>NW_027185761.1:53034577-53059827 GCF_028583685.1 Petaurus breviceps papuanus
CACACACACACACACACACACACACACACACACACACACACACACACCCTCACCCTCTATCAAACAGGAGCTGACAAACTATTGCCTATTTCTGTATGGCCTGGGGGCTATGAAGGGTGTTTACATATGATAAAACCTTCCTCTGGAATGTACAAAAAACAGGTTGCAGGCAGGATTTGGCCCTCGGGTCAAATCAGATGGAGATGTGTCCAGTCTCCAAAATGTACCCGTTCTCTGTGCCTCTATTCACACCAACACTAGGGCTGAGAGCGCTTCTTCCTCTTCATGGAGAAATCTTTCCATCTTTAAAAGCACAAATCCATAAAGCCTGCTCAGTCCCCCTGGGTGAAGGGTGGAGAACCCACGGCGTCAAGGCCACATGTGACCTTCTAGGTCCTTGGGTGCAGCCTTTTGCCCAAGACCAAGTTTTGCAGGGCAAATTCTTTATTAAAGGGATTTGTTCTGTGAAGTTTGGATTTAGTCAAAGGGCCACACTTGAGGACCTAGAGGGCTACATATGGCCTTGAGGTTACAGGTGCCTCATCCCTGCCCTGAGTGCTAATGGCCTTCCTAAATGCCTCTGCCTTGCTTTTGCCTCTCTTTTACTAAACTTTTTCTTTAACATTTATTTGATTACAGATATCTATGTTAGTATCTTTTTTTCAAATAAATTGAAAGCCTTTTGAAGGAAGGTGCAGTGTTTCTTGAAGGCTTCCTATCCCCCAAAGTACCTGGAGGAATGTTATACAAAAAGGAAGAGCTTAAAAACATTATAAATTATCAATCATCCCTCATATAAGGTGTGTCTCTATGACAAAACACAACTACCAGCACCCAAGGACTCATTCCCTTTTATCTACACACAACACACATGTGATCTGCAGTCCTTAGTCCTCATCTCCCAAAGTGCCAGAAACAATCGAGTACTAGGCTATCTTCCTTCTCCTTCTATTTATAAGATTAAAACAAAATAGACAAAGAATACAAGAATTCACAAAGAAACCCTCATATGCATGGTGGGGTTTGGGGGTAGTGGGAGATGTGAATTTCTGGCATTCCTTCTCTTCTATCTCTCGAAAGGGAAATCAGCAGTCATGAGTGTCAGGAATGCTGTTTGGGCCATATGCCATAGAAACAGGAGACTGAGTGTGACTATAAACCGAAATTATACTTTATACCAGATTATGCCAGGGGGAGGGAAATAAATGCATGTCCCTAGATTCCCTATCTGACTTGGGATTTTACAGAATGGTACATCTTTTCTTTCTCTTAAACGAAACTCTTCTGTTGACAACACAGATTTCCTCTAGACCTCCATGAAACTCACTAAGTAATAAAGCTTCTCTGTCAGCGAATTGAATGGAAACAGTCTTTGGCAGGAAGACTAAGCTGGATCCCGCCTTTTCTTTCTTTCTTTTGTCTTTTTTTCTTTCTTTTATAGATTGGGTGCAGAGAAAGTTAAATGCTCAGAGGGGGAGGGGTAACAACTATAGCTGGGATGGTGCCAACCTTCCATTCTGAAGCTCCCCCTTCAACACTCATGGAGTTAATTATATAAATAAGGATCATGCTTCCCAGGCAATATGGATCTTTGTTTTTAGCTTTCAGTTCCTTGTAGAGCCCAGATATAAAGAATGTGGCATCAGGGTGGCCAGGTAGCACAGTGAGTAACAGCACCAGCTCCAGTGTTGAGAAGACCTGGAGATCGAATCCCCAGCTCAGACACTTAGCACCTACCCAGAAACACCTGGCCGTGTAACCTTGAGCAAGTTACTTAACCCCAATTGCTTAGGGGCGGCCAGGTGGCTCAGCAAGTAAGAGCACCTGCTCCAGTGTCGGGATGACCTGGATCAAATCCGGGCTCAGATACTCAGCACCACACCCAGAAATAACTGGCCGTGTAACCTTGAGCAAGTTACTTAACCCCGATTGCTTAAAAAAAAAAAAAAAAGAATGTGGTATCACAGACTGAAAGTGATTTAGAAGCCATCTTTCCCATGGGAGCGGCTAGGTGGCGCAGTGAATAGAGCTCCGGCTATGGAGTCAGGAGGACCTGGGCTCAAGTCCAGCTTCAGGCACTTAACACAAAAGCTAGCCATGTGACCCTGGGCAAGTCACTTAACCCCAGCTGCCCTAAAAAAAAAAAAAAAAGCCATCTTTCCCAGCCCTTTCAATTTCTAGTTGAGAGGGTTGGACCTCTCAGATCACTTGAAGCTCTGAATCTGTTATCTTAGGTTGCTGTCCAAGGTCACAGACAGAATAATTAGCAGAGCTGAATAACTTCTGACTTCAAATCTAGCACATTTTCAAGGGTTCCACCATGCAGCACCCCCATTTACAGGGCCATCTCTTGACTCTTGCATAATGGCCAATGCCCCCAGTGAGTCAGTGTGTCTTAGAAGCCCATTTTTTAAGGTCTGGCTTAGATGCAATCTCATACAAGAGGATACTGCTGATGCTTCTCCCTCCTTAAGGATATTATCTTGTATTCACTGAGTGCATTCATACATAAATGTGTACTTATTTATCTGTGGCAATATCTAATCTCTTCCCACCCCAAAAGAAAACAGAATACAAACTCCTTGGGGACAATCATTTATTTCATTCTATGTTTATATCCCCAGCATTTGCCCCCAAAATACCAGACACAAAATCAGTGCTTAATAAATACTTATTGGAGGAATGAATGAGTGAATATTGAATTAAGCCTTTTCCCCCTTGTGATTTCAGCAGTAATGTATCAGAGAATGCAACTTGAACTGGAGACAGCTGCCTTGGGAGTCTCTCAGAGGTGAGTGACCTGCCCCAGCCACACAACCAGACTATGTCACAGACAAAAACTGAGCCCGGGTCTTTCTGATGCCAAGTCCAGTTCTCTATTCACTGTCAGGCTGTCTCACTAATCATGTGCCTTCTCCTGTGTGAGGTAACACTAGAAATAGAGGAGTGACAGATTCAGTCCCTATGACTAAGTAAGGGATGAAAATTGGGTAGTGGAGAGCGGGGCAGGGGGAGATGAAAGGGGATGTTTAACAAACTGGGAATTGAGGGTGGTTATTTGGAATGAGCCAATCTTGTTATCTCTCTGGCTATTCCCTATCCTTAGTCATTATTTCCCATTTTCTTCCCCTCGATTCCCTTAAGCTGAAACAAGTTTGCAGTGGATATAAACAAATGTTCAACCTTAGTGTTTGCAAGGAAGAAGGAACAACCATTCAGGTCACAGTGATGATCGCCCCGGCATCCAAAGAACCATTTACCAACATTTTGTTGTGTTCTTTTTTTTAACCTACATTTTAAAAATCAGCATATAGATCCTCACCTTCTGTAAGCAAGTCAGGTTCTCTTTGTCTCTGAATCTACTTCACATGCAGTCATACAATAGCACAACTCTCCCTTTCCTACTAATTTCCCTCCATCTCCTCCTCTTCCTCAGAGAAGCTGGGAAGTAAGAGGAGAGGCACTGGAAGCTTTGGGGAAGAGGCTAGAGAGTGAGCAAACACACATGAAGACTGACTCATCTTCTTGAGTTCAAATCTAGCCTCCAACACTAGCTGTGTGGGTGAGTCGGCTAACCTTTGTTTCCCTCGTTTTCCTCAGCCGTAGAATGGAATGAGAACAATATCCGGCAGGGTTATGGTAAGGCTGAAATGGTATAAAGCACTTAGCCCAGTGCCTGGCACAGAGTAGGTGCTATATTAATGGTTATTATCTTCCCTTCACGTGTCCCTTTAGACCTCTAAAACAGAACATGAGTTATCTAGATCACCGTATCAATTACCTACATTCTGACCAAACAATCAGTTGCAGTGAAAAAATATTTAAAGAATTAACAGATTACTTTGCTTTCAAGAAGTAAGAATAAAATTAAATTAAAAAGATCTGGACAAATTGCCTGATTGTGGTACTGATCGTAGAAGAACATTCTCTGGGAATCCGACTTCATCCAATGAAGTTAATCACATTATGAAATGGGATAAGATGAACCTCCCCCATGCTGATCCACAAGACAAGGAGGAGTCCCAAACTACTATTTTCTGCCCAGTTCAAAGTCTCCTAATAACTATTCTGGGGATAAAAATACACTTTGGAATATATGAAGTACACTTGAAACCCCTATTATTCCTCCCCACCTTTCTGACCTAAGGATGAAATATAATTTAGCACCTGGTAAATCAGTAGCAGGAAGTCAGGCCGGGGGGATTCATTCCTTCACAGGAAACAGTCTGAAGATTTAAGCCTGCTAACTGCTTGCTGTTTCCTATCTGCCCAATATACATTCAAGTGCAATTTTAATTGAAACTGATCTTCCACTACAGATTTCAAATTAATTCTTCTTCTGAGTGTTTCATGCTTCAGACGCCCTTGCCTTGCAAAAAGGAAAAAAGAAAAAAAAAACCTTTCCATCATTAGTGGAGGAAATAGAACACTTTTTTCTAAGCTTGCAGGTATTGATTACCTATTCTCTCCATCAGAGCACAATTGCGATTCTGCACTGTATAAATCTCCTCAGTGTTAGACACTTTATAAAGTACTGAGAATTATATCATTAATCATTTGCAGTTGCACCTGCTTGGGCATATTGGATTCTTTGTTTTTTAGAACTTTAAATAAATTCCTTTAAATAAAAACATGACACTAAATAAAGATTGCATTTAACTTAAATCTAGTTTAAAAGGAAAGGCTCTCTCTCAGAGGTGACAGTCTCCATCTCAAATGAGGTAAGTCGAGTCATCTACATTCCAGTTTCCCACCCGTGAGTCTGAATTGGGATGGCCAAGGATTTGTACTTGTCAGGGGCAGACAAACTGATTTTGGCAGCTCCCCAGCTCCACCAACCCCATGCGATAAACAAGGTCTGATTCAAGAAAATCAACAACCAAAGACAAAAATCTAATGGCTTTCACATGGGTTACCTAAGGAAATTTCTAGTTCTAACTGGTCTAGAACATTCCTAGCATGTAAACTCCCTTTACCGAACACCTTTTGCCCAATCCACATGAAGTGATAGAATTCTAATGTGGTACAGTGGTGAGTGCATGGGTTCAAATTCTCCCTCTGACACAGAGTCCCTGAAAATGACCTTAGGAGATGGAATTGCTTATCTGAAAAGTGAGAGAGTTGGACCAGATGGCCTTGGAGGTTGCTTCTGACTCTAAGACTATGATTCTATAATGCTATGACCATCCCTTCTATCCCAAGAAATGCTAGAGTATTGGAAGCATCTGTCATTCTATCCCATAGGACCTAAGTGGTATTTAGCACTTAAATAGGAACCAAGCATGATGTCACATAAGGAGTTACACAAGCCTGAGGGCATTACTTAGGACACAATGACACTGACTTACTCAGAACCACACCATAAGCATCAGAGACAATATCTGAACCCAGGTATTCCCGGTTCCAAGTCCAGTACTCCAGTCCCCACATCTTCCTGCTATGTATGTCTATGTACATGCAAACACATGAACAAATGAGTTTCTTTCAGCACGTCAGGGGCCCTTGATTTCCTTGTGACAGGAATGTCCTTTGTAGTCTCCAGTACCAAGTATAGTGCCTGGGACATAGTAGGCATTTAATAAATTATTAGTAAACTGACTTGAATTGAAGTAGGAAATTACTCAAGGCTCAAAGATATATACCCATGGGAGTATAGCTATTAAATGCCAGAGATTAGATTTGAACTCGTCTCCATGATTCCAAGAAAGTAAGCTTCCTCCAGAGATGGGAATGCTTTGTTTTTGTCTGGAGAACTCCTCCCAGATTGTCCACTTAAGGAGGGTGCCCAGCGCAGCCATTTTGTCCTTTCCGCTGGGCTTCATGATAACTTCCTCCCCACTCTTCATCTCCTTTTTCTGTGATGTCTCCCCCATTAGACTGTGAGCTCCTTGAGGATAGGGACTGTCTTTGTCTTTCTTTGTATCTCCTGTGCTTAACACAATGCCTGATGCATAGAAGTTTAATAAATGTTTATTGACTGACTGACCTAGCCATGATGCCAGGAACAAAGTAAGTGCTCAATAAATGTTCATAGAATGAAGTCCCTCACTCTGTCCCCCACAGTCCCTCACTCTATCCCCTACAGTTTGAGTGTCAAAGTCAAATAGAAACAGATCCTTTTGGCCAACATATTGACTCAGAAAACCACAACTTATCATTACCTATGTCACAATGAATTTTTTGTAATTTGTTAAAAATTTCTCAATGACATTTTAATCTCGCCTGGGCAACCCTTGGGAGTTTTCTTGATCACTAATGTCTAGCTGGGCCTTAAGTTTGAAACATCTGCCCTATACCATATGGCCATATATATATTACACAAACAACCTAAAGAAACACTTTAATAGTCTCTCTGAATCTTCTCCTTTTGAAAGACATTTAAGGATTCAAAAAAAGAAATGAAAAGACATTGTTAAAGATGAGGAGAGGGCTGCCTTCCAATAACCTTGTTACTGATGTGTATCTATGTGTGTGTACATACACACACACAACATATACATACCCCTCCTTGATATATGTACCACATATTTATCTGTATGCTAACTTTTCCCTCAAGGTCTTCAGCTTTTGAGAAGTCAGGAGTCAATTTAGAAATTCAAAATTGTGTACAATCATTAGATCAATCAACAATCAGCAAGAATTTTTTATCAGGTGCCTACCATGTTCTAGGCACCATGTAAGTGAATGAATTTTCCTTGGCCTCAATTGCCTCATCTGTAAAATGAGAGAGTAGGGCTCTGAGGTCCCTTCTGGTTCAAGCACTATCACCCTATGTGTCACCTTGAGCAAGTCACGTAATCTCCTTAGTCCTTAGTTTCTCCATCTGTAAAATGAAAGAGCTGGATCAGAGGGCCTCTGAGCATCCTTCCAACTCTAGATGTCCTGAACCACTAAAATGATATTGCTATTTTCAATGAAAACCAATGGGAATAACGTTTTTAAAAATAATTTGTAATTTCCTTGCTACCAGCAATCCTTGCACTGGTGCAGATTGCAAGCCTTTTGTCACTTAGTAGATGGTCTTTCAGAATCGGATGAAAAACTGATCACGCTCAAGGAAACCTGGTGAAGAAGCAAGAATTCCAAACTAAATTAGCTTGTCTGGCTCTCTGACAGGAGGCAATGGTCCATCACTAGGTCTTGGAAGCTTCCATCAGAGCCACTACAGAATCCAAAAATCATCACTATGATCAGAGAAAGCACTGGGGTAGACCTTTAAAGGAAAAAGAAGCAGCATCCAAATATGTTTGCAAATTAGGGCAGCCATGCATGGTGGGAGCATCGAGGGAGGGAAGGAGGCTTGCTACCTGCTCTGGGTTTTCTGGTGGTGTTTAATCCTTTTTACAAAAGCTTTTCCCCCCTTTTCTCCCCTGACTGAATACCATCAGCAAGGATCTAGGCAATCTGTATCTTACTCTGTCCTTCTCAGCTGAATAGAAAGCTTGCCTCTGCATGGGCTTCTAGGGGTTAAGCAGTTCAAAGGGGAGTGACCTTCCTGTGGAGGGCTAGTGCTGACCATGCAGAAGAGCTCACTCAGGTGCTTATTTTTTGCCTCTCTCTCAACATCAGCATCAATCCATGAAAAAAAAGGCATACGTCTGTGATAGCTGAGGGCAGCTCAAGTACCTTGAGTGGGAAGCCACGTCCCTCAGCTTTAAACACAAGTTATCAGTGAGAATGGTGAAACACACCCTGAGATCACAGATACTTTGTATCTGTGACATCAATAGAGTAAGAAAAAAGTCATTCTCTTAGGGACAGAAGAGTGTTCGCACATAAATCCTGTCCACCCGGATGGGATTTACAGACACTGGAAAACACATCGGAGGGGAAGGCACGCTGATGGTCTGCTAATACTGGCATTCCGGCTCTCCAAAACCATTTCAGAACAAGGTATGGCCATGGCAGAATTTCCCGAACCTCAGATTCATCTCTGGGAAAAAGAGTTAGTGGGAGATGCTGGGTAAGTTATGTTGAAATAAGTGGTTGGGTTTTGGTAAATCACGGAAGCTCCTCGCTCTTTTCTGGCTTTTGTCAAAAATCTAGCATTTATACAAGACTTTAAAATTTACAAAGGACTTTACATGTGTTAATCTCTCTTGATCCTCATAACAACCCTATAAATTAGATGTTATTGCTATTATCCCCATTTTACAGAGGAGAAAATTAAGGCAAACAAAGGTTAAGTGAATTGCCCAGGGTCACCCAGCTAGAAAGTGTCTGAGGTTGAATTTGAACTAAGGTCTTCTTGACTCCAGGACCAGCTATCTATGTAAGCACTGGACTTTAAGGGGTGTACTGGTATATGTTTAAGAACAGCACAAGCCCTGAAGTCAGGAGGACTTGAGTTCAAATCCATCCTCATACACCTGACACTTAACTAGCTGTGTGACCTTGGGCAAGTCACTTAACCCCAACTGCCTTGGCTTCCCCCCTCAAAAAAAAAAAAGAACCAGTTACTTGGAAAAAAAAAACGGTATGCATGATACACTTTGAAGTTTAATATTATATATATATAAATTAGTTTCTCCATTAATATTTTAAGTCTAAACATTAAAAGAACAATAAATCAAGCCTTGATTTGCTATTTGAGTTGTAAATGCTCATACTGAAAGTTTAACAATTAAATCTGGTTTGAGCTGGCTTGAGCACACCCCTGGTGTGGTATACTCATCACTTAATTGCCTACACTTCAGACACTCTCAAGGGTATTTCCTTATGAGACGTTCTATATATTTAAGAAATCATTAGTCTAATTCCTAAAAGTATACGATAACAATAATGATAATTATCATTGTATAATTATTATATTATCTATAATAGAAAAAATATTATATGAAATCATTATATAATTATATAAAAATAATGAATATTATTATCACCACCACCACAACAGCCAGCTTTTATATAGTACTTTAAGGTTTATAAGGTTATGCTAACTCATTTGATCCTCATCTTATAATGCATGTCCTATTATTTATTTATTTGCTTTTTGGAGGGCAATTGGGGTTAAGTGACTTGCCCAAAGTCACACAGCTAGTAAGTGTGTCAAGTGTCTGTGACCAAATTTGAACTCAGGTCCTCCTGACTCCAGGGCCTGTGCTCTATTTCACTGCACCACCTAGCCGTCCCATGAACATCTTATTATTATCCCTATTTTATGGATGAGGAAACTGAGGCGAAGGAAATTAAGTGACTTACCCAGGGTCACCCAAATGTTAAGTGTGTCTGAAGTAGAATTCAAAACTTAGGTCCACATGCACTCTGTGCACTATACCACACACCTAGCTGTCTAAAAAACCTTTAGCTACCAAAAGAGTATAGTTTGCTCAGAAATATATATATTTTTAAATACTTAGCAGGCTAGAGGATAATAGTCATTTGCCTATACTAATTCCAATAGGTGGCCTGAATATTCACCTCATTTCGCTATAGCTGACCTGGACTAGAGAAGGGATGAGATTGTCCTTTTTATAACTTATGGATGGACATTCCTTTTCTGAGAATATTTGATTTAAAACAACCTTCTGTGATTTGGATTTTTACAAATGGTTTGTTTAAATACATAAGAGGTTCTTTACATAAAGTAAACACACACCTTACTTGATCTTAGTACCATATATCCAGATAATGGTTTCCATTCACTAATGAAAATCCATTAAAAATAATGAATTCTGTCTAAATCTAATTAAAAATAAAAGTAATACACACGGTCGAATCTCCTGTAGTCAAACACCCTTATGGATGCCTCCCTCATGAAATTTACATTAAAAGTATTGCTTGTTCTAGCCTTGTTATTTCGCCTACTGGTGATTATTCTTAACCAACATGAATACTGCACATAATCCCACTTACTCTTAACCTTCCAATGAATGTCTTTATTTGGTTTAGATCAGGCCACTCAAACCTTCCACCTTCCCATGAATTACTTTATTTCCAGATTCCAAAGGATGTAGGATTAGCTAGCTTACCATTCTCTGCATTTCAATGTGTTGCTATATTAATTATATTTTATGCATGGAGAAGGTATGGGGGAGGGCTATAGGGGAACATTAGTTTTAAGCATCATTCATATTTCTTAACTTCATGGTTATTAAGCAGCTGGAAGTCCATCACTGAGTTTTTTAAATATTGAAAGGAAATTCAAGATTATAACCTTCTAAGTGTATATAAAAATATCCTGAGTTCTCAGGTAGAATTCCTTTTTTTTTTATTTAAAGGGGGAGAAGATTCACCCACATTTCTGCTAAAATGCATACATTCCATCAACACTTCCATGAAAGGTCAAGGGTATAGTTGATGGTGTATGGATCTTTTGCAATTTAAACCAATACAACATCATCTTCTTTCAAACTTTCCATCATTTTCAAATTTTTACATGTTTAGGCTTTGTAGGACTCTGTGAATGCTAACTTAAGTTAGCAGTGTTCAGTGGGAAAATTACTAGAGGTGAAAGTAAGAGACCTGTTATTTGTTGCTTCCCCTCTATCATTAACCACCTCTGTAACCTTAGAAAAACCACTCATTTTTTTAGTCTCAGTCTCCACATCTGCAAAATGGTGGCACGAAGCTTGATAAGAAGGAGACTGGGTGGGACAGATTGGAAGACAGGTTTTGAGCACAAAATCCTAGCTTTGATCTAACCCCAATGGTGGGATCTTGGGTCAATTACTTAACTTCCCTTTTAGGACTTAACTTCCTTATATCTAAAAGAAGGGGGTGGACTGGACTTGGACTCATCTGTAATTGTGATCACTTTCAACTCTATAATGCCAACTATGATGCCGTGATGCTAGGCCTAACTGCAGCACCAAATTAGGTAAGCATATAATTCTGTGAATGGTTTCAATGATGAGCAGGAAAAGTAAGGCTTCTCTGGCCCTTCAAGACTGTGTCACAGTGACATGCTAAACATCTGGCAAAAAACTCAGTAACTAATTAAAAAGGATGTTTTGTCTGCACGGTGCCAAACAACCAGTTTGACTGAATATTGGATTAACGCGACTGAGGATTTTTGTTTTTATATGACAGAAGGTGAGTTTCTAAGAAGTATCTCAGCCATCATAGGAAACAAAATCCTGCCAGAAACTTGAGATGTTGCAGGCTGGAGATGGGTATTCAAAGGCCAGGAAACTGACATCTCCCCACCTGTGGCTGTCAGGAGTCTAAGCAAGGATAGATTCAGTCTGATTTTAAGGAATGCGTTTTACAGCAGTCTAGTTTTTTCCTGTAATGTTAATGTTTACATGAGGTACTACCTAAAAGCAGTCATTTGCAGTTAAATCAAAAGATTCTTGAATATTGAAATACCCACAGTGGTGGATATTTACAAAGTTCATAATTTAAAAAAAAAAGAAATTTTAAGAGAATAAGTTAATTATATGAGCTTAGTCTGTAGGTAGTGCTTTAAGGTTTGCAAAGAAATCGGCAAATATTTTTCTGTTTTATTCTCACAACAACTCTGAAAGGTAGGTGATATTATTATTATTATTATCTTCATTTATTCTCTATTTTATATCTCCATTACAAATGAGAAAACCAAGGTTTAGAGAGATTAAGCTCCTGGTCCAGGGTCACAGGCTGGATTTCAATTCTGGTTTTTCTTACTCCAGCCTCAGAGTTCTAATCAACACACTAACTAGCTTTCTTTAGTTACATGGTAGAATGCAAAAAATCCTGCCCTGAGAGTCACAAGACCTGTCCTCGAGACCAGTAGAGCCCCAGCTTTACATTATTAAAGTCACTGTGTCAGTCTGGGTCTTGGTTTCCTCCCCTCCAGCTTTCAATTCCATAATGCAATATGGTACCCTGGGACATAGTCTAGATTCAGAAGCAGAGGGTCATAAGCCCTTTGATTTAGTCAGAAAAGACCTCAAAGTCCAACCTTCTCATTTCACAGAGAAGTAAAAGGAGGCCCAGGGGTGCATGCCTTGCCTGTAGATGCTTATAGGTATTAAACATGACAGATGGGCGCAGCTAGGTGGCACAGTAGTGGATAGAGTGCCAGGAAGACCTGAGTTAAAATCTAACCTCTGACACTAACTGTGTGACCTTGGGAAAGTCACTTCACCATTTGCCTCAGTTTCCTCATCTGTAAAATGAGCTGGAGAAGGAAATGGCAAACCATTCCAGTATCTTTGTAAAGAAAACCCCAAACGGGCTCACAAAGAGTAAGACATGACTGAAAAACAACTATCACAGATGAAATTCAAATGTAGGTTCTCTGACTCTAGTGTCAATGATCTTTCCATAAGATCACACTGCCTCTAGCCAGGGATTAAATCCCAGTTCTGCCGCTTACCCCCAGTGTGACCTCCTGGGTCCTAGCTTCCTCCTGTGTAAATAAGTGATTGAACTAGATTTCTTTTTTTTAGCTTCATCTCCAAAGAAACTAGTACAGTGGAAACCACATAGAAACATTTAATAAAAACTTGTTGATAGATGGATAGATGCCCTTTGGGGTCTTTACTAACTCAGCATTTATTATCTTATTACTATATTATTTGGAACGAAGATTCAGTCAAGGTGTCATCTAAAGACTACATTTAGAAATAATATGAGCAAGAAAAGCTGAAAGTTTGGTCTCTTGTAGATTTGACCATGAGCCTGTAGAAATGAAGGCAGAAATATTTCTGAAAGTGCTGAGGATTACTGAGGACATTCTGCTTTGGAGTTAGCAGATCTGCTATTTAATTCACGTTAGTGAAGCTTGGCTAAAAGTTTATCAGCAAGGGACACAACATACAAATTATAGTTGGAAGCAACACAATCTTCCTAAATCATTTCACAGAAAAGGAAATGGAAAACAAATGGCCAGTTCTTAACCATAGTCTGCTTAACTGTAGAACTGAGATTAGAACCCAGATCTGGCGCCCACCAGCATAGAATTCTTTCCACTACAATGCACTCAGATCACAGCCAGGGAGACAGATGCCTTGTTAATGCCTGGTTCCAACAAAAATCCCCGGATTTCCTGTTTGGGAAAGGAAAGGCATTTCAGTCTTTTTATTCTTTCTCATTAGTCTGTCTCACAAAGGAAGCTTCAGCTTACAAGAATTCTGATTGTAACTTGAAAAATGAGCGGTCTAATACCAAAAGCTGAATACCCAAACTTATTCAGTACCTGGGAGTCCAAATGGCCAATCTGACCAATGAGCAAAGGACTATGTCCAAATGAATAAAATGAAGTCATCGGACTCCCAATTAGGCCTCTGATCTGATGAGGGGGGAATGGGTGTGGGATAGGGTGTGGAAGAGTGAAAACTGGAATATCCAAAGAGGGATGAGGCAGGGATTAGCAAGCTTCCTTTGACAACTATGACAAAGAAGCAGTGTTATACACCAAAAAGCATTTAACTATTCTATGTTATCTAGGGAAATGTCTAGACATAAAACGCCACTTTTATGAGGTAAAGCCAAAACAAAATGATGGATTCTCTCTATTTCCCTGTCATGCTGCTGAAAAGTTGACTTTTATTTGTACGTTCTGTACTTGAGGCAAGTCAAGTTTTCAAGTTTCCATGATTTAAAACAAAACAACAATTTCTCCTTCTTCAGTCTGAAGTTTATTTCTTTGGCAGGTTATGTCCCTAGATATCAGACAGGTATTAATGACTGTTAATGTAGAGCTTGAAAAGTTACAAGGCTTAAATAAGATAATCAAAAAGCATTTTATCTGTAGGTGTAAAAGGAATAATTATCCCCATTTTACAGATGAGGAAACTGAAAACCATAGAGGTTTAGTGACTTTCCCAGGGTCCTCCACATACCTAGCTATCAGAGGCAAGAAATGAACCCAAATCTTCCTCATTCCAAATTCAGATAAGAACCTATTTGGTTCTTATATGTGGGTATACATAGGTATTACATGTATACATACACCTACATATGCAAATATATGTATGTATATATGTGTACTTGTGGGTTTGGGATCAAATAATACAAATACACACACACACACACACACACACACACACACACACACACACATATATATATATATACCTACAAAGGTAATCTCATTAAATTGCAATTTGAGTTTTCAGATATATATCTGAAACTCTAATTGCAACTTAATGAGATTACCTTTGTAGGAACATTTTAAAAGGATCCTAAGATTTGGACCTGGAATGGTACTTACAGATTATGTGGCCCCCTTGCTTAACAAATAAGGAATCTGACACCTAATGATGGATAATGATTTGTCCAAAGTCACGCAGGCAATAAGAGAAAAAACCAAAATCTGAGTGCTGATCATCAGTCTCAGAATCTGCCACCACCACCATCTCCACGTGCCATGCAGAATTTGAAAATCCGGCTTTTCTGAAGTCATACATAAAGAAATCATGCTAAATGTCTGATCATGCTTCCATGGTGTGTGGTGGAGAGAGGGCTGCGTTGGAGTCAGAGGACAGGCTCTGAATCCCAGATCTTTGGATAAATGGCATGTCTGTTCCTGGGCCTCAGTTTACTGATCTGTAAAATGAGAGGGCTAGACCACCCGACCACCTCTGAGGTTTCTTCCACCTAGATCTCTGGTTCTGCAGTGATCTTCCATATTTCTTGGCACTTTTATCATGAAAAATAAAATGCAAATGGGAAATGCAGAAACAAAATCAGGTTTCCTCCATCCTCCAAAATGGAAAATGGGAGTTTGCTGCTATAATTATACTGTGGAAAGCATTTAAAAAAACAAAACAAAACCAACATTCAAAAGTCACCACATGCTGTAGTCATCACCTTCTTCCCCTCCCCCCCCCAAAAGAGATATTTAAAATTAGCCACACCAAATGTTATCTGGAAATAGTATAAGGTGAGATAACCTCTTTATTTAAAAAAAGATGTTTTTGAACATCTAGATAATTTATGTCACTTGCTTTATTTGTGATCTACCCTTCTTGGCCCACTGTTAAAATTAGATGATCAGGTTTGAGGTGGCCCATTTTATCTTTTTTTTTTTTTTAAAAGCAATTGGGGTTAAGTAACTTGCTCAAGGTTACACAGCCAGTTATTTCTGGGTGTGGTACTGAGTGTCTGAGCCCGGGATTTGATCTCCAGGTCATCCCGACACTGGAGCCGGTGCTCTTACTTGCTGAGCCACCTGGCCGCTCCCCATTTTATCTATTAAACAAATAAAATAAAAAGGACGGTAAGAAAACAATTTTGTAGAGCTGACTGGACATTGGGACAAAGCCACTTCCCACGTACGCATTACAGGTATCATGAACAGGAATGCCAAAATAGATATTCCTCTTGATTTTTAAGGAAACGTGATTAATAAAAGTCACAAACAATAGCAAGAGGTTGATAAAAATCTAAACCCTTTAAAATGGCAGAGCAGGGCTGGGTTGTCAGCTTATATGAGTCCAACAACAAAAGAACAGGATTGATCGTTTATGGACAAAAATGGATGCAAGTGCATGTAATCCAAGTGAGAACCATCTCTATTGAAAGAATTCAAACTATCTCCCATCCCCCAAATCTCAAAGGCCAAGAAAGAGACTGGAGGTTTTATTTATAACTGTAACAAAGCATCTTCTAAAGAACTGAAGGGGTGAGTTGTGACATACAACAGAATGCGAAGCTGCGAATGCTATTTGTTGACTATGGGATGGGGTAGAGAATTCCTTTATGGATTCTTCTGCTAACACCCATGGGCGTGGAAACCTCTGAGACCATTTCACTAGAATCCAGCCAGCCAATTAAGGTTTGTTTCTCAAGTCTGGACATAGCTCACTTGGAAGGATGGTCAGTGGGTTGGGGTGGAGGATGGCTTAGAAAAAGAAGTCTGTGGCCTTGGCTCCTGATAATCAATAAATGAAATATTTATTACTCAAAGGACTGACCTTTTCAGTAAAGCAATCTACAGCTCAAAAGAAAACAAGATGGATAGCCATAAGGGAGGAAATCAGAGAGTCAAGAGAAAGTATGCTTAGAGGGTCTAAATAAAGAAGCTGGTTTGGCCTCCATGTCTGAGACAGGGCCGCTCACTCTGTGCTGAAATTTAGGCAAGTAAGACCATGTGAATGCTAAGGAAAAAACAGAGAAAGTGCCAAAGACAAATCGATGAGGAACGTTAGAGAGCAACCACAACAAAAAAGTACCACGGACCATGGAAAATATTCCCTTGGCCCTTACTTTTAAAGGCCAAAAGAATCAAAAAGCAAGAGATAACTAGTCTGGGCAGCCTTTGTAGGACATGCTCAACAAAGCCAAAACAAAACAAAGACTAAAAACAAAAGATTGTTTAGGACTAGGTCCAAAACACATTTAGCTCATGATGAGGGATGGTGTGGGAAGGACCCAGGGAACCTAATAAAGGACAGCAAATTGTATTCCCATGGCCTGGCCCCATGCCTTTCTACAGAAGATATTTAATAAATGGCTGGTGAGTCAAACTGAACTGAAATGCTCATTGTGGTCAATGGCCTGTTTCTGGTCAGTCAAAAAGAATAATTCAAAAGTCAAAATTTTGTTTCATAAAATAAAACAGAATAAGGATTTAATATTTCAGTGGGCTTGGAAATTCTGGGGGCGAGGGGGCAGAAAATATTAATATAGGGTACTCTTGGTGTGTAACTTCCCTCTACCAATGAAATACCCTGCAATTTATAGCCTTGGAGAGAAAGAAGCCGGGGGAACTGGGAAATTGTTTAGGGTCACACAGCCTGTGTATAATGGAAAGGAGACTGAAGTCCAAGTGTGAAATCAGCTCCATGCTGTTCCTGGCTTTCCCATTAGGGGTTACAATTAGGATGTGAGTGACAAGTTCAATCAGTCTTAGAAAAAGAATGAAATGTAACAATCTATTCACGTGCTGAATATGTGTCGTTAGGAAGGTGACTTGGCTAGATCAGAACAAAGTCCTAACATTAGAGATTGCTAAAGAATAGCCCCCAGATAGAGGTTACTTATTGAAAAACTCTGTCAACTAGGACCCAAAACACTAAAAGATAGAATAGAAAAAGAAAACTGGTGAACTATGTACACTGATTTATTTGTGGATTCACTTGAAAGGAGGGCATGCTAAAGGAAATATTCAATGATTTCCAAAGCAGTAGGAATCTGTCTGGGAAAAACAAATGCTCTAATTAGGAAATTAGTCATCTCTTCCTTGTAGATAAAACTGCTAATTCAAACAGAGACTCTTTGTAAAATAATTATTTTCAGTGGATGCTGGACAATGGAGAGAGACAGACCAGTAATCAAGTTCCTTTCTCTCTGCAGCTTTAGCAGCCAATGGCAGGGAACATTTTTCCAAATGTAAGTTAGTTCTCTTGAGTAGTGAGGCAGGAGATGCTATTTTCATTGATTGACTTTAAGTCTTCCCCCCAGTGGCCCCAAAACTATAAAAAGAAAAAAATTCCCCAACCAATTTCAATAGTATTAAACATTTCAATCCAGCCAGTAAGTTCTTGAGCTTTTCCTGCTGGGTCTAATCAAATGAAAAGTGGACCATGAGGTCCTTATCCCTAGGATGTGTCCAACAAAGTGTTAGTCTTACTTTATACTGAATATTTAACCAACAAGAAAAGGTCAGTGGCTGTACTTCTAGCTAAATGAGAAAAAAAAATCTCTCCAGAAGCCCCCCATTTGGACCCTAGAAAGACAGATTGTTCAACTGTCCCTCATTTTCAAATCCAACAGGTCCCAGAATGGTTTTCTGATAATTAGCAAATTTTACTTAAAGCTCCCAAAGTGCTCCCTGAACCCACCTTTCATCAGTAGTCAAACCACATTCCAAACATTAATAAAATAACAGAACGACTTAGAATAAATAATGTCAATCATGAACACAGGATTCATATCTCAAGGTTTTAGACTGATTCCAGGGAATTTAACACAACCAACAGGTGTAATGTTAGCCAGAAATAAGACAAAGAAGTAGAAATTCCTTTTCTAGAGCCATTCTTTCCCTTACCTACTATCTCCTATTTCCAATATTCAATGTCATAGTTGAAATATGATTTTAAGATTATGGATGAATCCTCTGTAGTCTATACACAGATGAAAGAAAAGGGCAACTTTAAAATTTCTAACAGAAAATCACAATCAATTAACACACCCCCAAGAATCAAGTTTAATTCTTAATTATGTCAAAGAACATCACATAATCTCTAGGGCACTGTAATGTCCTCTATTTGTAGACAATTCGTTAAAAATTGAGAACTGCCATCACAACGTAAAGCCCATTTAAGGTGTGATTTGCTGACAAATATTACCTTCTTGAAAATGGCATACACAATTATCATTTTTTTTAAAGAGGCCATCTCTTCCAGACCTCATTAAAAGTTTGGCTCTGTTTCCAATGAATCTTTGTGTCAACAAATCTCTTTTGATTCTATGAAATGAGCTGAAAACAAGGTTGCTGGTTTTTTGTTTTTTGTAACCCTACAGATAAGCAGTCGCTACATTAAGTCCATAGATAGATAGATGACAGGAATATTAAAAGTTTGCTTTCTTTCTCTCCCTCCTGCCCCGCTAAGATGGGATTTTGCGAATGTTATCAGAAAAAGCATTCGGGCACGTTAAAGTACAGACACGCTTTGTGGAGAATCAAATTAATATTGTGTGACTTTCTAAATGTAAGCAATTGGAAAATATATCTTTCATAGTCAAGAGAAAATGGAGCTCCATTAACTGAATAAGAATATTTATGCTTTAAGTCATATGCAGAGTTATCCTTATATAATTTCACAGCAAGGAAGAGAGGTAGCAACCTACATTCACCTGACAGATTGGCCTCTGAACTGCTGTCTGTACCATCCCATCAACTGGAACTCCCCCAGAAAGAATTCAGGCCCCTGAGTGTTACCAACGAAGAATAGGTTAGAAGCTAAATAAATATTTGGTCTAACACTCCTACACAAACTATCCCTCTATTTTGTAAGCCCGCAATGATTCAGTCATTACACATGCTGGTGTGGTTGCTGAGCCCCCCTACTTGGCCATTTGCAGCTGGTAGACACAAATTGTGTTTGTCGTGAAGTAGCAGATGTGTGTAAGAGAGACCCTGATGCACACCTGCAGAACTCTAGGAGTAATCCACCGTAGGCCTGCGGTGTGTAAAGAGACTTGCATGGGTATTTATAGTTTGGAAGGAAGTCAGCAGTCCCAGGCACACTCCCCTCCCTTCTTCTCTGTGCTTCCTGAAATGTGAGCGCTCCTTCAAGAGGTCAGACTTCCTTGGTGACCATGTGAATGAACGGAACAAAAACCAGTCGCTAAGACACTCTGACCTGCCACATCCCCATCATTAAAAAGAAGGGTTTGGCCTAGAGCCCTGTAAAGACTAAGTCTATGATTATCAAGGAAAGAAGGTAAGTCCTCTCCCAGCTGAGGTATTATCAGATAATCATCTCAGAATCCTTGATCCAGAGCTAGAAAGGTCTCAGAGGCCAGCTAGTCCAAATGCTTCATTTTACAAAGAAACTGAGCCTGGGAAAGGTCAGGAGAGTTGCCCAATGACACAGCCAGAAAATATTGGAGGTGGGATCTGGACTGAGATCTCCTGACCCCAGAATAAGCATCATTTTTTTTTTCTTAAATTGAATTCACTTTTTGTAAAAATTGTGAACTTAAAATTTCACAACACTTACATATACAAAGAAGAAAAAGGAGAATCATAGAGAGTAAAGAAATTGTGTTATTTGTTGGTGTCTCCTTCCTTTTATTTTTTGGTTAGGCGCACATTCTTCCACCATGTATTTAAATGCACATATTTTCTCAATCATTTACAACACCAGGCTGCCTGAAGTCACCTGAGAAAAGGAGTCAGGATGAGGCGTACAGAAACACTGCTGAAAAGCTGCGATGATGGAGATGCTCTTCTGTAACATAAATGTCGAGTGGGTGACCATGTGGGGCATAGAATGAGCCCAGACATCAAGAGAAACTATTGCCTGCTTCGCACATCATCTTACTCCCTACGGGAAATCTGGTACAAGGCCAAGAGAAGCTGGGTCTTGATTTTCCCCATCTTTCAATAAAAATTCAGTCCACTCAAGGTTCTAGGGAAATACTCTTTCATTAACTGTTTAAAGGCTGCAGCAGTGACTGTCAATACATAAGAGTTTGCCCTTCTTAAAAGACTCCATTAAAGGAATACCATCAACAGAGTGTTATAATGTTGTACAATTATTCAGTCCCTCAATAGGGACTTAGCTTAGCCCACCAGTGTCTCGGAAAACAACCACCCTCAGCTTAAAACAATGTTTTGGTTCAGGGGCTAATCTCCCTATCAGCACACAACCAACCTGGACTTTTCCATATTACCCAGTCCCCCCTGATCAGGAGGATTCATTAACAGTCCAATCTCTGGTGACTGAAGGGAGGCCTCATTCTCTGGATTGCCGGTGGGTGCCTAGCTGTTTGTGGTGGCTTCACACTGTGCACACAGGTAATTAACTTACCATGCTCCACTGGCTTCTGACACGTTACTTGGCATAGAAAAACTTACCAGAAGGTAGTTAAGCATGCAAGATGTTTTCAGAGTGGAACTTCATAACCAGATGACACTTGTGAGTGTCAATCAATGAATCGTGGGCCTAGGGAAGGACTTGATCACTCTCAGGCCACTGGTCTGCTAAGGGCACAGTCACACGGCAAAATCTCATCAGTTTGGAGTCCAAATTAATTCAGCAAAAACTTATCGATAATCACTAATAGGTACAATTTATATAGTGTTTTAAGTGCAAAACACTTTATAAATACCATCTTACTCTATCCTCACAACAATCACAGGAGGTAGGTCATATTATGCCCATTTTACAGACAAGGAAACTTAGGTTAGCAGAAGTTAAATAACGCCTCCGTGTCACAGCTGGTAAGTGTTTGAGGAACTCCAAGTACAATACTCTGTGTTAAGCTTTTTATTATGGAAGATTGAGGAATTCTAAAATATTTAAAGAGATGTTCCTCCAAATATGCAGATTGCAACCCATCCGTCACAGCCCATCCTGGGTGACTCTTGTCCGTTTCCTTTCACAAGTTTACAATAGGGAGTCCACCCAATGTACCAGAGGGTTTCATAATGTTTCCTGACATACCAGTGGAATAAATACTCCAGCTGACAACATTCCAGTAATCAGCCAGACCACACAACCAGCTCCTCCTTTTCCTCTGGTTCTTCCAAGTCCCTTTTTGGTTAGAGCCTTCAGTCTGCTCCCACCCACAACATGCCTCTCCATTATCTTCTGGGAGATTTTTATTTTCACTTCTTTGAGGCCTGCTTTGTTGTGTTTCTGCCAAATGTACAATACTGGACAGATAATGAATTTTAAAATGCTCCTTTATTTGTAGGATTCAAAGAAAAAAAGAGAAAAACAGCCATTGCTTTAACGGACCTCACTTTCTACTGGGAGAATACAACATGCGGACAGAAAAGTATATACATGAGTTTGAAATAGGAGGAAAGCCCTGAGTAAGAGCATCAGGAAGAGTTCACCTAGGAAGTGGTGCATGGGGTGGGCTCAAGATGGAAGGAGGCCATGGATTCTGTGGGGCCAAAGGAGGAGTGAGCATGTTTCTAAGATGGGAGACGGGCTGAACAAGGGCCTGGACATGGAATTCAGTTTGTAGTGGACGCTGAGCAAGGAGTTCAAGGTGGTGGAAGGCACAGTGTATGGAGGAGAGTCACATAAAGTAAGCCTGGAAAGGTCTGGAGCCACATTACGAAAGGCTTTCAAGATGAAACATGGCGGCTACAGAGCCACCATCTTGGTGTCCCAGGCAATTCTCCAGGACTCTCAGGTATAGAACAGCCGCTGATTTATTTTGGGAGAGTAAGCATCTTTACCTGGGGATACCCACACCAGCCGGGCAAACATTTATAAAACACCTACTGTGTGCCAGACACTGTGAAAGGTGCTGGGAATGTGAAGGAAGGCAAAAATCAGTCCCAGTTCTAAAGGAGGTCACAGTCTGATAGGGGGGAGACAACACACAAACAACTTTGTACAAGCCTGAATGCCAAAGGTACATTTATCTACAAGACAATTTTACAGAAAAGTCACAAAAGAGAAGCAAGCATTCACACAGAGGTCAGAAGAAATTGTACAAAGACATTCTCAAGGTCTCAAAGAACTCTGGTATCAATTGGGAGACATAGGAGACACGGGCCCAGGACTGTCTAGCACGGCGTGTCCACATCAAAGAAGGTGCTGAGCTATAGGAGCAAAACTGAATCCAGAAGCACAAAGGAAAATGAGAGATATCATCTCCACCCCAAATGTTCAAGGACTATTTGTGACTGACCTGCGATAGTGCCTTCTGAGCTCATATTGGTCAGATCAACCACAGTCAGACACACTGTATCTTGACCCCGACTTAGTGATGTCGCTGCTTCTTCAAGCAGGAAGGACCACCCCCACCATGAGCAGCAACACACTGATCTAGACTAAAATAATAAATAAATGAAGTCAATGCAAAGCTGAAAAGCTTGTATTCTGTCCCAGAGATCACAGAGAGTCAGGGAGCATCCCCTAGAGGGAGGGTCACACCTGTGCTTTGCAATAAAAGGATTCAGATTCCTTGAGGGCAGGGATTCTACAGGGATACATTTTCCCAGAGTCTAGCACAGTGCCTGGCAGGCACTAAGTAGGAGTTTAAACAAGCACCGGTGGACTGACTGATTAGATTTGTAACCAGTGATAAATCAGAATGAAGTTTACCTTTACCTTACAAAAGAAATGTAAAGAAAAGACATACATATGATCCTAATGAATGAATGATTATAGGGAGACAGCAAGGTGTCCTAAAAGAAAAGTATAGAAATAAGGGTCAGGGGACATGGGTTCAGATGAGAATTATTAGCAATATGACTTTAGGCAACCAGACCTTTGGACCTCAGTTTCCTTATCCATAAATTGGGAATCCTCAGATCCTTGATTTAAATCCCTCAATTTTACAGATTCAAAAACAAAGACAATAAACTAATACCGAGAGAAATTGTGTCTGACTTCAAACTATACAGACCAAAAATAAAACCACATTCTCTGACTACCAATCTATTATTCTTTCCACCACATCATGACAAGGGCTACATAAACGGGAATGATTATGTGCTTAACCTCCTTATGAGAAACCACTTTTTAAACCACTTTGAGGTACCCACTAACATGCAAACAATTGCTTGTTTCGTTACCAATCATTCTTATGTCCTCATTAAAGTAGTTCCAAAGGTTCTTTACTTGGCAACAGTTTCTTGGCCAAGATTTTTTTTTATTATGTGCATTTGAAAGTATTTAATTACATTTTTAAAAAGATATTGTATAATTTACTTTCCATTAATTCCAATTGGCTGACCTTCAAATTGCTAAAGATTTACCATATGCATTGGTTTAAGAAAAAGTTAATAATTGAACAGATTCACAAAAGAGAAAAATTAAAGTCTAAAATTCAGACTGAAGCCATCTATGTAAAATTCTGATATAACAAGGACAAACACAAGGTCTTTAACAAAGAAGGGAAATTTATGAAGACAAAGACAGAAAGGAGATTCACTCAAGTTGGAGAATTATTGGCTTAATGTGTGTGTCTGGATCAACAGAGAGTAGGGCTTATCATTTTTTTCTTTCCAGCAAAGACCAACTTGGGAATTTGAGGTGGTCTGGGGTTTACATTTGGAAATAACATTTGGTTAGGCTGGCAGAGGTGAGGAAACTGTGGCCTTCTAGGTCCTTGGGTTTCATCTTTTGACTGAGCCCAAGTTTTACAGAACAAATCCTTTAATTAAGGGGATTTGTTCTGTGAAGTTTGCATTCGGTCAAAGAAAGGCACTTGAGGACCTAGAGTTACTTTACTTCTCCTTCCACAATGAGAATATACCTAGCACCTTGGCTCATAAGCCATTGATCTTCTCCTAGCTCTGGAATTATACACCTAGATTCAGAAGAGATCACACAAGTCATAGAATAGCATGCTCATGGGACGTCTTCAGGTTCAAGATATATGACTATATGGGGGAGGTGTTCTCATTTGTTTGGGTATAGGTTGGCCAGGGCGACCCTGGGAGTTCTTTTCCAGTCTTAGATTATGGAATTCTATCCTCCCAATGTCCTCATATGACTAAGAACTAGGATTTCCCCAAAGATAGTGTTTTCCTGATACAACTGTTAAATAATGCAGTGATGACTTCCCATTAATTTTTCATCATTTACTAACTCTCAGAGACATAGTTCTAGGTAAAAAGTGTTCCTCGTAATTATTTTGGGGCCAGCTCTAGCCCACTGTAGTGATTAGATAATAGAAAGCCCTCTGACTGTTCCTCCAGCTTCCAAAGATGGCCCATTAACTAAACTGGTTCATTTGCTCTTCTTCAATAGAATAAGTGTGACTCCAATAATATTTTCAGTTTAATTTACATTTCCAAATATATTATCTTTCCCCTGCATCCATTAAATTTCCTATGTTGCTAATGAGCCGTACTGTATTCCCAAATTTCACACCATACTTCCCAAGCTTTATCCTCATTTCTCAAACATGTTTGCCTAATATCCATATTTTTGGCTGAGGAAAAAAACCTAAATCTCAAGGTCAGATGAAGGAACAAGTTGAGGAGTGTCTGCTATCTTCTTTAAGGATACTTAGGGTCTCTAGTAAAATAATCCCTCCCTCAAGCATTGATATAAGGCTCTAACACCCAGGCAGACTCCATTACAATCTGCATGCAGAGAAAACTCAGATGGGAGGAAAGTCTACATTGGGTACTTTATTGTTTACAATATTCTTAATGATGACTGCTGAGAGTTACATGATATAAGCAATATTCTAAGTAACTCATTTTCCTCCAATTGCATTTTGTTCTGGAAATATAAAAACCAAGTGATCCTTGACCTATATTAACCTGGGTGGGAGATGGGATATAAGAAGGAAGGAAATACAAATTATATGCAAAGTAATTTTAAGAAGGGAGAATGCTCTGAACTTGGCAAGGTGGGGAGATGGCTAAAATAGACAAGAGAATCCTTTTAGAGGAGATGAATGAAGCTCTGGGATGTTGCAGAACAGAACCTGAGGGAGCAGAATTTTAGGCTGGGTGTCTTTGTGGGAAATAAATGCCCAACATACTCCAAACACAGCCCTGGTCCTCAATCCTGGAATCCTGGAATAATGCTCTGGAATTTGAATTCTTGAGTGATCACTGGGTGGAAGATAGCACATACTGTAACTGGGAATGCCTGGAGAAAAGCTCTAAAAGGGTTTGGGAAGAATTCTCAATCCAAATCTTCCCAATGAGATTATAAAATACC
>NW_027185761.1:53059837-53062953 GCF_028583685.1 Petaurus breviceps papuanus
TTAGGGCTGGAATTGGGTCTTTTTGTCCTTTCTTTCACCTACAATGCCTAACTCGGTGTCTTCTATGTGGTTGGAACATGGTACCAATTAGCAATCATCTACCGTGTTTCCCCGATAATAAGACCTATCCCGAAAATAAGCCCTCCCCTTACTGTGTAAGATTCCTCTAAAATAAGCCCTCCCCCGAAAATAAGCCCTATTGAGATTGCTACTGTAGTGAAGGTGATCCCCTGCGCTACACGCTACATTACGGTACCCTCTGTATGCACCGTCCCCCCGCAGGTGAAACGCACGCCGCACTCCGAGCTGCATCCAATCAGAGCTGCAGCAGTGAGCGCGTCATCCTGTTCTTCCCCAGTGATTTGCTTATGGAATAAAGGTACATTTTTTTGTTCACATTTACCTGTTTGTTAAAATTGCTGTCAATGTTCATTAAAATAAGCCCTCCCCTGAAAATAAGCCCTCTGGTGTTTTTCTGTCCAAAAAAATAATAAGACAGTGTCTTATTATCGGGGAAACACGGTATTATTAAATGATTATTAAATTATATTAACACCATATTAAAAGGTTAATTGTTAAATTATTATTAAAATATATCGATTATAATAAAATATACCAAAGTATGTCAATTAATAGTGAATTAGTTAACAAGCATTAAGTACCACCTATGTCCCAGGAACAGTGTTACTTAAGGGGGGATCTGTAGAGGCAGAGACTGAACCTATGATTTCATTGGTATATATCAATGCAGGTTGGAAATTGCTCTACCATATATTGGACATTTAGAGAGCAAGCTCTTACTAAGAATTTAGTATGTGCTGGGCACTGTACTAGGTGCTGGAGATGAAAAAAAGGTTAAAGGAAAGAAAAGGGAAAAAAAGGCAAAACCATCTTCTCT
Source organism: Petaurus breviceps papuanus (assembly GCF_028583685.1). Taxonomy (NCBI): domain Eukaryota; kingdom Metazoa; phylum Chordata; class Mammalia; order Diprotodontia; family Petauridae; genus Petaurus; species Petaurus breviceps. The sequence continues at coordinate 53,060,736 of NW_027185761.1, forward strand.
GTTACAAAGGGGCTCACCTAAGGTCTTAGAGTTGCTTCAGTGATCTGCCTAGGGCCCTACAGCTAAGATGTGTCAGAAGAAGGACTTGAAACAGGTCTTTTAAGTCTCCCAGTCTGACTTTATCCATTACAACACAGTGGTGGTGCACCTTCAGGACCAGGGGACCTGTCCAGCGGATCTGCAGCTGAAACCTCCCATATGCTCTGACCCCCATTAGATCGTAGGGGTCTCCAGAGTTGCCCCTTTGCTCTCTCTGTCCCCACTTTGCTCTATCCCCGTGGCTGAGCACAGCACTGGGCACATAGGAAACACTTGATAAAGGTTTTTTCTTTCATTCATTTAATTAATGGGATATGTTGCTGATACAAAGACAAAAATGAAATCATCGAAGACCTCCAGGAGCTTATGATCCAGCCAGGGATACAGGACACTTAACTATGTAGATGTATACAAAAGAGATGCAAAGCACATTATCTGAGCTCTGACAGATCAGCTGATTCCATGGCCAGACCCAGACACAGGCTCTCCAATTCTCCTCCACATAATCTAACTAGTGCAGAAGCCACTTTCCTCTCCATATCCTTAGCTCCCCCACAGAGCTAGTCTTCTTCCATATAATGTAAGCTCCCTAAGGGCAAGGGCAATCTTGTTTACTTCTGTGCGTATGAGGGGGTTTAGCACAGGTTGAACATAGTAAGTAACCTTTAATAAATGCTCAATCTGACTATCTCTCCATGAATGAATGAATGAATGAATGAAAGGATAAATTCTGGTCCCTTCCTTCCCTCCCAGACAGGACTAGGTAATAGTTTTCCATCCGAGGTGGGTTGAGAGTAGTTTGCTGTTGCCTCCTAGCAGAGGCTAGAAATTAGAGAAGAATTTTGCCTTGCAAGAATAGCTCAGAGGTTTATTCCCCTAAGATAAGCAGGCAATAAAGTACATAGTTACCTGAGGCAATGTGTTAACTTCTTTAGGGTTGGAGAATCAATTTTGAAAACAGCTTCCTCCAAAGCTTTAAATGATCCTTCAGTGGCCCATAGAGCTACAAACCTTCCCCAAAGTCATTGAGTCTGATCAAAGAATTTTCCAGTCATTTTGCATGTTCCTAAAGTACTCCATTCCAGGGAACTAGGAACTTTGAAGGCTTGAGTGACTCAAGATCATTCTGCTACCCTGGGGCATTTTTTAACACTCAGAGACCAGAGATACCCACTTGTAGTTCCAAATAGAGAATAAAGTCACCCAGATTTAGTCACACCCCTCTCCTCCCATTCTCCTCCCCCCACTAGATTAGGATCAAGGTATTTAGACTAGAGCAGAAATGGGACTAGTCAGAAGCCATCTAGACCAAACCCCTCAATTTATAAATCATTCATTTAATCAACAGGAAAGGCAGTGTGGTGTGGTGTACAGAGAGCCAGTCTTGAAAGCAAGATGTCAGTTCAAGAACTGTCTAGGACATGTCTTGGCTATGTGACCCTGGATAGGTCACCTCACATCCCAGAGCTCCAGAAAACTTACTAAAAGCCTAAGTTATAAAGAAATTGCTGACATTTATTGTTAGAGAGAATTTTCTTACCTGGGAATTCCCTATACCAAAGAAATCAAGGAACTAGTCCCTATCCCAACATATTAGCTACTTGGGACAAAAAGACAAAAATGAAACTGTTTTTCTTCAAGGAGCTTACATTCTAAGGGGGAGACAATAGCAACAATACACAATATGCAGGATAATTTGGTCTGGGTCAAAATGAGGAAACCTAAGCCCAAAAAGGGTAAACAAAACTCATCTGAGATTGTGAAGGCAGTAAACATGAATTAAAAGTCATATTCTTGGATTAAACCATTCCACCACATCCTCCTTCTGACACAAATCTCAAGGGGCTAAAGAGGGAAGAAGAGGAAGCAGAAGTGATCTCTTGTCTTCACATCCTGGGGTTTGTTCTCTGACTTCAAACAGGTCCAGCTCCCATGTATTAATTTCACTGGGACTTATCTCTCTACTCAAACATGCAAACAGATAGACAGACAGACATAGATAGATAAACAGGCAGGCAAATATAGACAAATGATATAGATTGATAGATACAGAGAGATAATATAGATGGATGACAGAAAGGTGATGGATAGATGATAGGAACAGGTGGATGGATGGAGAGGATAGATAGATAGATAGATAGATAGATAGATAGATAGATAGATAGATAGATAGATAGAT
>NW_027185761.1:53062963-53106705 GCF_028583685.1 Petaurus breviceps papuanus
GATAGATAGATAGATAGATAGATAGATAGATAGATAGATAGATAGATGGACTGATAGACAGATGGACGGACAGATGGAGAGAAGGATAGATAGACAGACAGATGGATAGATAGATGGATAGACAGATGAATGGATGGATGGATGGATAGACAGACGGACGGATGGAGAGAAGGATAGACAGACAGATGGACAGATAGACAGATGGATAAATAGATGGATAGACAGACAGATGGATGGATAAACAGATGAAAGAGAAAAGGAAGATACAAACTAAGAGAGCTGTTCATCACTAATCATTATGGTTGTTGCTGTTGGTGGTGGTGGTGATGGTGTGTGTGTGTTGACCAGATACATGATTTCATCAATGTCAGAAGCTCCCAGTGAAGAATTTACACTGCCAATGCATGGCATGACCTTCTTGACTAGTTAAGAGTTTGAAGAGGTACTGAGGGCACTGAGAGATGAAGTGTCTTATCCGTGGTCACACAGTAAGTATGTATCAGCAGTGGGAGTGGAAGCCAGGCCTCTCTGTCTCTAAGGCCCTCTCTCCATTTCCCAGATGTGCCGAATCACTCCTTAATTTAGCTGTTTTGTAAATCTGTGCTTTTTCTCGTGTGCTTTATTCTTTTAACACAAGTTAGAGAAACAAGCTCAGACTCAGTTGACCACAGCTGTGCATGGACATGCACAGAACACTTTGGTCACCTGGAGCTCTCCTCCAACTTCCTAACTCTGCAGCTGAGCCCACTACTCCCAGCTGCTTCCTCCTTAGCCCCTTCTCCAACCAGGTCCCAAAGGCCTTCCACTTGGGAGGGTGAGCCTCCTCTCTGTACTTTGGCCAGTGGTTGCCATCTCCTGCCAACCTCGAGGCAGGTTAAATCCACAGCTGAGCTCCTGGCTAGAAGTTGGGGGATGATGGTAACCAAGAGCCAATGACAAAACAATCTTATTACCAAGGTCACTTGACTCTCACACCATGAATCCCACCTTGCATGTTCCCATTAAGTCACTGGACAAGCATTTATTAGGTAGTTCTTGGGTGGGAGGCAATGTGCTAAGCATATCTGACGGATTGCTTTCCCCAACACCTTAGGATTTCCTCATTTTCAGAGATTGCTCAACACCCTGGGGTTCTGCCCACTAGTTTGTGAACAGTGCTGACCCTTAACTTGGGCTCTTGCCTAATACTCAGTACTACAAAATGGACCAGACCAAATTCTAGGGGGCCCTAGTGGACAGAACTAGGGACAGTGGGTGGAATTTACAAAGAGGCATATCAGGGTAAAACACCAAAAACACCCAAAACTCTAACAATTTGTGATACTCAAAAGTGCAACGCTCTGCTTCCGGAGCCAAAAGCTTTCACCTTGACAGAGACCATAGAACAATGACTGGGTACATGACCATAGCTCCCGAGTTGGAAAGGATCTCAAGACCATTGAGTCCAATGTTGTAATTTTACAGATGAAGAAACCGAGGCTTAGAGAGGCTTGACCAAAGACACACAAGTAGTAGGTATCAGAAGCAGAATCTAACTGGAGTCAATAGTTTTTTCCACTGAAACATGCTGTCTCCTCATGATGAAAAAATGCCATCCACCTTCAGGGAGAGAACTATGAAACTGAGTGCAGATTAAAGGATATTTTTTCACTTTATTTTTCTAGCTTTTCTTCCTTCCTTTCTGCAACATGGGTAATATGAAAATATGTTTTACAACACTTCACATGTTTAATGTATAGTCTTTGCCTTCATAATGGGTAGGGGAGGGAACTGAGGGAGAGAATTTGGAAGTCAAAATTTTAAAAAGAATGTTAAATAAACAATTTTAAAAGCAGAACGTTGCTTCTTTCTCTTTATTGGATATCATGTATCATTTTGTATAGGTAAAAATGCAGAATGGGTTGGACTACCTGCTCAACAAGATCCCTTCCAACTTTATTTACTTTTTTCTTTTAAGCAATTGGGGTTAAGTAACTTGCTCAAGGTTACACAGCCAGGTGTTTCTGGGTGGGTGCTAAGTAACTGAGCCCAGATTCGATCTCCAGGTCATCCCACCACTGGAACCGGTGCTCTTACTCACTGAGCCACCTGGCTGCCCCTAAGCAATTGGGGTTAAGTAACTTGCTCAAGGTTACACAGCCAGTTATTTCTGGGTATGGTGCTGAGTGTCTGAGCCCAGGATTAGATCTCCAGGTCCATCCCAACACTGGGGCCGGTGCTCTTACTCGCTGAGCCACCTGGCCACCCCAATCCCTTCCAACTTTAAAGAAAAGTCTGGGACTCTTCAACCCATAGTCTTCTCTGGATCCAGGGATCTACTTGTGCCTCCAAGCCTAACTCAGGGTGACTGTCAACACTGTTCAGGGCAGTCAGGTCAATCTTCTGGAAACTGAGCCCTTTACTTACTGCACTGTCTTCTCACGCTGCCATCCTTAACCACTACTTGTCCTATGATCCCAACTCCAACGAAATCTTGCTTAACCTTATCAAAGGCAACAGGTAGCTCCCATTATAAAATAACACTAATTAAGGGATAGTAGTCTATACCTCCAGGTAAAGGGCAATTTAAACACACACACACACACACACACACACACACATACACACACCCCCTTAGGACTTAAGAGAGATAATGCCTTTTCAAAAGTTTTCAAAAGGAGTTATTTTAGAGATGGAAAAAACTGAGGGTGCTTAGGGGATAGCAAAGGACAATAGGTCACAATTGGGCAAATTACAGTTTTAGATTGCTGCATGGGAACTGAGAGGGGAAGTGTTTTTGGCCAGGGTCACATGGCTATTATAAGCCCGGTTTTTAATATAATAGCATCATATTCATATAATAATTTATGTCAACATAAAAGTACAATCATAACAAAAATTAGATTGAATATCCCAATATTTCTAGCATACCATTGGAAATCAGCACTAACCTTCAAACAAGTACATAATGGTCAGATGGATTATGGCATATGAAAGCAAAGGAATATAATTATACCATGTGAAATGGTAACTATTAATGCGAAGAAATAGAGGAAGCCTTGGATAAAGTGATATAGAATGAAAAAAGACAAGTGGGGGAAACACACGCACACACAGAAACACAGGCACATACAGAAACACATGCATACACAGAAACACACCACCACCACCAGGAGCAGCAGCAGCAGCAGCCCCAATCTCCAAATAAAGAAAACTTCAAGTAGTAACAATTACCTTGTTAAAGCTAAAGCATTGGCTGCCTTCCCTTTAATCAATGATAATTGACGAGCATTGCTTAAAAGCCTCTTACATGCAAACCTTTTTTATGTTGCTTTGCTTGCCTGTATTCTGGGACTTTAAAGAGTTTTTTGCTCGTGGGTTCTTTTGGGGAGGCTGCATGATTTATTAGGATCAAAATGAGGGCAGGAAGAGGGAGAGGAGGAGAAAAAAGAGGAGGAGGAGGAGAGAGAGAGAGAGAGAGAGAGAGAGAGAGAGAGAGAGAGAGAGAGGATGAGAGAGATAAAGAGGGGTGAGAAAGAGAGGGAGAAAGAGAGAAGAAGGTGGAAGGGAAAATGAGAGATGGGGAAGGGGAGAGAGAGAGAGGAAGTCAAGCTCAGAAGCCATGGTATTCTCAAACTCCCTTTCCAATCAGTAATGGAAAAAAAATTACAACTAGTTTTCATTCTCGAGGAAAACTTATTATATGTGGACTGATCTGTTTACATTTTGAGGGCTAAAAACAATGAATCTAGTAGGTCAATGAGCAAAGAATATTAAATTTGTTGCTGTCGAGGTAGACAGCATTGATCGACTTTACTTACATTCAGCCTCTGGAGTTGACTTCATAATTTAAGCTTATGACTTGTTCAAATGGTGCAGAAAAACAACCCCCCAAAAGCTAAATGATTATATTATGCACACGAAAGAATGTTGTGTTCTGGACAGGGTGGCTGACAAAATCAACAGTGGATTTATCATCCTAGGATAGATGGCTAAACAGCAAGTGTGGTCTCACTTGTTCAAGAAAAAGTACCTTCATCAGAATTCTAAGTATTATTGGATAGCAGGACCAAGGTCTATTACATTGGTCTATTTCATTTTCGGGAAGATGAATCAGGAATCCTCCATTCAACTTTTGATTTTAGAAGTCTAAAGCACTTTATAAGCATTTGTACCCCATTCCTCTCACAAGGCAAGCATTTCTATGATACAATGAAGAATAGGGAGTGAGAGGAAGAGAACAGGATGGACAGGGCAGGGTACTAACTTTGACAGATACTGGCTAGCCACAGAACCTAGTACAAGGCCCTTTACTTTCCCTGATTACAGAGTTTTTCAGCTGTAAAATTAAAGGGTTGGACTAGCTTACCTCTGTGGTCCCTTCTAATTCTAACATTCCAGGTCTGAAATTATGTTTGTTCACAAATTACACTCCCTAGCTGCCTTAACCTTCCTATGGAAATTGTCAAGCCTGAAATCATATTACTCTCTATCTTCTCCTTACCAATCAGTGATGAATTCTCCCTCATTCCCCCCCAAATCTCAAGTAGGCATTTTAACCATTGGATCACCACCACCACCACCATCATCATCATCATCATCAATGCAACACTTCAAGGTAGACAAGTGTTTTACATATATTATCTCATTTGATTCTCAAGAGGCTCTTTGAAAGTCAAGGTTAGTTTTGTTTTTTTCTTGCATTCTAGAGCCTAAGACAGTACCTGACACATGGTAAATCATAAATGATTTTTGGTTGATTGATTAATAGGTCCTATTATTATACCAATTTTATAGATGAAGAAAATGAAGTGAAAGAGTTTCAGAAACTTGCATTGGCTCACACAGTAAGTGGCAGAGATGGGATTCAGAAGGAGGTCCTCTAGACTCCATGAGTTTAGAGCAGGAAGGATCTGCCCATCAGTGGAGGCTTTCAAGCAAAGGCTGAATGTTCATTTGATTAGGATATGGATCTTAAACTGGGGTGTTTACTGCTTCTTCCACAAGTTCTCCCCATGCCATTCAATAACACAATTATTTAAGTTCCCCAAACTTAAAACTTCACCTCCTACCTCCAGCCATTTCCATAAGCCAGACTCCGTGGCTGGAATGTTCTCCCCTTCCCTATGGATTTCTGAATTCTTGTCTACAATGACATCTAAATTCAGGGGCCAGAACCTCCATGAACCATCTCTTTCCCACCTCAGTTTTCACAGATGTTCCCTCTAGTAAAAGGTCAGTTCCTGGAGGCATCATTTTATCTCATCTTTGTAAATTCAGTGCCTAGCACAATGTTTTGTGTATAACAGTTGCTTATTAATATTCATGGAGGTCCAGTGTTAGAGACAAGATTGGTGTTGGAGTTAGAAGACCCACATTCCAATCCTCTCTCTGATGTTTATTACCCATATGACCTCAAGCAATTGACTTCACCTTCTGGGGCCTTAGTTTCCTCATTTGCAAAATGAGAGAGTTGGACTGGATGGACTTTGAGGTCCCTTCTTACAATATTTCTATGTCTTTATGAACTGAACTGAATTTCCTGGTAAGGTGGATGGAGACTCTATGGATCCTGACCTCCCTTCTACCTCTAAGTTTTTATAATTTAGCCAACCCCTTCATCTTACACATTTATAAAGTAGGATCCAGAATAGTGAAGTAAGTCCTACATTAACAAGCAGGCAAGCAATTAACAAGCTTTTGTTAAGTGCCCATTATATGCCTGGTAGTAAACAAAGACATAATAGAACAGTCCCTGTCTTCAAGAAGTTTATATTCTTTTGGTGGAGAAAATATGTAAAGTGCCTACTATGAGCACATTGGTTTACTAAGCATCATGCCAAGGAGAGTATATCGCCCACTGCCTTCAAGGAGATCAAATTATATTTGAAGAAAACGAGACACATCAGCAAAAAAAAGTATGAGTAAAAAAATATATACACTCAAAAATCAAATGGGCTGTGAAGACAATATGTGCTCCAAGAAAGAGCAGAGGGGAAGGGACAGTTCTCTAGCATCATAGGCCACAGCTATTCAGGGATATTTTCCCACAGAAGGAAGAACAGGAACTTTCCTGGAGGAATTCACAGGGTTTCGGGAGAAGTCAATGGATGGGGATGATTCTGGTGACTGCAAGGAGAGAGGTCAGTCAGAAATATACTGTTGCTACTGAGCAAGCATGGTGGATGTGGCCAAAGAGGTAGGTTGGGGCTGGATCGATAAGGGATTAAATCCCAGACTACACAGCTCTGAAATTGAGAGTGAGAAGTAAGGAGAGAAGAAAGGTTATTTCCATTCCCAACACCATGAAAATTGTCTCTTTTTTCTCCTTTTGTGGAGGAGTAATGCAGGACCATTCAGAATCTGGGACTGAAAGTTTACAACCCTTGAAGATACATGTCATTGGCTAAAGAATGGCTTTATTTTCATTAAGTTTCCTCAGTCTCCATCCCTTTCCAATCCTTCACCATCAATCATCTCACTATTAACTTAGTGGGTCAGACGCTCCTCCCTGGGAGGGGGTAAAGAAGATGAAGAATTAAAAAATAGACAAATTGCAATGCTCTGCCTGAGGGAAAAGAAAAATGCATCTAGCAAACCAATAAAACATGCAACCCTCATTAAGGCAAGCCCTCCCGGCCTGATAAAGAAGGAGAAGAACATTCACACATTATTAACTGGCTATACCCATCTGCTTTCAGATTAAGAAAGACTTGACTAAACCACCTAAGTACCATTGTTTCAGATGAGAGACCCTGTCTTAGGCCTTCAGGTGGGGGCAATTCAATAGTTTAATGCTGGCTGCTGAAGGCCAATTAAAATGGGAATTAAATACAAATGGGAATCCTTCACAAACAGATGCACCTGAAAAAATACTAAAATTACACTGAAGATGGAAGATTAAATTCTTTTGACCAATTGTTCCAGTAAAAACGTGTAATGGATTTCTTCCATCATCTTAAGGGAAGAAAGGCCACTTAATGAGATAAGCACTATTAAGAAAGAGTAGACTAAGCTATCCTGTTGGAAGCTGTTCATTAGCTGTTGCCTAATTGCTCCTGCAGTTGGGAAGGAACCAGCAATTACTACACTCCAAGACCTATATTTAGCTATTACATGTTTGCATGCACTACTCAAACATACAGGAATGGTCGTCAATAAAAATGCATATTCACATCCAGGATGCCATAGAGCCCAACTGTGTTATCCACCTGGAAGGAAAAGATCCGGAGATGAGAAGCAGATGGCAAGGGAAAGAAATATTGATTACCATGCTTAAGTTTCACTAAGAGCATTTTAAAAAGTGAATTTTGAAATATTTCAAATAATTTATTCACTGTGGTCTCACTGTTTTACATTCCTGTTTATAAATATTTACCATGCACTACCTTCATAAAATAATTATTATTCAGTGTTCACAGCAAAGAGAAGACATTAGAAGGACTGACTGTTTGTGTGTTGTCTTATACTAATCTGTGTGACAATATTTTAATTTAGCATTAATTCTCGACTCTTTCCAGTTAAACATGCAGTGTTTTATTTGCTGTCTTATTCAGGTGATATTTATAGACAAGCTTCGGTGCTGCTGCTTTATCTGACATGGTTTAGAGATGCATGACCAGAGTTTGCCAAGTTAGTGTTTATGGGAACTGTACTTTCCCAGGGCTGGGGGATTATTAACTTAATAACCAAAAAGTTTTGAGGGTAAATTCCCATAAATCATAAGCAAACAGGTGCTGCAAAATATCTAAACAATGAAGATGGTTCAAACAGAGACATGATGTTAAGTGAAATTGCAGTAGTCACAGCATCACTGTAACATGATAATTGAGTGTGTGGGAAAGTGACAGGTAGCCATAGCTAGAAAGTGAAAAGTGTTTCAAAGTGAAAAGGGACATGCCCAGTAACTGGTTGTCTGTCATCCCTCAAATACACTAGCTAAATTCATAAGACCCTAGATTTTAGAGTTGGAAGAGTCTTTAGAGGTCATCAAGGCTAATGAGGAAACTGAGGCATTGTCAGTGCCAGAGACCAGGTAAGTATCTGAGGTGGGTTTAGAATGCAGGTCTTCTCAAACCCAAGTTCAGTGCCCTATCCAAAATGCTATGTGGAAGCATTTCCAGAATGGCTCATCCCATTGTGGGTCTCAGGCTGACAAGATCTGTAGCGATAGCAACTCTCAAGTTTTATCAACTAAGTTGTAAAGATATTATGATCTTCCTAAATAGAGAAAACAAACAGACCCTATGATAACATCATAGGTCACTGAATGATGGTCCTTGTCTACCAAATAACCTCATACCTGAAGACTGTGGGTGTACCAGAATGTCCCAAAGGTCAATTCACTGAGGGAGAACTGTTGGTCAACCTGGTGGTTTTACATCACTCAATTCAATTCAATTCAATTCAACCACCATTTATTAAAGTCCCAACTGACGAAATGGAAGCATCCTTGAGAGCAAGGCTGCTTCAATTTTGTCTCTCTCCAGTGTTTATAGGACACATGACCTATGGAATTAGGAAAAGTTTCCAGCAGATGACAGCCGAGCTACACTTTGAAGGTAGCTAGGCAATCAGGAATGTGGGAGTGAGGAGGAAAAGCATTCCAGATACAAGAGATCACCTCTACAAAGGGATAAAGTCACAAGCATAAATCTAATTTAAAACAGTACTTAAGCTCAGACCAACAACCCATTTTTTGAAAATGATAAATTTGGGGGAAAATCTCCTGATTTCTACAGCTGGTTGATGGTCTTTGATTTTAATGAGGCTTTAATAAAGAAATAGGAACAGTTCTCTCTATTCCATACCCCCATATATTTTATTAGAATCCTTTCATACAACTGTTGACTATGTCCCAAAACTGACTTTTTTCTATTACAGAATTATTATATGATATATTTTATACTGGTAAAGTACTCAGAAGGATTGAAGCTTCTGTGTCTCTGGCAACATGCATTGTCAGAAAGCATGGTATAGCAGAAAGAGCAGCACACTGATAACCCCAAGGCTTACACTCAGGTCCTATCACTTATTCACCAGATATCAATGACCACCAGTGTTTGGATCTCAGAAAGGTCTACTGTGAAGCCCAAGTGTATAGAAAGATTATTGGACCTGGTATGAAGAGAGGTGTCTGATAATTTACTAGTTGAGTGAATATGGGCAACCCAACTAACCACAGTTAACCCACCTATAAAATGGAGATGAATGTTAAGTGATACAATAGTTATCACACAAGTCTGTTGTAAGGATGGATGATGGATTTTTTGAGGATAATGTATGTGAAAATGCATTGTATATGGAAATATGTCTTGCATGACTTAACGTATATAATGGGTATTATATTGCTTGCCTTCTCAATGGATAAGGGAAAGGATGGAGGGAGGGAGAAGGAGATAGGGAGAGAGAGAGGGGGAGAGAGAGAGAGAGAGAGAGAGAGAGAGAGAGAGAGAGAGAGAGAGAGTTTGGAACTCATTTTTTTTTTTTAAGAAAGAAAATACACTGCAAACAGCCAAGGGCTACCTCATTGTACGGTGATAAGTCTTTCTATGATTGGATGTTTGGATGTTTCCCTATTAATTAACTTTGGTGATATATACCATATGAATAATTAATGGAGCTGAAATGAGAAATTATTCTTTCTAGTTCACTAACTCCAAGGGAGAAAACATGGAAAACAAATGGATATAAAGGTTTAAGACCAAAGGATCAATCAATCCATTAAAAAACATTAAAAGTCTAAGCACTTTATTAAGTCTAAGTGCTGAGGCTACAAAAAAAGGTCAAAGAAAGGTCATGCCTTCAAGGAGCTTACAATCTAATGGGGAAAAATTCTAAGCTGGAGTACTCTTTAAAATATATATATATATATATATATACATATATACATACACATATATAATATGTAAATTTCTGTGATGAAGTATTGGTTCTCAGATGTTGTGTCCTTTTGGATGCAAAGGGACAGAATCAGTTTTGTTCACTAGGAATAAAGGATTTAGCACATCTACTTGGGAATTGTAAATCTAATTCATAAAATAAAACAACAAATTGTGTATTTCAGGGGTAAAAAAATAAATTTGAGTAATGTTTAATATTAAAGTAAAGCAGAAATGCTCTTTCTCAAAAGCAAAGCTATTTTTTCAAGGAGATGTGACCATCTATGAGTATGAATATACGTATTTATTTATACACAAAAATAAGTGTATACATGTACACACACACAAACACACACACCATGACTTTAATAAAATAGAGACATTTCTTTAAGTCTTAAATCCTCAGAATAACACTAAGATAATAAGCAGCCAGAGTGTGCTGCCAAGGTAAATTTAAGACAAGGATATTTTTAATAATGGGTAACAGTAAAGAGATTTGACATTTACTCGTAATTGAACAGGCTGGTTTCAAGCCAGATGCCTGTAATGTGCACCATCCAAACATGCATATAAATAGGTTACAGGGAAAGCAGGTTCTTTATGCCGTCTTAGGCTTTCATTCCCAACATGGAAGTCACACTTTATTATTTTGATGTTCATAAATTTCCTTAAATCCAAACTGCCACAACAAGCATTGCAGGTTATAAATATTATTCCAGATTTTAAAGACAATTTATATATTGCTAGAGTCATTAGCTAATGGTTTTTATCTTCCTTTGGGACAATGAAAAAACATTAAAATTCAATTTATGCAACATTTGCCTCGCATAAGAAAAGGAAAATGGTCATCAACATTCTCTGGCAAGATTAATGTGTGGAAGGGTCATGACTGATGAAGGAAAGGTCTCCCAGATTATGAGCTGCAGTGGACTGATGCATGTAAAAGAAAGTAGCTTGTGTATTATATGGGTTCTTATGGATTCAGGGAAAACTAATAATCTTTATTCATTTGATCATCACAGATGATGTTTTAAATTCAAGAATAGAGGCAGGGGTTAATGGGACGCTAATTGTTAGGAGCTGCCAAAATGTGTATTCATTAAATTGAAATAACATTATGATAGCAATGATTTATCACAGATTGCTTCCAAAGGCGAGATGAGTAAGAAAGTTTGGGACCTTCCTCATGAGGCACAGATATTGTGCAGTCAAACCTCTGATGAATACAATCCTTCCAACTAAATTGATTTCTTTTCAGAGCTCTCCCTTTCAATCTGATTTGTTCAGTCCGCGGGCTCCACAGCTCAATGAGTGGACTTCCTTGCTGATGCCTTCAGCAATTCTCACAATTCTCACAGACCATTCAGCAATGCTCACAGAATTTTACTGCCCAATATTTTTCCATGGACAACTATTATTACTTTGGTTTGGACCAAAAAAAATGTATTGTTTTCAATTTTATGCTGGGGGAAAATTAAGTGGTTTTTTTGGTGGGGAGGCAGATAAAACAACTATGAAAAAATTGCCTGTATCTGGGGGAAAACAAAAACAAAAACAACTTATTGCAGCCTCTTCCCCATCTGCCTTCCTGGCTTTTATTCTTTAATGCAATAAGGCTTAAAAAACATGTATTAGGTGGTGGTGAAATGGACAGATTGTATCACCTGGGGTCAAGATCACCTGAGATACAAGCCTACCTCTCTGTGCCTCGGTTTCCTCATCTGTAAGATGTGGGAAATAACATTACCTACCTCCCAGGGTTGTTACAGTGAGGATCAAATGAATGATCATGTGTTAAAGTTCTTTACAGATCTTAAAGTGCTAGTTACTATTATATTAATATTTTATTATATATTACATATTATATTATTATCTGGCTATAACATTAGTATTCTTATTATTGAGGACCTATAATTTGCTAGGAACTGGGCTCAGAAAGATATAAAAGAGACAAGTCCTGTCCTTGAGAAGCTTATATTTCATAGAAAGGATAAAAAGTATAGTATATAGGAAGTCCAGGAGGGAGAAGACTAACAACTGCGAGAGATCAGAAAAAGATTTGTGGATGAAGTGTCTTCTAAGCTGAGCCTTAAAATAAGGATAATGAGACTGGAGATAGAAACGGAAGGAAGGAAGGAAGGAAGGAAGGAAGGAAGGAAGGAAGGAAGGAAGGAAGGAAGGAAGGAAGGAAGGAAGGAAGGAAGGAAGGAAGGAAGGAAGGAAGGAAGGAAAAAATTAACGTGTCAGGAATAGTGCTAAGTGCTAAAGATACAAAAATAAACAAGCAAAACATTTTCTGTCTTCAAAGACCTTAAATTCTAATACTCAGGAGGTAGAGACAATATGAATTCCAAGATTCCTGAATGGTTTCTCTGAAGCTGGAGATAGGATGTTGAATTTGGGTGGGAATTGGTAGTCTTCTATCTCTGGACCATAGCATTAGTGATGGGCGTAGGAATAAAATGAGGCTGAAAAGGGAGGTGGGAGTCCAATTGTGGAGAGCATTGCATGTCAGGCCAATGGGTTTTTATTTCATCTTCCATGCGACTGGAAGCCAGTGGGAGTTTTTGAGTAGGGGCAGTTGGAGATGTGCCTTAGGATTATCCATTTGGCATACATATGGAGAAGAGTTTGGGGAGGGGAGAGAGCAGGAGCAGAGAGACCAATTTGGAGGCCATTTTGTTGGGCCAGGCATGAGGTGATGAGTCGTCGAACTTGGGTAGTAGCTGTGTAAGCAGAGCAGATATTCTTAGTCTGTTTTTGTAAACTTACTTTTAAAAAAAGTGTATGTGCAATTTATATTTCAATGTAATTGGTTTCCTCTGGAATCCTAGATGTTTTCTTTTATGAATTTCAAAATATGATTCTGAGGAGAGTTCCACAGGATTCATCAGACTGCCCAAGAGGTCCATAATACACAGTTGAGCATTCTGGAACAGTGGGAGCAGGGCAGATGGGAGGGATGGAGGGTAGACTCTGACAAGAGAAGGCAGCTGATTAGATAGGGCAGATGAGGAAAAAGGAAAAGACAAGGATGATTGAGGTTACAAAACTGAGTGAATGGGACAAAGGTGCTGTCCCAATATCCCTCAATAAAGAACAGGAAATTTTCAGCTCTTTTAGACAGAATGAACTGAATATTCTTATAGGACATCAAGAGGGAGATGTCTAACAAGGAGCCTCTGTGGGGCTAAGAATTCAGGAGAGAGATAAGAGCTGGATATAGTTTTGGGAATGAATTAATGAAATGAAACATGAACTTATGGGTGATAATGATATCACAAGGGGAGAGAGGGTAGGGAGAGAAGAGAAGAGGATCCTGGGTCCTTCAAAACACCTACACTATGAGACAAGAGACAGATAACCCAAGAAAGAACATAGAGAAAAAATAATTACAAGCCAAGGAAGGAGAGAGAGAGAGAACAGGTGGTAGGGGCAAGGGAAGTAGGGTGAACAGTATCAAAAGCTGCAGACAACTCAAGAATGACAAAAACTGAGAAAAGGACATCAGAGCTGGCAGTAAAGAAATGATTGATAAACTTGGACAGAACAATTTCAGCCAAACGGTGGAGTTAGAAGCCAGATTGCAAAGGATTGAGAAATGAGTGGGAGGTGAAGATAGGAACGGTTCTTTCCCGGAGTTTGGCAGTGGAAGGGTGGTGAAATTACTTGAGGTTGGCAGGGTCAACAGTTTCAAAAAGATGGGGTAGAGTGGCAAAAGAGCCAAAAGAAACAGAAAAATTGAAAGGAGGTGTTGTTGTAGGGGAAGACAGGTAAACTCCTGGACGAGTAAAGGGGGAATGGGATTGAGGACACACAATTAGAAGATTTCTACTTAGCAATCAGAATGGTCACCTGTTTTTCCCGGATAGGAGTAAAGGAGAATGTAGGTATGGATGAAGAGGGGGGTATGGAATGAGGGGGAAAAATCTCAGAATAGATGGTTCCCAATATTCTTAGTAAAGTAGGAGGCAAGGCCATCTGCTGATTGAGAAGGGGTGAAGAGAATATAGGGGACTCTAAGACAAGAGAGGAGGTTAGGAACAATCAGTCAAGTAGATGGCATCATTTATATTTTAGTTCTCTTCCAACATTTCTGCTAGGAACATTGTCTTTTGTCAAATGTGGTTTAGTTCTTCTCTTCCATGAATTTCTGAATAGCCCATCCTTCCTCCACGAGGTGCTGCTTCCAAAAAAAATCTTCCGCCTCTCTCTAGTGTCTCTCCAAATCTACCTCACCAGCTCCTCCCAGTTCAGGACTTTCTTTTCACATCAACAAGCCCATCCCACAGGTGGGATTAACAAACTCTGGGTTTTAACACAATCAATTTGAAAACCAAGCCAATACAGGGGAATCTTTAATTGCCATTACTATCACAACATGTTTATAACTCAACCTTACCTCAGTCTTTGGGAACTTTTGAGCCGTGGATCTATATGACGGCCCCTGGACACCTTCTCAGAATGTTTTGAAATGTATGAAATAAAATAAGGAGACCAATTATCTTAAAATGCAGTTATCAAAATACAAAACAAATAAATTAGCTCAAGGACTCCCTTGTCTAGGCTATGATTGTCCATTGAACTTCCAAATCTATTTTCTTCATCATCTTAACTACTTAGAATTCAATAATTGGACTTGATAAATTAGTTCACACAAGGTCTATCATTTTATTATTCAAAGTTTTGCTTGGCATTAAAGGTCCTGCAATCTGTGGCCCCTCAACCTTAAGTCCGATTGTTCTCATGTACAAATTGAGCTCTGCTGTGGGCAAATCCCTTAATCTTTCTGTGTCCTCCATACCTTGTGTATAAATTATAGAGGCTGGAGTAAATAGGCTCTAACCTTTCCAGTTTTATGATTCTATTATCTAACCTTCTGGTTAAAATGTATTACTATGACACCTGAAAATGCCTTACTCCACCTCTATGCCTTTGCAAAAGGCCATGTCCCATGCCTGGTCTGCCCTCACTCTTCATCTTTTCCAGTTGAAATTTTACCTAATCTTTAAAAGTTCAACTAAAAATACAATCTCAAGGAAGAGATGCCAGTCTTCTCCATTAGACCTCTCATGAGAACTGAATTCACAAGTCTGTGATACATTTTCCTTATAATCTTGTAGGTTATAAAAGCCAGTTCTTACCTAATTGCAGTGGACCATTCTTCTGTATACCTCCCCCTCCCCTCAAGGGGCTCAAGATGGCTCTGTTCCTTCCATGGGCTCTGCCATCCACAGCATAATGGCTTCAGTGCCTGGTGCCCCAAAGCCCAGTCAGAGAGGTTTCAGTGACTGGAGAGGAAGAACCCTGACCTGGAGGCCACTTCCAGTCTTGCTACAGCCTGCTAGGAGCCAGAGCCAAAGACTGGATCAGTAAGGGGTTCTTAGGCCAGACCACTGGGGAGTCGAATTTGCATAATGTACATTTATGTAAATAGAGACCTGTTTGTATATGTGTATTCCATTCAACTACTAGATCAGGCATTCTTGTTGGGGGAAGGGGGGGGTCTGTGAACTGGGATGGGAAAAACAAACTCACTACATTTGTATTCCCACTAAATTAAAATTGAATTGAGTATTTCTTTTCATTTGTTTTATGCATTTCAAAACCTAATTCTGAGAAGTGGTCTGGAAGCTTCAGCAGACCACCTAAGGGGGTCCATGACACCAAAAAAAAGAGTAAAAACCCATATCTTAGATGGTAAATACAATGAAACGTTTGAACTTGGCAAAGCTTTTTATCTACCCCAGAGCTGAACATAGCTCTGTATAGGGATAAGAATAGGACCTGTAATTTCATTGGGAACTGCCATATGAGGAAAGCCTCTACACCAAATGCAGGGCAGAATAGAGGTGCTTAAAGCAGAGAAGCTTCATAAATGCTTATTTGATGAATAAATAACCATATGATTACTGGAAAAGAACTTGACTATGTTGCTCAGTAGGAATTCTTATCAATATCATGTCAGAACTAGTTCAGAAGAATTTTGAGGGCCCAAGTACAAAGATGATGTAAACTCTGTAGTAGTCAAATGGTCACAGAGCCACAGATCTAGTACTGGAAAAGACATCACAGGTTGACCTCACTGTCTTACAGATGAGGAAACTGAGAACATTAAGTAACTTGCTCAAGGTCACACAAGCAGTAAATAACATCTGGGATTTGAATCCAGGTCTTTCTTCTTCAAATTGAGTGCTACTTCCATTGCACCACACCTTAGAATCAGGGAAGCCTAAACCAATGAGATTTTACAGCCCCATAATATTAAAGCTCTTCATTATGTCAGGTCAGGGCAGTGAGAAACATATTGCTTCTGGTTCAATTAGAAAGGATATCACTATCATTAAAGAGCTTCATCAAAAATAGGAATTCTGTAGCAGAATTTGTGAAGGCTATTAAAGAAAAGAGATCAGCTGGGCGATTACAGTTTCTAATTCTAATGGCTTCTAGAACTTCAATTTGAAGGTGAGATGATTCTCTTTCAATAGTCAGACAGTGATAATATCTGACGGTGCTTATGGTGCTTTCCTGAAACATAGCTACAGTTTGGCATTGCCATTACAACCCTAGAATAATCTTTAGAGAATTGGGAGCTGTCCACTGTGCTGAAGGGCTACAAGGAAAAATGTATTTCAAATGTGTCTGAGAGGAGGGGAGAGGGTCAGTGTCTCATGGTCTGGTGAGGGCTACATGTTGAAAAGATGAAAGTGGTACAAATCACTGCCTTATATATTAACAGATTTTTTTTTAATGCCCTAAAGAAACACCACCAATGCAGATACAACCTAACTGCATCGATATTTTTATTCTTACCTACACTACAAATAAAATGTGTGCTTTGCTAGCTAGACATGTTTTCTCTTCTACTAGAGAAACATTTAAAGCACAGAAATAAAATTATGCCAATAATCTTAGCTGACCCACTACAACAGAAATTCTGAATATGAAGAATACAGAGAAACATGGGAAAAAACCTATATGAACAGAAGCAGAGGGAAAGAAACAGAATAAGGAAAAGCATACACAAAATAAACCCAGTATATACAAAGTATAAACCCAGATTAAATAAACCCCCTTACAGAGGCTGCTATGTTACGATACTTTTAATGATGTATAATAAATTATTTTACAACAGTGTTCATGGAAAGAACAACAAAGGAAACTGAAAGCTGTGTAATTATGACCAAAATTGGACCTGAAGAAGAAATGAAGAAATGTACATTTCTTTCTTCTTTGCTGAACACTACAAGTACAGTTAGATTTAGCTGAGGTATCACTTTTGTTTTCCTGGTTTTTTGGGGGGGGAAGTAGGGGGAATGATGTTCTTTGTTGACAGGGATTGACTTTCTGGAGAGAAGTAAATCTAGAAACAGGTAACATGAAAACAAAAGATGCCGATAAAAATTTTAATATGGCTGACATTTAACTAGCACTTTAAGGATTGCAAAGTACTTTATAAACATTCTTGTTGGAGGATTCAAACCACCCTAAGAGGTAGGAGCCTTTTTTACTACGATTATAATAGATATTATGACTATATTTATTACATGGCCATAATTATGACTATTGTTATAATCATTTTGTAAATAAGGAAACTGAAGTTCTGGGTAGTTTAGTGAATTGCTCACAGCCATAACTAAAACAGGGCAATCTAGTCTTTATCTCAAGAGCTCTGATATTGAGGGGGCATTCATCCAAGCTGCCAGCTCCTTTTTTTCCACCTTCCTCCCTCCTGTGTCCTACACCCCTCCCATCACTCCAACAACAGAATTAGTACTGAATACCAGAATTCCTAGTTTAAGTTTTGGACACACAGTTATCATAAGAAATGGTATTCAAGGCCCAGGACTCTCTTGAATCCAAGCCTAGGACTCCTTTTACTATACTATTCTGCATTACTTTCTGATTTTCTTTTAAAAGGGCATAAATAATAAAATGAAAAAATTAAGTAGATTATGTACCAGTCAATTTAAGAGCTTATCAAAGATTTCCCAGCAGAATGCAGATTTTTTTCCTTTATTCAATCAACCAGGCACAAAAGAAAGCATACTTTTCAAATGTCCTCTGCTCATAAAAAGACTTATGAAAAAAGACATACATAGAAAAGGAACTCTGCCAGATCTTTATTTATAATGAGAAAGTACTATCCTAATTTATAATCCCTGCACATACAATACTCCTGGGGGGCCTCAAAAGGAACAGCAATGTCAACAAGGGAAAGACAAGAACCACCTCGCTTCACGGGCCTTGCTCACTTCTCAGGGAAAGGAATAGGCATCATCCTCCTCCCTTCCCATCTACTTCATTTGCTTCTGTCACTCCTAAATGGGTACCCCTCAGCAATTCTCTCCTTCAGATTTACACCCTTCACATGTTTATAAATGGTTCAAATTGTCCCCCTCTGTTGTTAATTCACTATATATTATTTTAATCTTTCCATCTGTTCATTCAGACCTCAAACTTGTCTCATACACACACCCGCCTGATGCTCACATTCTGTATTCTAACCAACTGTAGGAAGGAAGCTACAGGCAATACCACTTGAGCATCAGAATAGAAAGCCACAGCATGATCAGAGACCTGATAGATGATTTTCCTCATATTCTTCTTTTAGTACCTTTCCTCTCCTGCTTGAGTGTTGGCAGGTTGAGAGCTGGAACTGAGAGTGAGAAAGAAAGGTCCAGTATCCCTGACAGCCATGTTCCCACAGTGACAGAGAAAATCACAGATATTAGAGATAGAAACAAGCTTTTAGATCATCAATTCTCAGCCTCAGCCAGGCCAGGAAGGCAGCAGAAATAACAGAGGGCTGTGGGTACAGCTTCAGTCAATCAGTCCATTAGCCAACAGGCATTTATTAAGCACTCACTTATTGTGTGGGACTGGACTAAGCACTGGGAATATACATGGATAGGCAAAAATGTGACCCCTGCCCTCAAAGAAGTCATATTATAAGAACCTTAGGAAAGAAGTATGATTCAGTCAACCAGCAAGCATATATTAAGTGTCGATTACTTGCAGTCACTATGTTAGATGCAGGCAAAACAAAGCCCCTCAAAATGAAACAGCTTCCTCCCTAATCTGTATAATAAGGCTAAAAATACCCTTGCTACATATTTCAAAGGACTGTTCTGGGGACCAAATAAAGTATTTTCAAATCTTAAACACAGTATGGTTATTCTTATCACCCCAGGTATCCAATATCCAACACTTCCAATGATTTATATTAACCAACTTTCTTCTCTAGTTACCTCTTCCATTCCAGTCTACAAGATGCCTTCCAGGCCATTTCTTTCTTTCTTTTCTTTTTTCTTTTTTTTTTCTTTTTTGCTTTTTGGAGGGGGGAAGGCAGGGCAATTGGGTTTAAGTGACTTGCCCAAAGTCACATGGCTAGTTAAGTGCTAGGTGTCTGAGGCCCTATTTGAACTCAAGTCCTCCTGATTCCAGGGCTGGTGCTCTATTCACTATGCCACCTAGCCACCCCCAGGCCATTTCTTATATTCTGGGAATAATCATTCCTTTCCTCTTCTTCAAAACTATGTAATCTCTCCATCTTCTTTTCCTGACCTTTAGGGAACCACCAAACATTTCTTGACAAACTTTATCATTTTGTACTTAGAAAGAGTCATATCTCTTCATGTTCTACATCTCTGACCACTATTTTTCCCTCCTCTGGAAGATCATCCTGACTCCTGGTTATAGGAATGTAAATTTTTAAGATCTTCCCTGCCCCTAGGCTTAAGTGCATCTGGAACCTGTGGTGGGAGGCTTGTTTTTCAGGAGATACTTTGTGATTGGGCAGTGGGTCAAGAAGATTGTTACATTCTCTGAGCCAGGAGAAGACTATATAAGCCCTGATGGGAGGCTTTGCTTTGGGGCTCACTTTGAGAAGTGTTCTGTGATTTGGCCAGATGAGACTCTGGGCAGCCGTTGAGAGCCTCCCGGCTTTGAAAACACAGATGTTGATGCTTCCCTCTCTGGTAACTGTGATTAGGTATGGATGTATATAATGGTTGGACATTTTGGAAGCCTGTCTGCTGAAATGTTCTTGTAACTTATGCTTGTAACCTCTGTATACTCTGAAGTTCGGGGTGCTGACCTTTTTCCCCGAACTAGGTAAACGATATTTGTTAGATTGATTAAAGCAAGATTGTAAACCCATTTTGAGTTGCTTTCCTTTAGCAAAGCAGATCTAAGAACCTGTGTTGGTAGCCACCCTGGGAATGCTGGGGTGCTTGCTGCTACACTCCCACACTATCAAAAGGGTCCCTTACTAATTCAATTCTTTCACATTTCTTTTACTAACTCTCCTTGCCCCAACTGCCCAGCTCATGGTAAGCACTTAGTAACTGCTAGATGAGAAACTTATATGCTCAAATGACTTCAATTTCCAACAAAACAGAGATGAATTCTTGGACAGTATCTTAAACTTTAAAGTTTTCCAGTCCAAGTCTAAGGAACTCAGGACATGTAGCCTGTAGAAGAGAAGATGTGGGGACAAGTTAGGTGTTTTTAAGTATCCAAAGTGCTCTTATGTGAAAAAAAAAATGCTCATATGGGGGCAGTGATTAGTATTAGTAACTACCATGTTAAATTTATCATATTTTTAAAAAAATGGATGTAAAAGGGATTCAGGATTTCATAAGATGACAGATTTAGAGCTTGCCAGGATCACTAAATACAACACCCTCAATTTACAGATAACGAAGCAGGCATGAAGATAGTAAGTGACTTGCTCAAGGTCACTTAGCTAATAAATGTCAATTCTACTTTTCTGGGTTTTTGTCAAGTCAATCAAAGGAGGCTACACTAATTAGCTCTGCCATCAAATCCACAACCTGAATGCAAATCCTGCCATATTATGAACAGAAAAGATTAATAATAAATTCTATGGACTCAAAGAATCTGTCACCTGTGTGGAAGGCTGTTTCCAAACACCCTGTTCCCCCTTGGTAAGTGAACCTGACTCTTCCTTCTTATCTGGAAATTGATGGATGGCAGATAATATTTTTCCCCTGAGAGTGACATTAGCAGTACATTCCGCCTTCATTAGAAGCTGTCATTCTTCATCATGCCATGTTCTAAATTAGTCCCAATGTTTTCACTAATTTTCAATAATTTCTGTAAAAAATGTTCTGGAATGGGTAGGTTGCCAAAGAGAAGCAATAAAGAAGCCAACGGCATCCATGGCCCATAAAGCCGAGCTCCCCCCCTCACCAGGTCTCATGGAGTTGAAAGTAAACAGATGTCTTTAAGTTTCTGCAACAGCAGAGAATGGTGCCAAAATAACGCGCGGATGCAATAAGAGATTAACATTCATTACCAAACGTGAGTATTTTTGGCCTCCCTTATTTGCAAAATCATGATGAAGCCCCACAGCCTCCCTGAAAAATCATGTCTACCTGGCTTACCTACTGAGAACTCATGTTTATAATTAAACAGAAGGATTTTTTTTGGAGGAGATTAAAATATGCAAATTGCAATTCTAGCTGTAGAAAGGACACTCTGGAGGGAAGCAGCAGGTTTACTGTTAAAAGGGTTCAGATAAGATGGGGAGAGGCAGTGAAGGGAATCACGTGGGGTCATTCCACTCACTGTAATGCTAGGCAGGGTCTGCCTTCAGAAATCATTTCAAATGATTAAATCTTTCCTTGTCCTCAGCCCCTGTTTTCTCAGTCCTTGCCAAGAGTTCTGACTCTTTTTTTTTTCTGCTAAGTCTGATTAGAATACTCCATTTCATCTCTCAGTCTTTTCCTTTTATGAAGCTACCCCCCCAGAGCAGAGACTTAATCAAAGTCTGATGGACAGAAAATGTGATATTTCTTATTAGCAGGAGTAATTATGTCGACACTCTCTACTCCCTTATTTACTAGCTAGGTGCTCTGAATAATGTAGTTTTGAAGGGAGAGCTGACTTTTGGGAAAGCAGAGTAGAGAGGCTTTATTACTTCTTTAGTCTCATCTACATACATCAAAGGCAATAACCTACCCCTCAAAATTAGGTTTCTCTCTCCTGTGTGTGTGTGTGTGTGTGTGTGTGTGTGTGTGTGTGCATTCGTGCACACAACTGCTTTTGAGTTGCCTCAGTCCTTATATCATAAACTGGGACCTGGATCTGAAAGGCAGCATTTCTTTGTGCAGGACATGAGATCATGTGAGGAATTTCTAGTAAAATGATTTGAGAAAGCAAACCTCCAGGGCTGAGAAAGGGCTCCCCTGAGAAATCAGAATGTTTACACTTTTGAGGTCTCATGTGATCACCTTCATTTTAGTCTTGTTTTTAAAGGTCCCATATACAAAGAAGCTTAGGTGTTTTCTATGCAGAAAATTAAAATGTCCACCTAAGTACATGAAATCTCAGTTAAATTAGCTAAACACCTCTGTACTCTCAGGGGCTTTTAAGGCCCCTTCCAGGTGTAAATCCTAATCCTAAAATCCAACAACCTTGTGAGATGAATGGAACAGGAATTAGTATTCCTCTATACACATGAAAAAAACCCCAAACTGAGGATCATGAAAGGTTGACTTTATCATATGACTAATTGCAGTCAGAATTCAAACCCAGGTTTCTATGATCAAATTACAGATTTTGAGCAGAAAAAGCAAGAAGGCAAAGTAAGAAGCATTTTCCAAGTACTTACTTAATAAGTACCAGGAATTGTGTTAAACTCTGTAGATACAAATATAAAGACAGTCCCTGCCTTCAAGTGAAGGGGTGGAGTGACCCCATATTCTGATGGGGGAAGACAGCCCAGAAAATGGGAGCTGAGCAACAGAGGGGGTGCCAGAAAGGGGCCTAAGAGGTCAGAAGATTTTTAATCCTTTCTTTGTAATGATGAGGGAACTGAGGTTAAGTGACTTGTCTAAGGCCAAAGTGACAAAATCTGAATTGAATTCCCCCACACCTACCCAATCCAAATCCTAGAGTTAAAATAAATGAATTGGTATATCTTTACAAGCAAACTATAACTGGACAAAAGCAATATTAGGCTTACATTACCGAACATGACACGGACAGCTGAGTTCTCAGAAAGCATGAGGTGGGTTGGTACTATAGAAAAAGGTCTCAAGACAATCCACAGCCACCCCTCTACTGCGGGTCCTTATGGCCTCCCAAACGAACCACCACAATGATCTCCTTGCTTCCTCAAGCCTCTAACTTGGAACCTTTCATCTGATTAGGCATTTATTTGTAGCTATTCTTTTTGCCTTCAGACAAACTATGGGACTTTCTTTACACTCTTGGATTGGTTACAACCACATGGAATCCACTATGGAAAAACCCACAGACTCATGAGGATGCCATCCCTAATCACAGTGAAGGATGGGTTGCTAACTCGTGTTCACTGCTGACTTCTTACATGCCTTACACAAGAAACCCTTATTCTACCTCTTTCTCCTCCCTATCTATAAGGCAGTTAGGTGGTACCATAGTAAATAAACGCAGCACTTGGCCTTGAGTTAGGAAGACTCATCTTCCTGAGTTCAACTCTGGCCTCAGACACTTACTAGTGGTGTGACCCTGGACAAGTCTCTTAACCCTGTTTGCCTCAGTTTCCTCATCTGCAAAATGAGGTGAAGGAAATGGCAAACACTCCAGTATCTTTGCCAAGAAAACCCTGAATGGGGTCACAAAGAGTCAGACACAATTGAAAAATGATTGAACTGAACAAAACAGAGGTAATAACAGTAACACCTTCCATCTAGGGTCTTTGGTGGGGGGAGGGTTATTTGTTGTGTTTTGTTTTGTTTTTGTGGGACAGCTAGGTGATGCCATAGTGCACAGTCCTGGGCCTGGAGTCAGGAAGACTCATCTTCCTGAGTACAAATCTGACCTTGAACACTTACTAGTTGTGTGACCCTGGGCAAGTCACTTAACCCAGTTTGCCTCCATCTGTAAAATAAGCTGGAGAAGGAAATGGCAAACCACTCCAATGTCTCTGCCAAAAAAACTGTAAAGAGGGTCACAAAGAGTTGAACACAACTAAAAGAAAATTAGAAAAAAAAAACACTCTTCCTCCCCCAAGAAAAGCTGTCAATGAGAAACTAAAAATACCTTTCTGCTTGTGGCCAGATTTTTAGATGTACAGATGATATCCGGATCACTAGATAAAACAGTTAAAAGACTGTGAGGTGCACACAGCTGATGCACTGAAGGCTGTACCTACTATATATTTAGGAAGGGAAAGTAGCCGTTGTGGCTTACAGAAGAAAAGGAAAAGAAAAATCAATTGCAGATTTGCCAGGCTGTATCGTGAAGCCCCGGTCCCTTGCCAACAGCAGCTAGCAGGGAAAGAGTTTGCATTATTCTGTCCCTGTAAATACCTGTATGTCAAGCTACATGGATTGGATACCTTGGTACCAGGTCATAGGAAATACTTTTCTAATTATACATATAATCTTTATCTTTTTTTTCTAATTAATTAATTTTGCTTTTTGGAGGGGGGAATGTAGGGCAATTGTGGGTTAAGTGACTTGCCCAAGGTCACACTGCTAGGTTTTTTTGTGTTATGTGTCTGAGGCAGCATTTGAACTCAGGTCCTTCTGACTCCAGGGCTGGTGCTCTACTTACTGCACCACCTAGCTGCCCCTTTCATCCTTATCTTTACAGTTTGAATAATACATTTTAAAGTTAAAAAAAATTCATTGTAATGGAAGCCTGGCTATTTGCCTATTATTCTAATATAGTTTGGAGAAGGAATTTTCATACTAAAGGAATCCTGGGAAACTGAACCAAAACCCTAAGTGAGAAGTGGTTAGTTTCATTATGTGCCAACAGAAATAATTGCCACTTTTTTTTTTCCCTTTCACATCTCTCTTAGCAAAATGTAACCTCCCTGAAGGAAGGAACGTAAAAATAAAAAACAACAATTTTGTATTCTCAGTAATTAGCACAGTGCCCTCTGCATATATTAGGTGCTGTAAGTGTTTCTCGCTGAATTGAATTCTATAGAGGAGGGTGAGATGCCATGGTTATGTGGGCTGTCAAAAGGATGCCAAGACATCACAAATCAGTCAATTTAGTGACTCAACTTGTCAATTTCTAAGTCAAATATCATCCCATCCTATCTGCTGAAATGGCCCTAGGTTCACATTCACATGTTTTTGCTACAGCGTTCCTCAGGGATTCACCTTGGCCTATTTATAGTCATGTGATGAAATTGCATTGAATTTTTTAGACTTGTAAAGACCATGAGGGATTCGTCTTGGCCTATTCTCTACAAATTCAATGCAATTGCACCACATGACAAAATGAATGTCATTTTCTCAAGTTGTCTGGAATTCACAAATCCTTTGGTTCACTCCATGAATGTGTATTGAGTATCTCTTATGTGCCCAGAATTCTAAGGCATGCTGGGGGAGACCAGTAGGGTACAATGTAGTATGATACATGGTCACTGTTCTGGAGGAGCTTTATAGCTAGCTGGAGAAAAAAAAATAAAAACTCAGGTATTCCTGCCTCCAAGTCGAATCCTCTGCCCGCTGTACCTTTTTTATTGGAGATGGCCACCTCTTTCAAACGTTAGTCACATGGCAATATAACAAGTCAAAGGACTGGTAGAGATAAAAAATATTAAAACAGGCCATGCCTTCCATGGAGCAACTCACCAAATGCCTTTGGCTGCACCCACACATTCACATAAAGAGTCTAATCAGAAGAGCTGTTGTTTCGGATAGCTCAAGGGTAACAAATAACCTGCCCTGTTGATTTTTTTCCCTGAATAGCAGACTTTTTTAAAAAACCACCTTAATTATGTGGCAAATTGCCACCAAACTCTATTTCATCTGATTGAATAGATGTAGGATTTGTTCCCCAGATCACTGACAAGTAATTTATTTGAAAAAAAAAAATCTTAAGTTTTTGGAGCCAGGAAAAGGTGAGCAATTAAAGTTCTACTTGTATGGATTCAGAAATGTGGAGCTGGAAGACACCTTAGTGGGCAGCGAGTTCAATCTTCGCATTTCACAGGTGATGAAACAGAGGCCTAGTGAGAGGTTAAGTGACCAACAGAGACTTTCCTGACTCTTAGTCCTATATCCAGGACATTCGACCCCCTCAATAACAAGTCTTCAATTCCTTGGCTTTCTTCAAGACTCAGCTCAAATCCCACCCTGTGTGAGAAGTCTTTTCTGTTCCCACTAATAACTAGTAACTCCCCTCTGGACTGACCTTCAGTGTGCTCTGTATACACCTTATAAATGCCATGCTATTTACAGGTTGTTTTCTTGCTTGGAATGGAAGCACTCTGAGGGTGGGCACTGGTTTAGGCTTCCTTTATGGAACAGGCACTGGCAGTTATGTGTCAGTCCTGAGAGAAGGTGTTTGGTGAGGATGCTTCTGGAAGTGCCTGATGGAGGAACTTCTGAACAAGCAAGGCTTCCATGATTGTTTATAGTCACATAACTAGGTGATGTGGTAAGAGATGTAATTGTCTGCTGAACTGGAAATGGATGTGCGAAGAAGTGAAGTCAGTCAGTCTATCTATTGGTCTCTCCCACCACCCCTCCTTCTCCCTCGGTCTCTCTCCCTCCTTCCCCCTCTCTGCCGCTCTCCCTCTGTCTCTCCTTCCCTCTTCATCTGTCCGGTCTCTCCCTCCCTCTCTGTCTGTCTCTATTTCTCTCCTTCCCTCCCTTTCCCTGTCTCTCCGTCCCTCTTCATCTGTTCTGTTTCTCTTCCTGCCTCCTTTCCTTCTGTCTCTCTCCCTCCCTTTCCTTCTGTCTCTTTCCCTCCCTCTCCCTCCCTCTGTCTCTCTCCCCCTCTCCATCTGTTCTATCTCTCTCCCTCCCTCTTCATCTATCCTGTTTCTTTCCCTGCCTCCCTTTCCTTCTGTCTCCTTCCCATCTCCCTTTCTCTCCCTCCCTGCCTCTCTTCCTCTCCATCTATCTCTCTCTTCCTCTCCTGTCTCTGTCTGTCTCTTCCTCCCTTCCTCTTCCTCTCTCTCTGTATCTCCTTCCCTCTCCACTAGTCTCTCTGTCTCCCTCCCCCTCCTTCACACCTCTGTTAATGTGGGAGTCAAAGACAGCTAAAAAGCCTCTGAAGGAGATGGCTAGCACCAGTGGCCGGATCTCCCAATTTGGGCGAAGATGATTTTCCTCATTGTTGTGTCAATCCTTTCTTCCCCTCAGGTGAAGGAGACTTTGTGAAAGGACAGGCAAGGCTATAAAGCTGTGAAATCTGAAAGATGAGACGAGTGAGTCCCCAGAGGTCCAGTCACTGGGGTCCGAGTCAGAGTTGGTGAATAAGCAAGTCTAGTGAGAAGCCAAGATTGGAGCCACATCTGTGACCCAGAGTAACAACAGGAAGAGGTGACTTACTCATGAGCTTTGCCACCCTCAGAAGTATACTTGGTGGAGATAAGTGCTTTGTACTAACTTTTATTTCAGTCACTTCTCCCCAGCAGACAGGGTAGCACAGAAGAGAACGGCCCCCTAGGTGTTGAGGGGAAATGTTTATACTCTCTCTTCATGCTATTCTTAATAAATATCCTCTTGTTAAATCCAGTTGGTGTTAATTGGTTTGTATTGGAGCAGTAATCACTGCGCTAATCAATGCTAAGAGACAAATGCCCCATGCCCACTGATACTGAGGAAACACACTGGAATGGGGGTTTTGCCTGATGGTATTGGAAAGAGCACCACTAGTCCTCTTGACATGTAACTTCTTTGCTGTAAAGAACTGCAAATAGAAAAACTCTCTCCAAAAGTGCATTCTCTGTAACCATTTTGTGATTCCTAATCTAAGAGAGTTTTGAAAAGTTAAGCCTTATGATCACAGAGCCAGTATGTGTGAAAGGCAAGACGTGAACCCACAATTTGTGGGCTTTGGAATCTGAATCTAAAAATGCTTCACACCATGCCTTCCAAAAGAAGAGTAATTAAAAATGTAAATTTGATAACTGAGTGTAATAATTTTTATAACAGTGGGAAACCAGAGTTCAGAACGCAAGAAAAGATGGCATTTTATGTTTAACTTCCTATAGTTATGTACATAGAAGAATGTCTTTACAATCATGTAAAAAGATTAGATATATTCTGCTTGGCCAGAGAAGGCCTCAACAAGTCCAATGGATAGAAGCAATAGTGAGGCAGATTTTGGCCATATATAAAGAGGACATTTCTCACAATGATAGCTATCCAAAAATGGATGTTTTGGGGGGGTATTGGCTTCCCAAAACTGGGGGTCTTTAATCACAGATTAGATATCCACTTGTCAGGGATTGTACAGAGGTTATTCACATTTCAGGAAAGAGGTTGAACTCAAATGATCTCAACAGGGGGATTCCATCATTTTAAAAGCCTTTGTGGAAAAATACTGTTAAAAGATAATTCACTTTAGGGGAAAAAATCAAGAGATCAACTATAGGATTGTTTTTCTTTTTGATCTTAAAAGCTTTTTGGTGGCAGGCGTAATTTGTCACAAAGGGTGAAAAATTGTCCTTAATGGATAATTGTAAGACTTTGCAAAAATGTTAATAAATATGCAGTATCTAGAAGTCTGAAGAACTTCAGAAATACCAGCAGATTCATGAGTAAAGCCCAATGTTCTCTCCTTGCTGTCACCTGTTATGAATCTAAAAATGTGATAAGCTGACTACATGGTATTTGGCACTAAAAAAAGAAAGAAACCGTGAAAAATATTGCTAATTGTTGATGAAGGAAATGGAAGTTCTTAAAGTAACATGCTTGTTGGCATTCCTTTAGAGTCCAAAGCAAAATGAACATTGGATGTTCTGTTGTTTTATTTATTTATTTTAATTTAGTGATTTTAACCCAAGTCACGAAAATATGATCACCTGTAATTTTAAAGAGAGGTAAATGGGTGTGTTACATGGGGTTCTAAAGAAAGCAGATCTGACAGGTAATTTCGGCAAGACCATTGGCCCAGAACTTTCCCAGGGAACAACAATTTATAACATGCAGGAGTTGTATCAATTATGTGACAATTTTCTCACCCAAGCTAAAGGTGTAAATGTATGCAAGGAGCCCAATAGAAATTCCTTCTGGATTAGAAATGATAGTCAAGTGGGGGGGATGGATGGTGACAGCACAAAGCAGGAAGGAAGCAGGACAGTGAAAAATGGAAGAACAGGCACCAAAAGGGAATTTGAATTTCATTTCCTTCTACCTTTCCTTCTTGGGAGGTTCTAAGAGTGAAAATAGGAATCATCTTGATTCCTAAACAAGGCCTGGGATTAAGGTGGATATGGTCGCTTGCCCCCCAAATTCACATTTTCCAACGAAATATCTTTCATAAATGGAGGGAACACTCTTGATGTCAAGGTGACAAGATCTTTCACTGGATTCCACCTCATGCCTGAATAAATTGGACAATAAGATACCATGAAAGTCCAGGTGTTTGGATTAGCTAAAAGCTCAATTAAAAAGGTAGCATAGATAGTGATGATGGTCATGATGAGGACAACTCCCTCCCAATTACCTTGTATTTACTTCCTTTATGTTTTTGATAAACGTGTTCATATGTGTCCTTGGCTCCCCCATTAAATGTAAACTCCTTGCAGAAGGGATGGTTCCATTCATTGGCTCTGACTCTCCAGCTCCTAGCAGGGTGCCTGGTACATAGTAGGTATTTTATACATACTTGTTGACTGGTTGATGGAAATGGCATCCTAAGGTTAGGAAAGCATTTTCTAGCAATGTTTCATTTCATTGTCACAACCAACCCTGTGAGGTGAGTGCTAAACATAGTCCCATTTTGCCTAGGAAGGAAATGAAATTCAAAGTGAATAAGTATCAGAGGCAAAATCTGAATCCTGGTATTCCTGACTCCAAGAGCATGATGCCATTTTTTTCTTCTTAATCAGAACTGATTTCTTTGGTAGAGGGAACTCTAAAAGGTGAAACTCTCTCTATCAGTGTAGATCAACAGCCTTATGCAATTTGAATCCAAATAACAAAATCAGGAGGAAATCATAAATGCCCAAGTTGGAAAAATGGAAAATGCACCAGAGATTGTAATTTGTGTGCCAAGAACACACCAAAATAATTGCATAATAAATTCCAAATTTTCAATTCTAGAACCCAAATAAAAACAAAAATGTAAATGACTTGCTAAAGATCACAGAACTAGTAAGTGTCAAAGGGCCGATACCTAAACACAGGTCATTCTAATACCAGCTCCAGCCATGTATCAGTTTTTTGTACCCACACATGCCTTTTTATACTAGCATGAGAACATCATGTGCAAATCTCTTCCCTAAGAGTTAAGACATCATGCCACACACAGCCCAACCTTCATAAAACAAATACATTCTGCCTACCCTCTTTGAGCCTCAAAAAAGCTCAGTAGGCTTGAAAAACACGCAAAACAGGAAGAGTTGTCTCCTAGGCACTTGAAGATACTGATCCTTCATGGGGTAAAATCCTGTTAGTAGAGACCCTTCTCAAACTAATCTGCTCGACTGGACTGACAATGGGTTT
Organism: Petaurus breviceps papuanus; assembly: GCF_028583685.1. Classification (NCBI taxonomy): domain Eukaryota; kingdom Metazoa; phylum Chordata; class Mammalia; order Diprotodontia; family Petauridae; genus Petaurus; species Petaurus breviceps. The sequence continues at coordinate 53,093,262 of NW_027185761.1, forward strand.
AAGCTGACACCAGACAGAAGTCAGAAATAGAAAAAGAATCTATCCATTTAACCTTGGCATTTGGAATGTCCAGTACACGGACAACTATAAAAGTAAATGTGGTTGTTGGATTTTCTTGTCCCCCACCATTGGAAGGTACAAGGTCAGAGAATCTGCTTCGTCTCTTATGACCATGTGAAACTGGGCAAACGATGGTTCGGTAACACAAATACCCTCCCTCGTGTATGTGCCCAAGAGCCTCCACACTGGAGAAAGAGACAAATAAGTATGGTTCAAACACATCTGTGTCTACCCAGCACACAATGACATAGGACTTTCTGATGTAATTTGGTCAGCAGAAAGCCTGGTTAATGCATAATAATGGACCTGAAGAAGTCTTCTTCCTATCTTTTAACCCTAAAGCAAGCATTTGATGACAGATCATAAGATCTGTCATTGTAGAGCTGGAACAAATCTCATAAGGTAACTAAACTAACCCTTACATTCTAGAGCTGAGGAAACTGAGGTCCAAAGAAGATGAATGACTTAGCCGGCTTCACACACTATTTCAGAAACAGCAGAGGAACCCAGGTCTTTGGGCGTAAGCCAGCCCCCTTGTCACAACACACCATGCCAGTTCATTTTCTCTTACTCCCCTCACCCCCACTTGCCCACTGCATTTGTTTTACACAGAAAGAATGAAAAGGCCTAAGTAGATTCCTAAAGAATAGTAGATAAAATATTTTCTCTTTTTTGGGGGGAGGGGGGGCAGAGGGAGCAGCATGTAGAGGGGAAGAATCATCATGTATTTAAGAAAGAACAATTACCAAAAATGGTGTTTTCCCATAACTCTAGATGAAAAGTGATATTCAAACAATTTGATTTTCACTGTATAATCCATAGCTAGTTTTTAAAATGTAAAAGATGTGCAATACATATATATGTATGTATGTGTGTATATATGTGTGTGTGTGTCTGTGTGTATTCACAGAGAGAGAGAGACAGAGACAGAGAGACAGAGAGTGAGTTATAATTAAATTGTTTGTATGTGACATTTCATCTATAGCAGAGGGGGAAATTATTATAGGTAACTGTCCTTTCTTAACAATACCCTTGGAGTACTGGAGTATAATCTCCCACTATCTTTTTTAAAGCACCAAATAGCATCCAAGCTCTTTACTAGTTTGACTGTCCTAAATAAAAGCAATCAGAGTGGACCATAAACTGGAATAACCTACTCCCTGGGCTCCTGGAAATGAGGATGCACACACGGTCAGCCTGTGGGTGGGTAAGATACTATAGGCGCAGAGGGAGTACTTTGTGCCATTAAAACTTAAGTCAGACAGGGACAGAGAAGAAAGGTTGTTCCCGATAGCCCCATCTGATTTATCTTAACTGTAGAGATACCGAGGAGGAGATGGCAGAAGGAAGCTACCTGAATGAGAGCAGAATGGAGAAGGAGTGGAGTCCACAGACTACTCTATTAAAGAAAGGCAGAGTGGAAGAATGAGCAATATCATAGTCCTGCTTCTTCAAGGAATACGACTTTCAACAGAAGGGAACTCTCCAGTCAACAGACACTATGACCATGTGTCAGACTGTTTTCTGTAGTCAGTTTGGATGGAATCCTCTGAGACTTCTTTAAAAGAGTTCCCTGAACTTATCAGTCAATCACCAGGAATTTATAGAGTGTCTAGTAATGTATGAATACAAAAGTTAGGCACAGTATCTAGCCTCAGGGAGCTTACATTCTACTTTGAGGAAATATGGTTACTGAGAAGAGGGTGTATATGAAATAAATACACTGATGGGGAGGAACCAGGGAAGGCCTTTTAAAAGAGGTGAATCTTGAGCTGAGTCTTAAGGGTAGTAGGGGCTCCTAGAAGAGGAGATTAGGTAACAGGGCATTTCAGGAACTGCTTCAGTATGACTATGTGTCTTACGAGGAAGCAGCACGGGGCGGCCAGGTAGCACAGCGAGTAAGAGCACCGGCTCCAGTGTTGAGAACACCTGGAGATCGAATCCCGGGCTCAGACACTTAGCACCCACCCAGAAACACCTGGCCGTGTAACCTTGAGCAAGTTACTTAACCCCAATTGCTTAGGGGCGGCCAGGTGGCTCAGCGAGTAAGAGCATCGGCTCCAGTGTCGGGATGACCTGGATCAAATCCGGGCTCAGATACTCAGCACCACACCCAGAAATAATAACTGGCCGTGCAACCTTGAGCAAGTTACTTAACCCCAATTGCTTTAAAAAAAAAAAAGAAGAAGGAAGCAGCAGTACTGAATTGCCTCTCCAGATAAATACTCTAACTGTAGCTCATGATGGCTAATTCTTCAGCATCTGTAATGTGGCTTTCTCATGGGTGCATAACAGTTTTACCTGTAGGGAGAATTCTTTCCCACAATTCCAACAAATGACAAAATGACAGCTTCAAATGATGTATAGCTGAAGGGTTGACAGACTGCATTGTAAAGAATTCTACATGCATGTTATATGTGATCCCATGATAAAAATACAAATTGATATGATCAAAAGACATTTTAGCAAATTTCAAGTCAGAATGTATGTATTATAGTCAAAATGATGTTCTGATTTATATTGCAAATTTATAGGCATGGGAGGCCACCTGGCATAGTGAGTGGAAGGCCAGTCTAGGAGTCAGGAAGTCCTGGTTCAAGCTTCACCTTGAAACATACTGGCTGTATGATGAGGGAGTTGTCCCAGGCAGTGAGGGAGCTGTCCCAGGTAGCTCTCTAAGACTATAAATTACAGTAGAGTCAGTGAATGATGGAGTGATATGACCCAATGAGAATTCCTTGCACTGGTTTAATGATAAATCCAGATGAAAACTGACATGCACTTACAAATAGACACACAAAACCACATATGCAGAGTATAGATAGTGCCATCTTGATTTTGTGTGCATATGTGTATTCATATACAAGATGAATCGACATAAGTATATATGTATATACATATACACACACATACACACAAACACAAACTTAAAAATCCATTAAATATAGCTACACATGGATGGATAAGTAGATAGAAATTACAGAGTGAGAGAAAGTCAGACAGACATTTAAATGCATGAATGTCTTCTTGGAAATCGTCAACCCCATCAGGGCAATTTTAAAAGTAATTTGCCGAGTGTTTCTAGGAAATACAAGTACTCTCCATCGTTCCATGATTAAGTCCTGGCAGCATAAGAAATCACAGAACAAGAATGGGTATCAACTAATGACTTTAACTTTAATTAAAACCTTGTATTTCATTATGGTTTCACTGAAATTAAAATATCACCTCCCCTCTATTCCCACCTGCTCTCCATGAGTTTGTTTCTCTGATGAAACCAACCCATATTCCACAGTTGAATCTACCAAGAAAGACTGAAACCATTGCTTCTCTATAATTTGGCATTCTTAAGACGAATTAAGTTCAAATTCAAAGACTCATTCAGCAAAAAACATGACTCTTGCTTGTGATTCCAGTCACTTCAAACACAAGGGCTAAAACAGTCGATAGAGACCTTCACTCATCCTGAAATGTGATGATGATCACAGGCTATCTCATAAATGCCCCTTGTTTCATTTTCTAAAAAATGTATTCGCATTCATCTCAGGGCACAAGTGAAATGAGTTGAAGGGTCTAATTCATCATCACCTTTTGGGCACTGATCCACACTGAAAAATTCTATCCAAAGCACTATGTGGGCTAATGGAAGGTCTTTTTTGAAAGGAGGTGAGCAATTAAAAGGCGTATGAGACCAGATGAGGCCATCTATTTTAGAGATATTTCATATTAGGGAAAACTGATGATTAAATATGTAAGGTTGATAATGAAATAATAGTCATCTAGCCCTTGAAACCTTGCATTTCAAGATTTTGTTTTTAAAAAACCTTTTTTAAAATGTGAGATAGCACACACACAGAAAAGAGTGAATAACCTCCAGGAAACTATTTTATATACAAGGAGCACATTTGATTTGTGTTGTTTGGGAAAATAGCACTTTTTTTTTTAACAGGTTATAAAACTGACAGATTCTACATGTCTGGATATGGGTAAGACTAAATGTCAGGTTAAACAATGAAAAGCTGAAAGGAAAAAAATGTTTTCTAAGTGTGTACACAAGTGTGTACATTGCTTTTGATTACAGCTGCATCAATCATGTAGTTTGGTAATAATATGGCATTTTATAATACCTGGGAAATGTCATGGTACAGTAGATACCCTGATAGAAACTTACAAGCCTTGAAGAGAGAGCAGCATTTCAAAGTCCCCCACCATCCAACCCAAGCATGTCTTTAAAAAACAAAAACAAAAGACAATGTGTTTCTGTCATTCTGCAGACAGAGTGCTTTCGTGATAATAGAGAATAATTCAGTTTTATGTATACTAGCGCTGAACAGTTTCCTGTAATTTAAAAGCTCATAAACTTCCATGACTGGTTCTGGAAAATACTGGTCCTATCCACAAGAGATAAATTAATCCTCTCTTCATATATTCCAACAACTGCTGTGACATTTCCTCCTATAAACTCATTTTATTTCATCTTCGAGGTAGAAAATGGTAGATAGAAATGAAAGTCCTCCCTTACCCCCCACCAAAGTTTCTTATTTGGAAAATGTAATTGGTCTTAGTTTCTATAAACTGAAGATGGACTGTGATTATCATCGTGGGTAGGGTATGTGATTGATAAATAGGTATTATAGTCCCAGTCTGCTTTGAGATGAATCCCAAGTATGTCGTCCTGTTTGGAGAAATAGAGGACAGACAAAATTATAATTATGATGATGAAGATGAAGATGATGAAAACTAACATTTATATAGTACCATGACATTAATAATAGCTTGTATGTATGCAGTACTATAAGCTTTGCAAAGTGTTTTGCATGTTATACTGTTTGATCTGAATAACAACCCTACTGTAAAGATAAGTAAACTAGGGGGGAAAGGAAACAAGCATTTATTAAACACCTACCATGTGCCAGGGACTGGGCTAAGAGCTTTATAAATATTTTCTCCTCTGATGATCACAACAATCCTGTGAGGTAGGTGTTTCTATTATCCTTATTTTACAAATAAGAAAACTTATTGGAAGAGTCAAAGTTTGGAATTATCTAGGGCAGGATCTGACCTCAGGTCTTCCTAACTCCACATTCAATACTCAATCTGTCCACTATGCCATTTAGCTGCCTACAAGATGACCCTTCCATTACTAGAAATAAAAATAATTTAAAAAAAAAGAAACAGAATTTTAGTGAAAACAAAACATAATAGCTGAGGATAGCCCTAGAAAGCAATTTTTATCTAGGTTCCATGAACCCACAGCTAGACAAGCCAGATTTGGGTTCTGGAGTCAGAGGGCTAAAGGCAAATTTTGGACATCATAAACCTTTTGCCAGTGGTTTAGCCCCTAATCTATCAAAAGTGAAGGAGATTATCAACTGCCATGAGCCACCCAAGTCAATATCCAAGGACAATTTCCTAAAATTCAGCATCCTGGTCAATTTCCCAGGAAGGTTTCCACCACAGGAAGATGGGTAATGAGTAAAGAAAAATGAATCATTTATTTCCACAAATGAGTTCATTAAGACAAAATAACATTTATTGTGCTTTATTTTAAGGGGAAGAAAGATTGTTCATATGAAAAAAAATGTATGAGCAATGAATTCATATTCCTACTACATGATGATCTTCAATTCTACATTTAATCAACGTTTCAGTTTTCAATATACCCAAGTATTGGGTGCACTGGAAGATCACTACTATTTATAGTATTTATAGATTAACCTTGCCTTCCTTCCACGTGGAATGTGTATTTTGCAGTTGTAAAGCCTACATACACCACTACTCATATTTTCATCCATCAACCAACCATTTTCTTTTAATAATTTTCATGATTTATAACATATCATCTACCATATATTCTATTTCTTAATTAATAATTTCTATTGTTTTTATATCACAGTAATTTTCTGATATACTCTTTCACTTCCTCCAACCTAGTTAGCCTTCTTTCTCTTATAATCAAGAAAGACAATTAAGCAAGACCAATTGACAGAACAACTATATCTTGCAATGTGACTAACATTCTGCAAACATAGTGTTCTACCTCTCATTATGGGGAGAAAAGCACATTTTCCCATTTCTTTTCTAGGGCCGAGCCTGGTTATTACAATCACATAGTCTTCAACTTCATCCAAGTGTACATTTTATTTATATAATTTTAGTCACTGTACATATTGTTTTCCTGGTTCTACTTGCTTCACCATGCATCAGTTCTTAAAAGTCTTCCCATGTTTCTTTTTATTCTTCATATTTGTCATTATTTCTGGTGCAAAAAAAAATGCCTAATTACATATATACAATAATCTGTTCAATTTTCCTCCAATTCTGTGTACCCATTTCATTTCCAAATTTTGACTACCAGGAAAAGAACTGTAATGATCATTTCTGGTCTACAAAATTATTATATATACCATGTAGTTCTAGTGTGATCTTGTGCTATTATCCTTTTAAAAAGTATCCTGGGGCAAACTCAGACATAGAACAGCAGACCGCCCAGAGCTGCCAAATGATATTCGGTACCTTTCAGGAACCAGTCAAAAAGGCAGCACAAATGGAATAATCCCTTTTTGGCTGACAACTGAGGAGGCTGGACTCATTTTGTTTCAATGGTACAGGATATAAGTAAGTATTCTAAAAACAGCCAACTGGGATATTTGCCCAGACCAAAGTCATAGCTCTCTGCTGGCAAGGCCCCTATTCAGTAGGACTGTCCCTACATTTAGAATACAATGCTAGAATCATTTAATTAAAGGTCAAGGAAAAGCTGATAAGCAGATTCCTGCAATGTATTTTTCAAGGTGGGAGGTAAATAGCGAAAATTATTTGGATCTCCCTAGTCTATGTTAGGGAAAGATTTTACATACACATAACCAGGATTAAGTGTTCCCCTAACCAAGTGAATTTAAGTAATAGTCATCTTGCTTTGAAACCCAGTTACAAAGTTACTGAGAAGATGGCTCTTTAGATGTATAGACCAGGGAAGAATCCAGTGCAGGTACTAGAAACTGCATAACTGGATCCAAACCAACCATGAAACAAGGAGAGAGGGAGACAGACAGATGGAGAAAAAGAGAGGGATAGACAGAGAGAGAGAGAGAGAGAGAGAGAGAGAGAGAGAGAGAGAGAGAGAGATGACAAACTCAGATCCTACATCTGTCTTTCTGTGTTTTGCAAATAAAATCCAGAAATCTGATACTAAGCTCTGTTGGGCACTTCTCTCAAAATGGCAATTTGAGCTTTAAATAAATGTAGTCGGGAGGGAAGAACATATTTTCCACTTGGTCTCCTTGCATCCCAGACTCTCCCCTCCACAATCAATCCTCCACATCTCTCTCTCTCTCTCTCTCTCTCTCTCTCTCTGTCTCCTAGAGCAGTGAGTGACAGGTCACATGACTTGCCCTGGGTCACCTAATACCATGCTATCCCAGGCTCTACTCAAGTTTCTAGACTTTCTCTACAATGTGCTGCCTTCCCATCCCAACTCTCTCATCACACCTCCCCCCCTGCTTTGCAGCTTCCTTTTTGGTTTGTGTTCCGCCATTAAAATGTGAGTTCCTTGAGGAAAATGACTATTTTTCTTCCTTTCTCCTTATAACTGTATTATTGGCCTTTAGGACGGTGCCTGGCTGGAACACAGTAATTGCTTAATAAATGCTCACTGACTTGAACTGACAAAGCCAGGAGATATCAGAAGCAAAACTCCAATCAAGGTCTTCCTGACTACAGGACTCCTGTAGTCAGCACCAATCAATACTTAAGCAATTATTAAGCACCAATTACATGCCAGGCACTGTGCTAAATGAATAACAAATGTTATGTCATTCGATTCTCAAAACAACCCTGGGAGGTTTTTGCATCCCCATTTTACAGATGAAGAAACTGAGACAGGCAGTAGTTAAGTGACAGGGCCAGGATCACATAGCTAATAATATCTGGGGGTTATTTTGGCCTCAGGTCTTCCTGACTCTAGGTCCAGAGCTCTATCTACCCTAGGTGTCCTATTTGATATCTTGGAGAAAGAAGTAAAAAATGCCTTTGCTGGGGCTTAAATCTCACCTTGGACCCCTGCTAACTGTCACCATGGGTCACTTACTTAATTTACCTGGGGCTCAGTTTCCTCATTTGTAAAAAGGGGTTATCACAAGGTACATAAAATGCCAAGCTTATTGTGCTAGATAAACTTGCTTTAATGTGTTCAGGCTAATGACTGAAAGCATTCTTTGTCATCTACTTCTTATTCAATACGCCTCTTTTTAGAATAAATCAACAAAAAAGCTCAGTCTCCCAACAAGTTTGGAAGAATCCTCAAAGGCTTGTTCTATGCTAGTATAAAACAAACACTAGCTGTATTGATAAGCGACTGTCAGAGACACAAAATCAAGTTTGAGCTAAGTCTGGATAGAGATTCCAATTTTTCACATTATCACCATTTGCTACTGAGGCAGTACTGAAGCCAGGGGGTTCAAGCTTTGCCTCTGATGTATTCTCACTGTGTGTCCCTGGGTAAGTCATTTAACCTTTAAATGCCCTTGGACACTCTTTTAAGATTCTAAGCTGCAGAGAGGGTGTCTGCCTGAATTTGTAGGGAGTTTCCTCCCCAGGGAGTATCGCTATGCTCTACTAATGAAGATGCTTTATCTTAGTTCCTTCCCTGGCTTCAGAAGATCTAAAGGGCACTAAAAACAACCACTCTAAATATAATCTCTCTGCAGTAACAATGACTTTTTTCCTAAATAAACCTCACTTCCTTCCTATATTCCTATGAATTGTACAAAGAAAATAGAGAATGTCCCAATCTGTAAGGGTCCACTTAGCAGCTCTACCTCCTGAAAGGCCAAACACAGAGACCTGGAAATCCAGGTCACAATCTGCACGACACACAGTTATGGGGCAAGCCAAGCCTGTTTTTATCAGAGTCTTAGTCAACAGCACTGACTGAACCGCCAGGACGAACAGAAAAGACCTTTATGAGGCACTGTGGGAAATACAATACAATACAATAAAATGAAATAAAAGACATGCCACCTGCCTTTAACAACTGCACAACCTAACAGGGGAGACCAGAAAATCATACATGGAAAATGACAAAAGACTGTGCGGGATGGCTTCTTATTAACTAGGGCAAACTAATTCATCTCAGTGATAAAACAGAGACTGCAGAGAGGAGCAGGAAGGCTCAACAAACACTGATGAAGCTAGGCACCGTACTAAATGCTGGGCATCCAAACACAAAGAGACAGAGCCTGTCCTCAAGGAGCTTATATTCTAATGGTTAACATTATAGCCAGGAAAGGAAGCAGCAAAAGAAGGAGGGGAGATACTCATGCAGAAGACTGGAAGGTCCAAAGCAGAGATGGGAGGGGAATGAAGCATGGCCACACTCAATCCCTCTGGACAATGGAGGCCTCAGGACAACACACCAATGGGACAAGTGGGCCTCAAGAGCCCAAGACATTCTAGGGTGAGAAGACTGTGGAAGACTTGACTCTAAAAGACCTCATCTTGAGAATGTTGTATCTTTGAGTCCAGGCAATTAAATCACTATAACATGTCTATAAAGTATCTATTACTAAAATTACTATTTTAATAATTTTACTATTAGTAGTAAATAGCTATGAAATGCTACTATTACTAAAAGTGTCTATAGAATGGAGGTGATGATAGCATGACCTAATTCACAAGGTTGCTGTTGGAATCCGTGCAGTTCATGTATGTAGCACTCTTTAGAAATGGGAAGGGCAATAATGAAGTGATGCTAGGGGTCACACCCACAATGATGACTTAGTGAAACAAAGGCCAGTGACCACTGTTTTCTTTGAAGAACTGATTTATTTTTTAAAAATTTCTCAATATATCTATAGCAGTCTGTCAAATGGAACTCGGCTGAACCACAAAAATCTAACAGTAGGTTAACCTGCAATGCTCCCCTCAAACATCTTCCCATCTTTTAGATGCAGCAGAAGCAAAGAAACATCAGGTCCCTGACTAGTGTCGATAATTAGGTATTCTTGATTCACCTTTAAGTTATATATCCCAAGTTGGCCATCTGTCACTAAACAATCAAGGCTCCAGTTCTAATACTTCCAAACTGAGGCATTCACCTGGAAAACCCCTAACAGCAAGAAACAAAATTTAAAAACAAAACAAACAAATAAACCCTGAATTCTAAATAGCTTGGTACATTTGTTTAGCAGATAAGCAAGAAATAAAAGGTGTCATAGGATCATAGATTTAGAGCTTAGATGAGAAAAGTGAGGTTCACAGGAGTGGCCATGGAAGCTTGACCAAGAAATGATTCTCAGGATCAGTTTTGAAAAGATAAGCTATGAAAATAAAAAATATTGGGATGAACACTAATGACTTCCGGTGGAATCAAGGGCAGAGAGTTAAACTGTTGGGACTAATATAGGTAGGCCTTGGAGCCACTTTGTGAGGACATCTGGCACAACAATTTACAGAAAAAGAAATGGTGAACACGAGGGTCACGAGACATGACCAAAGTCAAACAGGTGATCAATGGCAGAACCAGGTTTGTACCTAAATCCTCTGACTCTAAAAAGGTCCTCTCTTTCTACTGCACCGGACTATCTCCTGCAAACAACAGGTGTTTAATGACTTCTTATTACATTAGGGAACAAATGGATGGGCAGACCCAATTCCTCCAGAAATGAAACAAAGGTCATAATTTTATCCATCGAGTCATAATGGACTTTTAAAAATATGTCCTTTGAGCTAAATTCAGGGGCGCACCTTCTGTTGATTTGTTGATGATGATTGGCATTGGAGCCTGGTGGTAGTTTAATGCGGGGAATGACTGTTCACACATTAAGATGTCAACATGCAAGCCTTGTTATGCTATAGCCATGCTGGGGCTGCTTTTGTAATCCCTGGCCCCACGGTGCTAAACCAACCAACTGCCATCAGAGCAAAGAAGCCAGAGTTATCTGCTTACCCTGACACACCTACAGCATGGGACACTCACTCCCTTCCGCATCTCACTTTCCACTAATGTGGCTCTCAACTTTTCTACCTTGACTTTGCTTTGGCCTTCCTCTGGAAGGCATCATTTACCTTCTTGTTCACTAAATTGCAAGCGTTTTCTGAGAAACATCTCAGCACTAGTCAGCTAGGGGCTGGAAAGATTTATCTCAGTGAGTGTCTTAATGGCTAAAATAAGAAACACAAAGCGAATGAAAGAGAATTCACCTCTTACCTCTGATGGAGGCACACATTCTCTCCCTTGCCCTTTCTCTCTGGGCGAAGCTCATGATGGCTAACATTACTTGTATAAGGAAATGGAGGGAGGGGAGAAATCTTACAGACAATTTTTTATAGAGGATTGGATTTGGATCCAGAGGAGTGAGCTAAGCTTGGATCCTGCCTCTGGCCCTGTCTGGATGACATGGGGCTACTACAGAGAAAGAGTACTTCCTCTGGAAACAGAGGGCCTGGGCCCAGCCCTGACACTGTGCTCCCTACCTGTGTGACCTTCAGCAAACCTCTTCAACGCCCTCACCCCACTTCCTCATTTTGAGAATGATGGGGTTGGTTTGGAAGCTTCAGAGGTCCCCCTGCAGCTCTAGACCTGGGAATGTAATGACCCTAGGTCTTTTGTCCTCTGTGTCTCACTTTCCTCATCAATAAAATTAGGAAGGTCTGACTCTATGGTTTCCAAGGGCCCTTCTGGCTCTGAATCAATTAAATAGGATAAGTGGCGATGCCTTCTAAACCTCAACATGCTATATACATATTCAAGCTATTATTATAAAGGAACAACCCCTTGATCTTCCTAGAATAAGTCAGCCACCATTCAGTCCTTTAGTATACATTGTGGGGTTCTCCAGACTAAAGAGAAATGATGGCTCCAGCCCTTAAAGTGATTTAAGTCTAACAGGAAAGAAAGTCCAAAAGAAAAACAAATAGCTAAAATACAAGACCACTTAGGCACAATTTCTTCTCAATACGTGTATAATTACTAAACATTTATTTTTTTTTAAAGCAATTGGGGTTAAGTAACTTGCTCAAGGTTACACAGCCAGTTATTTCTGGGTGTGGTAATTAGTAAACATTGAGAAAAGGATAAGGGAGATTTTCCAGGGCAGGGTAGCCAGATGGGGATCTTCAGGAGAGTTTTTAAAAGTAGGAGAAGTACACCAGAAGAAGCAACCAGGCTGCTTAGTTAAAAAGGCTTTGAAAACATGCACACACACACACACACACACACACACACTACTACATAAGCACACACACAAATACTACTACATAAGCACACACACACTACTTCATAAGCACACACACATGCTACATAAGCACACACACATGCTACATAAGCACACACACATACTACTACATAAGCACACACACACACATACTACTACATAAGCACACACACACACACATCTTCAGGACACAAATGTAGGGATGGATGGTGAAAGAGGGTTAACACACTGGACCAGAAAGTCAGGATGCAAGATGACTGATGTGCTGAGATGATCATGAGCTACATTCCATTTACATCCCCCCCACACACACACCATTTCAGGGCTCACCATATTAGTGCTGAATATAGAGAGGACATCCTATCTGCTTTAGTTTAACTGAGTCTCAGAATCCACCTGCCTAAATGCAACGGAGCAATTACACTTGCTGCAAATCTATTATTTATTATCTACAATTTATAATTACAAATCATAACTTATTTTAACTGCATGTAATGTATGCTATACAAAATGCTTTTGTATCGCAAAATCTTGTTCTAATTTATCAGTTTTGTAAATTATCCGGATTTTCATATGTCAATTTACTTTAATATACCAAGGACCTGTGATTTCTGAGGCAGGGGTGTCCTCTCCAGTGATCCACATCTCAACCCCTCTATAACATAGTTGTAGAAAGTAAACTCCTTGAGGGGAAGGGCAGTCCTCACTTTTGTATTTGTATCTCCAGTTTATCACATGATGTCTGGGATACAGTAGGTGCTTCATAAATGCTTACTGATTGTTAATCTAGTGGATTCTCCTTAAAGGTTATGGTGAAAAAATTCACCATCCAGTGACCACATTGGTGATGAGTCTCTCCAAATTTGGCTAGACTGGCCTTCATAAAACAGACACAGAATCTATTCTTACCAGGGCCATCTTTGATGCCTTCCCAGTTTGGTGGGAAATGCTAGGAGCTGAACTCTGCCATGAAGTAAACCTGAGGGTCATTTCTATTTTACAGCAAGAAATCAGAATGAAATATCAATGAAAGATATCATGACACATCAGTATTTTTTTCTCATTGTGAGTGGGTGTGTACATCTTAGCAAATCTGAATCTCTGAAATTGGAAGTCATAAGAGAAGGAAGGAAGGAAGGAAGGAAGGAAGGAAGGAAGGAAGGAAGGAA
>NW_027185761.1:53106715-53117044 GCF_028583685.1 Petaurus breviceps papuanus
AAGGAAGGAAGGAAGGAAGGAAGGAAGGAAGGAAGGAAGGAAGGAAGAAAGAAAGAAAGAGACCAATAAATCTACCACTCCATTTTGCAGCCTTTCAGTGTGATCTTTGTTTCTCAGGTTATCTCTGGGGAACTCTTTTTTTCCTATGCTATTACAGCAAGTGTTTTGACTAGAATAAAGCACTCCAGTGCACCAGAGAGCAGCAGCATTAGACATCCTTCCTTCCTTTCTTCAAATGGTCTCTATTTCTGCAGCCTCTGAACCATTTGATAAGAACTGCCTTACTGCATGATGGCCCAGATGGGCTGTTGTGTCAGCCTGCTGCAAAGGACTCAGGGGCTCCTGACCTTGACCCAGAAAATTGTCTTTAATAAAATTCGACACGAGAGACACAGACCTGACAAAGAGTTCAAGATGTGCACGTTGAGCTTTTGTAGTCCTTCAAATACCAATAGTGGTGGAGGGGGGAAAAAAAGGCCAGAGTGCATGTGTCAGAGAGGTGTGTCACTAATGTGGATACAGAGCCACGATCCTGGGAGCCTAGGACCCTGCTCTGCTTTCGCAGGATGCAAGAAAATCATAAGACAGAAAAGTTAGAATGGAGGGACTGCCTGCGTGGCATGTTCATCACTTAAACACTCCATTTTATTCCAAGGTACCAAAAACGATAATAGACTTTATTCTAATTGGATTGTCTGCAATGAGCCAATTTAAGTGCTAAATGCTGCGAATTATTCAGCATGACATAGCAATGCAATGATCAGAGACACTGCAGGGCATGGGCGGGTGGAAAACGCAAGTTCTCAAAGCATAATCAGGAGCCGCAAGTCTGACTTGGCATGCCTCCGCCCCACAAATACATATTGTTTCAACAGCTGCAGGGTGCTCACAAAGCAACGGCTGATGCCTTGACCCAAAATGTATCTGCGGTCGGCCAAAGGGGCAAATAAGAGGATTTTCTTAGTGTTTCCACTTTCAAACCACTGCCGGGGGTTGTGACTGTTGGAAGGTGCCACAAAGGATCTTTGCTGACAGCTGGCATAATCGATAGTTACACACTTCCTCTCTCCTACATTTACAAAGTTATCACATACAAATCTGAAAAACTACCCATGACTCAACACCGTATTTTTATCTTTCTCTGGCCACTACACCCTAAGACATTTAAAGATGTAGAATTAAATCATATTTGAGAATTCTACCTTCATTTTGGCTTAGCCATTATAATCTCATATTTTAGTCATAGAAAGGACTGATGAGGGTGATGAGGGTCAGGAGATCTGTATCTTAGTCAGTGGCCTAGTGCCAAACCAGCTGGGAGATCTTAAACAAGCTACTTTATCTCTACAGGGCCTCACATTCTTATGAAACACAACTCAGGTCCACCTCCAACATCAGATCTTTCCTTACTACTGAGTATTTATTTAATGGTGTATGCACCATTTCACCAGCAGAGATTCTAAGCCACCTGGAAGCAGCAATGCTTTTTTGTATCTCTAGCATCTCCTAGAGCATAACCTATGCAAAAACAAACAGAGAAACCTTAATATATGACTGTGGAATAGCATTTGTTGAATTCATTGAAGAAATGTGTATTGGGTAAGTATTATATGCAGAACACAGGTGCATAGCTCTCCATTAACTAAATGAGTGGAACTTAAATGCATTTCTTACAGGATCACAAACTCTAAAAATCAGATTCTACAACTGTTAATAAATTGGTAGAACCCTGAAAGCTCAATACCAGAAGCCCACATCTGATTCAATCCATTTCTCTCTAAATGTTACCCTCACCTAGAGAATCAAAGGTAAAGGGCACTGTTCACAGAGAATCAGCTTTGTTTTTTAAACATATCTGTTGACATCTTTTGGTTTTATAGGACGATTACCCAATGTATCTCTCCTACTTCCCTTTCCAGAGGCATTGCTTATAATGAAAAATTTTTAAAAGAGGAAAAATGTTCAACCCAGAAAATCAGCATATCAAAAAATTCATATGCCATATTCCACACCCACAGTCCCCCACCTCAGCAAAGAACAGGGGTGGAGGGGGACAGGAAAAGTACCAGCTCTTTAAAATTTAAAGAGTGCTTTGCTTTGGTTTCTTGCTCAAACAGCACATCAAACCTCCTTCCAATTTATAAATACCTAACAATTTTACATTCGCTTGGGTTCTTTTAATCATCGCTTAGAAATTAATCTCTTAATTTTTCAGAGATTAAAATTCTCTAATATCGCTATCTAATCTAACTTTGTCCCTCATGTTTTCTATCAAAAAGATTAAAGTTGAAGAATTTACTGGGTGTCATTTTACCACACATTTTCTCATCTGCACAGACCATGAACAGGAATTCTATCATCTGATCTGCTGTGTCATTAAAAGTTGCAAAAGCAAATAAATCTATCTAGAACTCAGGGTCCCTCCAGATGCCTTCCTAAATTGTTATTTCTGATGAAACGTTCAAGTTTGTGACGTTAAATCAAGTGACAATATAATGTTGTACAATTTCTGATAATTTCCCCCAAAGGCCCAGTGTTCTAGCAGGAAAATTAATTTCCTTTCACTTAAAGTTTTGAAAATAATCAAAGAAGAGAACATTTGCTACACAGCTCAAAATTTCAAGAGACCGGAAAAGAAAAAAGGAAAAATACCTATGAGCCATCACTCTTCAAAGGCTCCTGCAACAGTGTCTGATATAGAATTCATAAACTTTATGCATTTATCTCAACGGAGAGGGAACAGGAATAATAAGATGGTGACAAATAAGATGTTCCACAGCTCTATTTACAGAACGATGCTGTTCTCAGGCTTGAATCCTTTTCATACTAAAAACAGCCATGGGACATAACTGCTTTAGCTCTGATCAGAATTTCAGGGTGACTTTTCTGTTTCTTAAATTTTCAGTCCAATCACAGGGATAATGTAGGGTATTCTGGAGAAAGAGAACAGGGGAGGCCATGTGGCTAGGCTTTTCCATTCATCTGAAAAACATTAGTGGCCCTTGAAAGTAGCCTGGCTAATGATATCTTTGTAAGAGTGCCCATCCACTCGGGAGAGGCTGAACAAATTATGGCATACAAACATAATGAAATAATATTGGCCTATAAGAAATTGTCATTTCTTATAGGGGGTGGTTTCATAGTCAGTAAGTCAACAAGCATTTATTAAACACTTACTGTGCTTTCTATCTATTAGGCACCGTGCTAAGCAGTAGGGTTGCAGAAAAAAGGCAAAAACATTCCCGACCCTACAGGAACTCACATTCTAAAGATGGAGGAAACACAGAAACAATTATATATAGAAAGCGTCAATCAGAAATAGCGTCAGAGGGAAGGCACTAGTAATAAGGGAGTTTAGGAAAGCCTTCTTGCTCAAGGTGGGATTTTAAGAGAAAGCTCAAGAGACTTGTAAGTATTGGTGCAAAGAGAAGTGAGTCAGACCAGGAGAACAAATTATACAGTAGCAACACTAGAAAAATGAATAACTCTGAAAGACTTAGGAATCACATCACCAAAATGGCCAACCATGATTCCCAAGGATCAAGGAAGAAGCATATTGCCCCAACCTCTTGATGGATTTATCATGGCCTAAGTGTGCAAAATGAGACACATATTTTTACTATTTTAACACAGCCAATGCAAGAATTTGCTTTGCTTGATTATCTATATGTTAAAAAGGCTTTGTTGGGGTGACACAGTGAGTAAAAGCCCTGGAGTCAGGAGACCTGGGATCGGTTCCAGCCTCAGATAGTTAGCACCCACACAAAATAACTGGCCTTGTAACCTTGAGCAAGTTAATTAACTACCCCAATGAGAAGAGGCATGGGAGAGAGAAAAGAGAAAAAAAGATTTTTTCATTGAAAATATTAAATTTAATTTAAACATTTTAAATCCTTATTCTACTTAGATTATTTATTAAGTCAGTCTTACTTTTACCATTCCCCAGAACTGACTCTGACAGTAGCAGATTATGTAGAAAATAAGAGACAGGTTAAGGAAACTTGACTTTTCAATTTCAAATAAAATAAAAATTTAAAACACCAACACTTGTCCCTCAATATATCTCTATTTGCTAAGAAAATTATACTGTTGTGAATACTGTAAAATTGTTTTAGTCCCTTTAAATCCGGAAGCAAGAAACAAGAGGATGAATGGAAACTTCTCAATAAATAATGAAATTATCTCTTGGATGTGATCTATCAATCACTATAGAAAGACAAGGGCTAACATAATTTGTTGGCATTTCGTTGAGACTCATTCTATCCTCTCACAGAGGCACAATGGTAAGGTGGACAGAGTATCGCTCCTAAAAACTTGAGAAGACCAGCATTTCTCTGTTGTAGCTGGGTACACAGTTTGGCTCTGACACTTATCAACACAGAACAGTTCACCCTCTCTGAGTCACAGTGGCCATCTATGTTAAATGAGACTAATGAAACTTACAGAACTTACTTCCCATGGCGGCAATGAGCAAAACACTTTGTAAATAGTAAAGTGGTATGCAGATATTACTAGATATGAAAATGGAAGCAGGAATTAAAAGTCTTGGTTCATTTCAGGAAGCCTAAATTCTGTTGGTGTTAATCAGGGTATACACCCTCCCATCACCATCCCATTTGTGAAGCAAACTGACGGGAAGACATATATAACACTCACACAGACTAGGCAGACATGGATGGGCTGCAATCTGTATGATGCACAGAACTCACAAATAGATGAGATCACAGTCCCACTTTTTAAATACCTAGGAGAAGATCCAAGCTCATAGATTTGGAGCTAGACGGGACAGTAGAGGTCATGTAAGTAATTTCTCTTATTTGAAAGATGAGTGACTTATCCATGATTACACAACTAATTAGTGACAGAACCAAGCTTTGAACCCAGGTGTCCTCTGTCTCTAGCCCAATGCAGCACTCTGGTATCCTGGATTAGTCTTGACCCTCCCCCATGAGGAAAAAGAAAAATGGTTATTTATGTAAGACCATTATCTGAGGCTCTCAAAACATGGTAGGCTTCAACTCAACTGTCAACCAGGGATGACTGGAAGGAAATAGTACTTCAAGTGTTATTAACCCTTCCTGACAAACAGGAAGCCAGGATCAAAAAGAGGGTAAGGGCTGGTCACGCCCTGAATCCATCTGGAGTCAGGCCAAGCCTCCTTCCTGATCTCAGCACACAAAAGTTCTGTTTTCCAAATAACCTTGAGTGTTGAGTACTCAAGGATGGAAATGCTTGAGGTTACCACTTTAATATAGAGGATAAAGAGCTGAGCCTGGAGTCAGAAAAACCTCAGCTGAAATCCAGCCTGAGATACTTAGTAGTTGTGTGACTCTTGGTAAATCATCTAACTTCCATGTACCTCAGTTTCCTCAGTTGTAAAGTGGGGATAATAACAGTACCTATCCAGCAGGACTGAGAATCACAAAAGGTAATATTTGCAAAATGCTTAGGACAGTGCCTGACACATAAATGGGGATTCCCTTCATTTTTCCCACCTACAAGAAATAGTTATATGCTTATTGTGGGTTTGGCTTTGGGAAACTGTCCCCACCTCCCCCTTGAATTTAATCCACACTTGAAGGGAAAAAAAAGAGATTTTACTGTTTAATTCCACTTGTTTCCTGAGTGTAATGGGTGCTACCTTCCTATTGCACTCTCTTTCACCTATGTGGTCTTTGCAGCCCATTGTAGGAGAAATAGGCCAGGGTCTACACAGTTTTGCAAAACGTGCTTCCAATAATTTTTTTTTGTAAAGTGAGGTCCCAGATGAGAAGATAAGGATCATATATGAAAACTTAGTCATCAAGAGGCTTAAATACTTTAGATATTCAAAGGAAACAATTAGAAGCATCAATAGCTGGGTTAATATTTATAGACAGTCTTGGAATCATGTGATTCTGAAGGCATTAGAAATATATGGTGGGTATGAGCAGTCTGTATCATAGTTTCAAAGGCGACTGGCCTAAAAGATGCCATCTTGTCCTACCACAGAGAGGTAGAGTGGAAAGAACACCTGGGTGTTCCTTTTATCTTTGTATGTCTAGTGGTTTCATAGAGGCAGTGTTTAATAATTCCCAAGCTGGAAAATCCTTCCATTAATGAGGACATTGCCCCAGGCACTGAAAGGATGAATGATTTATCCTTGGGCATAAAGAATTATAATTTTTAAAAACTAAGATCTATGATTTATTGATGAAGAAAACTCTAATAAGGCAGGCCAACAACTACGAATTCCCAGGGCAAGTTGATTGTCTTTTAAGGTGAGAAAAAACAAACATCCTTTTTCCCCTTCTAGACCTGTGATTTCACCTCCTACCCCCAAAGCAGGTAGAAAATAGTTTAGCAATTCATAGCTTTAAAGAGTTAGAGAGGAGTGAGGGGGTTCCACCGTTGACCCAAGGCCATATCACCAATAAATTCTGAAGGTCCAAATGGAAGTCAGACATCTGGCCACCAAGCTGCCTTTCTCCCCATTTTAATTAAACCTGAAGGAATTAAGGCCCATAGAGGGTTAAGTGATTTTACATGGCCAGTATATGTCAGAAGCTGGTTCCCGGTTAGCATCCTGGATCCAGGGATCTTTGTTCAAATCTCGGTGGAAACTTAGTATGCACTTGCTCTTTCAGGAGACCCTGAAATTTTGGGCAGTTAGGGGTCTCAGTGAATAGAGTGTCAGACTGGAGTCAGAAAAATTCATCATCCTGAGTTCAAATCCAGCCTCTAATACTTACTAGTTGTGTGACCATGGGCAAGTCACTTAACGCAGTTTGCCTCAGTTTCCTCATTCAGTCAAATGAGCTGGAGAAAGAAATGGCAAATCACTCCAGTATCTTTGCCAAGAAAATTCCAAATGGGGTCACAAAGAGTAAGACAGAACTGAAAATACCTAAACACTAATAAGTCAGAAGTAGTACTTGAATGCAGGCCTTCTAGACTTTGATAGTCTCCTCTAATATAAATGTGTATTTTGCATCCCAGAATGGGCATGGAACCCCAGGGAAAACATGAAAGGTAGTTGTGCCATTAACAAGCTGTGTGA
Source organism: Petaurus breviceps papuanus (assembly GCF_028583685.1). Lineage (NCBI taxonomy): Eukaryota > Metazoa > Chordata > Mammalia > Diprotodontia > Petauridae > Petaurus > Petaurus breviceps. The sequence continues at coordinate 53,113,755 of NW_027185761.1, forward strand.
CTCTGGGACAGTCACTCCCCTGAGTCCATTCCCTCATTTATAAAGGGAAGAGTTTCCACTGGATGATCTTTGAAGGTTTTTCCTGCCCTAAAGTTTTATGTTCTTTTTTTTTTTTTAAAGGCTGTGTAGCCAGCTAGCTCAGGCAACTTTGCTGTGCTCTCCATTACTCTCCATCTCTGGAACTTCATAAAAGAGAAGATGCCGCATCCTGTGGAGGAAAAAGTAACCCATAACTAAAGGACAAATGAAGAATCTTCTTTTCCTTCTCTGCCTTTTGTAACAAAAGGAGTGTTAAACAGTAGCAGGAAAGCAGGACAGCCAAGAGTTGTCTTCTAGAAGGCAAGTGCCCCTGGGATCCTCGAATTCCAAGTGCTAGAAGCAGCCTTGGATGTCTACGTGACCAACTGGAAGGCAAAACAGTTGGACTTCTTCTAGAAATAGCCCAGTAAAGGATCATTTCATCTCTGCTTAAAGACCCCCAGGAAAAAGGAACGGCCCAGACACCTCACTCCACTTTGGAATAGCTCTGAGAGCAATTTGCCTGGGAGGCAAATCCTCCCCTCTAGAAACTTGGGCTCACTGGTCCTACTGATGCCCAATGGGGCCAATCAGAATAAGTCTAATGCCTTTTTTTCCCCATGGGAATCCTTGATAAAGCAGAAGGAAAGCCATGAATACTATCCCGTCCTTTCCATTGTCCCCCTCTCTCAATTACTCTCCTTTTTTTCTCTAAGATAAAAACCCAACAAATATGGTAGAAGATAGCATGGTTTTAAGGCCACTCTCACTATCTGGTCACCTTCCTATGGACATACTCAATTATACCCTGGAAAAGTTACAAATAATGCAATGAAAGGTATTTAAGACCAAAGAAGCAAAAATGCATGGAGAAATCCACAATAAATATTAGATTCATGATTACAATAATTGGCTGAAAATTTGTCATTCTCAGGTAAAACCGTTGCCGATAAGTGTTTGGAAATGATATTGACACATCAAAACTTGAGAACCACATTTTTAGTAGCTGTTACCATACTCAGGATTCAAGCTCCAAAAACATGGAAAAAGTAGAATGAATGCCTCCTCGTTCCTCCCCTTGCAGATTTGAATCTGCATAATCTAAAGCAAATCATTTAAACCCAATGGGCCTCAGTTTCCTCATCTGTTAAATGAGAGAGGTGACTTCTAAGTTCCTTTCCAGTTCTTAGTTCATGACCCTACAGATGGATCCCCCTTAACTCTAGAGAATGCTTTCTAGATTTATGATGCTACAGAAAGATCCCTTTTAACAGGAATGCCTTCTTTGTACTGATTAACTCCAATTTATTCTGTATATAGCTTGGCTGCACATAGCTTTTTACATATCGTTTCTCCCATTGGACTGTAAGATCTTGGACAGTACAGATTGTCTTTTGCCTTTTTTTTTGTATCCCTAGCACTAAGCATGATGCCTGACACATAGCAATTGCTTAAGAAATGATTAAAAATAAATATAAATAACAAAAATACACAATTTTTTGTAATAAAATAAAACTTTGCAATAGTCTGTTCAACATTAAACACAAAAGAATGGTAGGTGAAGGGTGAGCTCTCCTCATGATTGTTTTGAGCTGATCTCCACTGAACAAGGTAAGGAGAATGATAATGAAAATTGATAATGATGATGATGGTAGTGGTGATGATTTACGTAGTGCTTTCAAGTCTGCAAGTATTTAACATACATAATGTATTTGAGTCTCCTAAGAACCCCATGAGTTGGTAACCCAGGTATCATTAACTCTGTTTTATTCATGAGATAACACTCAAGAAAAGTTAACTCAGGTCTTGTCTATGCCTACAGAACCTGGAATAGGATTCAAATCCCCATCAAAATGTAACCAGGTCTACTATTCTAACCACTATAGAGGACTTTATAGTCAACTAAGCAACTTATACTTCACAACAAAATACATGTTTCTGTCCAGTTTGGCAGGATCACAGATTATGTCATTACGAATGGAAGAAAATATAAGAATTGGAGGGGCTAGAGGTGCAGAAAAAGAGAAGGGTCAACTAGAAGAAACCTATATTTTGTACCATCTTGATTCACCCACACTCTCAGAATGATTCTGGGTATTGGGATGTCACATGTTTTACAAGAAACTCCTAAATGCAACATAGTCAAGTGTCTCCAACTCCAACCAGATTCCCAACTGAGAAGAATAAGGAGAATTGAATATCAAAACAGTGCATATTATTTAGGCTTATCAACCAGAAAAGAGAGAAGATGAAATACAGTGGGGAAAAGTTTTGCGAGGCTCTCCTGGTCTTTTGCGCACCGGAATCAATCACAATGACAAAATCTGGAGGGGCCTGCGTAGAGTGTTTTGGTTTGGGTTTTTTTTTTTTTCAAACATCAAATGGTAATTGTTTTGTGCTTATGTGAAGCTTGTGCTCTAGTTCAGTAAGCAAAACCTAATTCTAAAAGATGTTAAGAGACCATGGAAAATGCAAATCTGTAATTAAATTTTAATTTAAAGAATGGAGTGAGAAAAAACAAACTATACATAATATGTCAATTGGCCTCGTCAGTTGAATTTTGTTCTGAACATAAGTCAAGAATGCTTTTTCATTTTTTTTTGTGGAAACAATCGTAATGAAGTGTGAATTGCTATTTCTATGATAGAGCATTCATAAAGGGAATAATTCTACAAAGTCACACCGCTAAAATCAAAACACCAAATCCTGGACCCTGAGAATACCCCTTCTTAGCTTAAATGTAACAAAATTGGTGATTCTCCACAGTCTCTTCACCTGGATGCAATTTTACACTTGGGCAAGGATTGTAATATTTTTGCTTTTGTCTGTTTTGCAACTTGCAAAAATAAAATAAAGATTCAAAATATATTAGTATGTTCTGAGAAAATCAGATTAAAAAAAAGGTTGCTATAATGTCTTTTATTGAATCATCTTCAAACCATTAACTTGAAACATCACTCCCATTTTGCAGATAGATAAATTGAGTAACAGGAAGAAAAATGAAAGGTACATATTCTGTCCTCTGATTCACCTTTATGCATCTGTGTTTGCTGAAAGAAAAATGTCACATTTATGGTATTTTATAGCTTACTATTGATGATGTCAAATGATTAGAGAAATCCTGGGAGGTAGAGAGCATGAAGAAGATTCTCCTGGTTTTATCTCTTTATTTTGTCTGACTTTATCATCCATCATCCATCCATCCATCCATCCATCCATCTATCTATCTATCTATCTATCTATCTATCTATCTATCTATCTATCTATCTATC
>NW_027185761.1:53117054-53122681 GCF_028583685.1 Petaurus breviceps papuanus
ATCTATCTATCTATCTATCTATCTATCTATCTATCTATCTATCTATCACCTTGGTCTCTATGACCTATCAATCACCTATTATGTATTGTACATCTATAGAATAATAGCACAGTAGATAGATTGAACAGTAGATAGAACCCTAAGCCTAGAGTCAAGAATACAAGAATTCAACAACAGTCTCAGACATTTACTAGCTGTGGGACCCTGGACAAGTCCTTTAAACTGCATGCCTCCGTTTCTTCATCTGTGAATGGGTATAATAACAGCACCTACCTCCCAGGGTTGTAGTATGCATCAAATGAAGTGTAAAGCACTTAAGCACAATACCCAGCACATAGTGAGGTCTATATAAACATCAGCTGTTATTATTGTTAAAGTCTGAGGTCACATATGAACACAGATCTTCCTGACTCCAGGTTTGAGGCTCTGCCCACTGGGCCACCAAGCCGATTCATAGATTATGTATGTAGGGTCCTTTGCAAATTGTATAACCCCATATAAATCATAGGGTAATGGGCATAGAATTGGAGCATAACCAATGTCAAAACTTCTTTAAAACTTTTTTTTTATTTAACGTCTAATTTATGGGATAAAACAAGCATTTCTGTAACATCTTGTGATACATTATGAATGAAACAATGAGATGGTAACCATATTGAATAGATGGAAGGAACAAATGTCAAAACCTGGTCTTCTTGCCCCATTCCTAGACTCTTTTCAAACCACTACAATGCCTCTTATAAATCAATATTTCAAAAATGCCAATGTTCTAATTTCCTTAATATTAACTGTTAGATTTTCCTGAAGGAGTTACTAAAAATTCTAAAAAAGTTGTGAACTGGGGAAAAAAAAAGGACTAAGATACCGAACTTGAATTTTCTCCATGCACAGACCCTAAGGAACAGAAACATAAGTTGACAATGATTCACATTAGTCTGCTTAGGAAAGGGTAATCTTGGCCGGAGAGGACACTCCTTTTACTCATCAAAAGCAGAGCTTACATAACTGCTGCCATTTGCTCAACCTCCTGTGACCTCCGATCTGGAATTCTGGGTAACTGGTCTTTAAACTTTCTGCCGAAGAGCAGCCACTAAAGAATGTTAGAGTTACAGTGTTCAGAAAATTGCTACAGTGATAATCAAGGCATGATTCCAGCCACAGAATAAATGACTTGCTATTAAAACTGCCTTGTGCTCCAAAGGTACATGAAACCTTATTTTCTTTTTCCTTCTCTACTCTATGAGAAGACAGAAAGCTCTGCTCAATGGGAGGTTATATTGTTTTGTAGTTTTAAAAAGTCAGTTTAGCAGATTTGGGGGAAAAGAAGAAAAAGGAGGAGGAGGAAAAAAGGGAGGAGGAGGAAGGAGAAGGAAGGAGGAAGAGGAAGCAGCAGCAGCAGCAGCAGTAGGGTCACTCACATTTGTCCATAAGTGGCAGTGTTTTTCAGACCATTCATTCCCAACCCCAATCCCAACCTCCTTTGGGCCATTAGTATTTTAATGTCATTTCAGACAACAACATAAGCCCCCTGGCATGGTTGCCTTCTGGAGGCACATTAATACAATTAATACTATTTCTACATCAGCATTATTCATTTTTATGTAGATGAGAAGCAACCTGTACAATGCCAATGGATTCTCATTATGTCTGCTTAAGCTCATAAAATATAATTGATTCCTATTTGCTTTATTTCTATCAGAGCTTAATTCTTGCTGAGGAGAAACATGGAAGTAAGAGATTCCATGCTCTGTGTACTGTGAGGACAGAATAATTGCGACTGAATTTGAATGTGTTGATCTTGTATAAAATATAAAATTGTCCATCCAAGACTCACTGAGATGTGTCAGGCAAATCCAGTCTCTTGCCCAGTCTGGATTTGTGCCACTGAAGGGTAGAGTAGGAAGAGATCCGAGTTTGAATCTCAGCACTGCTATTTTCTGCCTGTGTGACCCTAGGCAACTCAGCTAACCTCTGTGGGCTTTGTCTCCATTATCACTTCAAAAAAATAAAATAAAGGAAGTTGAATTAGCCAATCTCAAAGATAACCTCCCAATGTGAAATCAATGATCTTTTGAATCTATGATCTTTTTCCATAAGTACTAAAGTGAATTTGAACAAATATTTACTGTCTTTGATAGCTGATCTCAAGCCATAGTGGTAATTACTGAACTTCACCATAATTTGAAAAGGTTGAGAGGGGAGAAAAACTCCTCTTTCTGGCGTTTGATCCAGGCGTTGGGTTTCAGCATCAAATACAATGCTGATTCAAAGATCAAAAGAAGATCCAACAATAAACTTCATAAAAGAACAGTGAAATCATGTCTATCCTCATAATGCACAAATGAAATCAGAAAAAATGCATTAATATGTAAATCCGAGCAGAAGAATAGACAAGAATGTATGATGTCCTATGGTGCCAATGTGGTTGAGTTATGACTGTCACAAAACTTAGCTTAGAATTTCTAGCCTTCTGGGAGCTTAAAGTTTCACATCAGAATCACAGCAACTGCATTTTTCAGTACAATTACCTTGTGTATACTAAGGAAGAAAAAAATATATATATATATGAAATATATAAAATATAGTCTTATCTCAGCCAGAAGGCAATAACATTTTGTTAGCATTTTAGCTGGGGGCATCCATAACCAGAAAGAGGTTTAAAAAAACTAAATAGAAAATATTCTACTGTATATATTTAGTCCCATAACTTTTAAATCCCCAGTCTTAAAAAGTGCATAACCATTTTTCTTCAAATTTGACTTGACTTTTTCCCATGACAAAGCTTGCATGTTTACAGAGCTGTAGTCATTTGGGAGCTCAACTGAAAGCCAAGAGACAAATTCTGTGGGCTCTTTAGAGGGAGAAAAATATCTCACTTTCAGGAATCCAGCAGAAACCAGCATAAGTTTTCTTCAAAATAAAAGCATGGCTCCTCTTGGAGACCTCAGTGTATGTGAAGTTAGGAGCGTGACAAAATGAAGGATACCATGGGCTACTTCCCAAAGAGCCCATCCAAAGCTCAGAGGATTTAGCTTGGGAAAGCTAAATCTGGCAGCAGCCAGGGGTGGAAAACCTCTGCCTTCTGCCTTAATTTCATCCAGCTGGTGGCAAGTTATCTAAAATAAGTGTCTCTCAGCTGCCCATGCCCCCTGCCATCAAGATCAACAAATAGAGAATTATTCGACCATCTAAGACTTTCCATGTCTTACCACAGAAACTCTAAAATATGTTCAATGATGCAGGAAGAGGCACGTCGCCCAAATTCCAAACCCATGTTTCTAGTGACCCGTCCAATATTGAAGCAGCCTGGTACAGGATAAAAAGATGGTCTTAGACCTAGGAAAACCTGGTGGTCCCCAGTCCCATTGCTAGCATACACTGGCTGGGTGACCCCAGGCAAGATACTCAGTCAATCTGTGCTAAGACTAGAGTTCTTAACTTGGGGTCTGTGGAATGTGTGTGTGTTACATATATACAGATGTACAAATATGTATGTGTATACACATCATACTCCTTCAATGTTATAATCATATCACTAGAAAAAAGCTGGTAAATCAGAATTGTGTTTGTCAGTTTTATATCAAATTATAATTTCAGATTAATATCATATATTATTTATATTCATATTTGTATTAAAAATTCAGATTATATACTGATAGATAGACAGATAGGTAGACAGACAGATCACTACTTCAAAGTGACTGGTTTCCTTTGCAATCTTATATTTAATTTTGTGCATTTAGAAACATTATTCTGAGCATTTGCCACATTGGTAAAGAGGTCCATGACGCAAAAAAGTTGAAAAACCTTTGTTCTCTACTATTGCACTTGGTGGCTTCATCAGATCCCATGGGTTTAATTATAATCTATGTGTTGAGGACTCACAGAACTATATCCTCAGAGGTTTCTCCCAAGTTTTCTTCTTAAAATGGATACCCCATTAACAAGCATCTCTTTGATGAAAAAAAAATGTATGTGTGACACACTTTTAAATTTAATCAGAATTATCAATATTTTCTCCCTTACTTTTTAAAGTCTAGACAATCAATAAAAATAAATCAACACTGGATTTGTAATGCTTACTCACACTGAAAATAGAACAGTTGGCCAAGAGTCATTACAAGCTTGTTACAATAGTCCACTGCCCATAGACATCTCAGATACAACATGTCCAGAGTAAAACTGATAAACTTTTCTGCAAAATTCACTTCTCTTTCACTCTACTGTGCAGGCCACTACCATTCTCCTACTTTCCTTGATTCATGAATTCAGAGCCATCCTCAAGCCCTCTCTTACACTGACACCGCATGTCCAATCTGGTGCTTAACACGGACCCTAGCACAACACGGGTGATTAATAAATGGAGTAAATGTTTATTGCCTAATTTGCACAGTGTCCCCTTCTCTCCTTACACAGTCATCACCCTAGCTAGACTATCACAATAGTCTTCTTTTGGTCATCCTTCCTCAAGTCTCTCCCCACAAGCAATTCTATATTCCACTGACCATCTTTGCTTGGCTACTTCCTACCTTTTTTTTCCTCTTACATATTATTCCCCTTCATACTATATATAGTCCAGCTACTATGGTCTACTTGTAGTTCCTAACACACAGCTCTCCATCTCGTGTCAATACATGTATATATGTGTGGGAATGTGTGGAGTCACTTGACAAGGGAAAAAAGGAGGCAACCTTATTCCTCAGAGTATGGGAAATGACATTTCAGTACTCAAATATGTGGTTTTCTGCCCATCTATTTCTTCCCCTTGTGTAATTATCATATCTTTATGCTGCAATTGTTAAAAAAAAAATCTCAAAATGTTTCACAATTTATATCACTGGGATGGAAAAGCAGCATCAAATTACCTGGAAAGATTTTCACCTCCTGGAAAAAAGACAAAGATTCAAAGTAGAATTTTTAAGGTATTCTCCTATATAGCTTTCATTCTTTTGTTTTTATCATGTATATGAATTTATTCATTTTCCTAAACTACCAAAGGGATAGCCATTTTTAATGACTGGCATTAAATTCTGAGTAACAGTTAAAGGCGGTAAAAAAACCCAGATGTACACTTAGGGATTATGAAGGAGGCAGAAGCTAACCACAAAACTATGTATATATAAGGCAGAAGCCTCTTGTGTTTGACAGACATGTTTTTAATCCCTGTCAGGCTAGGAGTCTGCAGACAGCCTTCAAGGAACCATGCAGAAGAGCCACTGGGACCAGCCTCCCAGGGTACTGGATCAGCACTGCTCACTCTGTCTGGGACCCCGCAGAGAGGCGGGAATGCAAGAAGCAAAAAACACAGATGGACCACAGGAAGCCGCAAACACTGATGGAGGTGAAGAGAACAGCCACTGACTGTTTGAACTTCTCTCTCTTGGCATCAAGCCTTTCCTAATCATTAAGTCAATCCCATCCTTCCTTCTGCTCTTTCTTTTCTTCCTTCCTTTATTCCTTCCTTTCTTCCTCTCTCTCTATCCCTTTTCTTCCTCCCTTCTTTCTTTCTTCCTCTATCCCCTTTTCTTCCTCCCTCATTTATTCTCTATTTGTTTTCCTTCCTTCCTTCCTTCCTTCCTTCCTTCCTTCCTTCCTTCCTTCCTTCCTTCCTTCCTTCCTTCCTTCCT
>NW_027185761.1:53122691-53338241 GCF_028583685.1 Petaurus breviceps papuanus
CCTTCCTTCCTTCCTTCCTTCCTTCCTTCCTTCCTTCCTTCCTTCCTCTCTGTCATTCTCTGTCTCTGTTTCTCTCACTCTCCCTCCCTATCTCTCTTTCCCTCTTAAGTACTGAGAAAGGAAATTTACAATCCCAATGAGCCCCAATTCTGATGGGTGGGTGGTGACAAGGAAGAACCCAGTGGAGGGACCCTCAGCTGTCCTAAGGCAGCTCAGGGTGAAAGGACAAGGACAGACGGGGTCAGGCCACACAGCAGAGGGAACTGGAGAAAAGACAACTGCCAAGGCCCTGATTCTGACAAATCTGGAGGCTCATCAGCTCCCCCTCGGCTCCAGAAGGAGAGCCTGAACAGCCAGATGTGAGCAGGGCTATTTAGAGAAGCCACTCTGCCTGCCAATACCTGAGTGGCATCCGTCTTTCCAGCTGACAACTTTAGGTTGTTCTAGCAATGTGAGAAGATCAAACCAAAGGATATAAAAAGCACTGCTGGGGGGAGGGGGGACATGGTGCAGAGTTTGATTGCACACATCCTGTTAATGATATAACCTTTAAAACTACAGACAATATGTGGCAATCACAGGACTGCACCAAGAACTGTTCAGTGAGACCTAATATTTTAAGGCACTAGATGGTGCCATAGTGCACAGAGTGTCAGGTCTGGAGTCAGGAAGACTCGTATTTCTAAGTCTAAATCTGGCCTCTGACACTTACTAGCAGTGAGACCCTGGGCAAGTCACTTCACCCTGCTCGCCTCAGTTTCCTTGTCTGTAAAATGAGTTGGAGAAAGAAATGGCAAACCACTCTAGGAGCTCTGCTAAGAAAACCCCAAATGGGGTCATGGAAGAGTTGGAAATGACTGAAACAAATGAATTACAATAACAAAGATGGTACAATGAGTAACATGCTTAATTTGGAGTCAGAAAGATGTGTCTCCAAAACTTATCTAGGGATTTCACCTCGGTCTCTCTCAATCTAGGTTTCCTTATCTATAATATGAGGGTATTGGACTCGGGGGCCTCCAATGCCCCTGTTCTAGCTTTAAATCAATTATTCCATAATTTTCATTAACATTCTGATTATGACCATATTACTAGACTACCAATGTGGTTTTAGTAAAGAAAAATAATTCAAGTACATCTTATTCCTGGATCTTTATACTGTCAGTTTAATAGGATTGCTAAGCAGGAGACAGGTGGGGTTCATCTCCCATCTAGAAGCTTCTTGGCCAAATATACAAATAGCTTAGCATCTGTAATTTCATTAGGACTGGAGAATGGATAATACACAAAATGACTTTTACCAGCACAACTTAAAAGCATCAGTGATACAGTGACTCGGCAAAGACCATCTCGTGGAATGAAAAGAGGCTAGGGCAACAGTCTGAAAGGTCCTAGGTTCAAATGTTACTCCTGACTTCCCCTTTCTAGTCCTCAGTCTTTTCCTCTTGGTATCACGGGGTCTCAAAGTTCCTGGCAAACTCTAAATCTGTGTATGATCTGACACTTCTATGAAGTCCCTTGGGAAGTCAGAGCTGAAACGCCAGACGGACTCCGTCCCATCCATCCCATCCACTCAGACACTGAACAGCCTTGGAAGGGGAGACCCTGAGGTTAAAACAGGATAATTACAACTTCCTCCAAGGCTGAGGTTCTCTGTTAAATGAGAGATTTGTGAAATGTTTTGTAAACCTTAAAGCACCATGTAAAGGCTTATCATTGTGGTTGTGGCTATCATCTTCATCATCATTATTAAAATCACATGAAACAATGCTAGGCATGGAATGAAGAACCAAATGGTATTTGAAGACTGCTTTATATTTTGCTTTTTCAGTCTTTAGGTTCAAATCCAATTAATATGGGATTTCTTTTCATTAAAAGACAACAATCTTCAATCAGGGGAAAAAATTGTATAATTTGCAAATTTGTTCCATTCTATCCAAATAGTGAGAATGGGGTACACATCTGGTGGAAAACCCCCATACAACACCAGTCACAATGTACACAAGACAAAGAAGAAGGTACCTATTCACTAGATACTGGATATTCACTAGAAGTCATCCAAAAGAAATGTACAAGAAGGTATGAATGGGTCACCATCAATGCCAATGGAGGGGACTGCCATAATGATGTGACCATGAATCTGTTAACATATCACATGATTCCCCCCACCTCTTCTTTCTGAGTTGATGGAAGACTTGATGACTTAAATTGTCTATCAAAATATGATATTTGTCATTTTTTATTACAAGATAAAAATCTTCACTGGAGAAAAAGGGAATCTAAAGAGAAAATCTTAATTATAAGATAACATCATTTAAGGAAAAAATAATATAATTTCCCACTAAATCTGTCCCATTTTTAAAAAATGACATAAACAACATATATTTTATGTAATAAGGTGACCAGAAAAAATAGGTCAGAGACAAACTTTTAAGGAGTCATTCATTCTATGTTCCTCTGAGGAAAAAAAAAAAGACATCAGAGAATATTTCTGGCAAAGTTTTGCTCTCTTCAGCCTCAATGATTAAAGCAGAAAGACCTGCCTACCTCTAGATAAATAAACTCCTCTTTCTGGCTATTAGGATACAACATATTTACAGGCAAGTGAAAACAAGAAATATTCAAAGTGGTCTGACAGTGTGAGGAAGAGAGTAAGGATGGAAGAGGGTCAAGTCAGGAAAGGTGTCTTGGGGAGACTCCAATGGAGCTGGTATGGGAGGACAGTTGATAAGAAATTGATAAATTGGCTTATTTCAGTGGTGGTATGATAATGACATGAGGTTCTACATTGCTGTAAGTCTGCTCTGATGAATTTAACAAAGCATCAGAGTCATAGGGACCTCAGAGGTCTTCAACATAATGAAACGGCCTTTGTGAACAACTACAAGAAAGAAAATTGGTCCATGGGAAGAAATAGTCTGACCTGAAATTGTGGTGATTTCCCCAGGCAGTCATGTTAAAGGGAGAGATAGGTGACAGAGAAAATGAGTCAGGGAAAAAGATGATGATGAAGACAGAGAAAGAAAATGGAGACTTTCCTGCAACTGTAAATTTATTTCAAGAGTTGAAAATACTGAGCTCCCCTTGTTCAATATCTCATATCAAAGGGGGCAAAGCCTTTGCATGCGTGATCACATTCAAGACTCATAACTTTTATCCCCCTTTTAGAGGTGAGAAAACTAGGTCTGAAAGAAGTTATCTAATTTTCACAAGGACAGGGAGCTGATAAGAGTCAGAGGCAGGATCTGAACCCTTGTCTCTATCTCAAGTCCAATGATCTACCCATTACTCAATGCTGTCTGTCTCTCAGAAAATACCCCCCAAGTTCAAAAGTCAGATGGGCAGTTTGAGAAGGGGAAGGGGAAAGCTTTTATTCAAAATCTCTCTCAATTAACTAAGAAAATGGATCTGTGATGCTCTCTCACACTAACACTGAGAAAACACGAGCCTTCTCTTTGCTAACTGCCCCATTCCCACACACGGATCTTAATTGAAATTAGAGTTAATGGCCTGTGCATTTCTGATGTCAGTATCTCAGAGGGAAAAGGGGCAAGTGACAGAGTACCAACCTGAATTCTTATTAATATTATCTTTCCATATACATATATATTGAACACACATGTACACACTATGTACATACCGTGTTTCCCCGATAATAAGACCTATCCCGAAAATAAGCCCTCCCCTTACTGTGTATGATTCCTCTAAAATAAGCCCTCCCCCGAAAATAAGCCCTATTGAGATTGCTACTGTAGTGAAGGTGATCCCCTGCGCTACACGCTACATTACGGTACCCTCTGTATGTACCTTCCCCCCACTGTGAAACGCACACCGCACTGCGAGCTGCATCCAATCAGAGCTGCAGCAGTGAGTGCGTCATCCTGTTCTTCCCCAGTGATTTGCTTATTGAATAAAGGTACATTTTTTTGTTCACATTTACCTATTTATTAAAATTGCTGTCAATGTTCATTAAAATAAGCCCTCCCCTGAAAATAAGCCCTCTGGTGTTTTTCTGTCCCAAAAAATTATAAGACAGTGTCTTATTATCGGGGAAACACAGTATATACACATATGTATGTGTATATGTATATTGTGTTGTGTATATACATATAAATATTTTATGTAGATACCATATATTTATTTCTAACAATAACCTGATTTTGATTCAGGGTTGGTCACCTGTTCTACCCATAAGTTCCATCCATAAGTCAGTCACTTATACTATTTCTGCATCTCTGAGTTCTTTATCTGTAAAATCAAAAGGTTGGATTATATAACCTCTGAGGTACTTTGAATCTACAAATCTATGAGCAAAAAAACTTCACAGCCCACATTTCCAATTGCTTTTTGCATTCTAACAGGACACCAGTTCCATTTTTTTTTTAAGACAAAACTGGACTTGGACAAGAGAGGATTAGAGTACGGTAAAATGGAGGGAAGGTGCCAAACTACTATCGCTGCTCTAAGCCAAGGCATTACTATTACTATTCAGTATGTATTACAGATATGACGTATCTGGCCTTTGACCTCAAGCTCACTTGAAATTTTTACTACAGTGAGATCATTGAGACAAATAAAAGACATATACAATCACTGGGAGAATAAGAAGATGGACTTTCGTAGCTTGGAATCAGTGAAAATGCTACAAATTTGCCCAAATGGGCTCAAATCTATTCCATTTCTCCCATTCTGTTCTGGATCCAATTAACTGTTAAAATGAAATGCCTGCCTGAAATGTATGTGCTGATGGGCTAAGTATATTGGATGCACGTCCAGCAGCATCTGGAAGCTACGGCTAGGGGACACAGAGGTGAGAGTGCTGGACTTGGTCCAGAGTTCAAAACAATTCAGATACTGTCTTATGACCTTGGGCAACTCAAGCTCAATATCCTTTTCTGTAAGATGGCAGGGTTGTGGCAGTGGTGCTGATGGTAGTAGTAGAAACAGTAGAAGCAGAAGAATTAATAATAATGATTCCTCATAGAGTGGCTTTGAGGATAAAAGTACATAAAGTTAAGAAAGCACTTTGCAAACCTTAAAGCACCATAAAAATGTGAGCCTATTTATTATTATTATCTTTATTATATCACATTATAGTATATATATTATATATCATCATCTTTATGCAGGTAATATTTGCTGGCAGAAGTACTTCCTGGGTCCCATAAGTTTCTGTACTGTGGCTACAATTTTAAATTGGTTAAAAATAACTAAAACATATTATCAGAACCAGTATCTTTACTTATATCCATATCCAAGAAAAAAAAGGCTAGAGAAAGGCAAGGAAGTATCTGGCATAAGAGTATTTCCCACAATTACATAAACATTGGCTCTTTGCTGTTTTTTCTCTTTTTTTTTTTTTGCTTTTTGGAGGGGCAATTGGGGTTAAGTGACTTGCCCAAGGTCACACGGCTAGTGTGTGTGTGTGTGTGTGTGTGTGTGTGTGTGTGTGTGTGTGTGTGTGTTAAGTGTCTGAGGCCTGATTTGAACTCAGGTCCTCCTGACTCCAGGGCCGGTGCTCTATTCACTGTGCCATCTAGCCACCCTCTTCTTTGCTTTAGATGCTGAAAATGCTATTGACTTTAAAAGTACAGAGAAAATGCATCAGTAGACCTAAAGGATTTATAGGAAATGAAAACAATAAAAACTAATACTTCTAAAGCACCCACTATGTTCCAGACACTATGCTAAGCCCTTTATGACTATTATCTCATTTGATCCTCATAACAACCCAAGCAGGTAGATGTAAAATGCATCCCCATTTTACAATGGAGGAAACTAAGGCAAATAGATGTTCAGTGACTTTCCCAGGGTCTCATAGTGCTACTAAGTACCTAGGACCAGATTTGAACAGAGGCTTTCCAGACTCCCCCAGTCCTCTATCCAACACAATACTTCCCTGAGATAATAGTTGACCCTTAGGTGTCCATAATTCCCAACCCAAACACACCCATCTTTTAATAAGTCTCAAGTTTCCATAGCCCTAAAGAAAGCATGGCCACGTTCTATGTGCGCCATGCTGGAACCCTCCCTGAGTCTTGCAAAGTTTCAGAATCAGCAGATGATTGACAGCACATCCCACCTTGCCTTCAACCAGGGGGGAATGAGAATGTCTTCCCAAACTCTGCGGGTGTGCATCAATCCCCGAACTTCTAACAGATACACACAGATGGATCTGTGACAGGGAGAGCAAGCCTTTAATTGAGAGGCAGAGAAAAAAAAATGGGTAACGCAGCAGTAAACGATAGAAGTCATTTATTTTTCTAATTAAGTTTTCAAATTGGTGGTAGTAGCCCATTAGAAATACAAAACAAAACAAATGGGAAAATGTGAATTTCTGAAGTTAGAGTCGGCATTATTTTTTTAACAAGACTATGGATAAAATATGACATTACAACCCTGGGTTGTTTTCTTAATATCTTGAATTTTTCTCTAGGAAGAAAAAAAAAAAAAGCTTGGGTCCCCATGACACCCCCTTGTCAGTTAATATTTGTAATTTGAGCTGGTGTACTCAACGAGCTTGGCTCGGAGTAGCTCTGAATGCCTTACAAAATGGTTTTCCCTTCTACATAGAGGGATCTCTATTTGCAAAGTACTTGACAGTATTTTTTTTTAAGTAATTCTTAACAACCACCATGTAAAGTAGGTCAGGGTTATTACTCACCAACCCCTCTACTACCACCACCCCTATCCCACCCCACGCCTTTTTTCCCCTGTTTTTTGTTTTGTTTTGTTTTTTTGGTTGAACAGCTGAGTCAAGTAAGGCTCTGAGGTTGTGATTTTTTGCCAGGGTTACATAGGGAGTCCTGAATGTGGTTCTGTAATGTCCACATCTGTTTGCTTCCCGGACCGGCCCATCACTGCTCTCAGAGGCAGGCAGCAGTGCAACAAGGAGGGTGTTCATCGTTAGGTCACTGGCCTACAGAGGCAGAAAATGAAAGTCCTCTTTGCGAAGTTCAAATTAAGAAATTGCTTTAAAAGACCTCAAAAGCCCCAAGCTTCCCATCGTCCCATTTCCCAAATTGATGTGGTCCAGGCATTCTGGCTTTCTCCTTAAAATGCTTCCTTTCAATTCTCTCACTTAAGAATCCATTATACAACTTCAGGATTTTTCTCCCAAATGCCTCTACATTTCTCTTTTCCCCTCTGCCTACTTCTTCCTTCTCCCCCTTTTGTCTTCCCTTTGCATTTCCCGTGGTTTTTGCCTTCTTCCCTCCAGACAGCTGAACGAATGTTACCAAAATAGGCATAATCTTGGGACGTTTACTAGGATGTAGATTTACCTCAGTCTAACTGATCAAACCGTAGGAGGGTCAATGATCCCTTCTAGCTATGAACCTCCGGTCCTATGTATTAAACGTGGCCCAGGCAAAGCAGATACAAAAACAAAAGGGAAACAGCCCTAGCCCTCAAAGAACTTAAATTCTAAGAGAATTCAGATTTGGGATAAAAGGACTTAATGGAATCTTGACCAGATGCTCTTCCTTTGGGTGCCTTCCAGCTTGATGTTGTGAAGCTGAGACATCCACACATACCTATGTGTGCGGGTTGCAGAAAACCACAGTTGGGCAAGCCAAAAGGTGAAGGAAATGTAGCTCTGAAATTTCTCATCCTGTTTATTCATGGTTACTGATTTTAATGCAACTGAGGCATTTCTTAAAACCTATATAGAAACAAAAATCTATCAACTGCATATATGTTAGAAGTATCATTTCCTCCGAGGAATGGAACCTTAGGCTAGATCCTTTATAAAACAAGGGATCACTTCTTAATCAGAAGCATTACCATCAAGTATGACCACCTCTCTGATGTCATGTCCCTCTTCTAGAACAATGGACAAACAAACTTGAAAAGGATTTTCTAAAAGTGGTAGATCATTATTTGGCAACCTACAGCAACTATATTGCTATAGATTATTATTAAATTTACAATAACCTGTCCTATAACAGAAACCCTCTCTCCAAATCCCTTACCAGTTGCTGTGGAATCTCAACACTTTTTACATTTCTTTGTATTTGCATCCTCAGCATGTAGCCCTGTGCTGGCTCACAGTAGGTACTTAATAAATGCTTGTCCATAGATATTACAAAACAAAACTGACAGGCATTACTTTCAACCAGAATTTTAACATCTAACCCTGACCCAACGTTTTCTTGACAATATTAGCAAGAAGCAAAATGCATGTTGCCACGGAATTCTATAAAATGAAATACTCTCCTGATAACGCACTAAAGTCTTATGGGCTTTGGGTAGTATCCTCCTCTCTCTTATACATGTGTCTGGTTGTTATTTAGTTTAGAAGGCTTGCTATTATACATTTGTATGCATGGTAACACAACTCCCCAGATTAGAAACCAGGAGCCAATCTTCAGCTAGATTGTAAACTTAATCACTCCAAAGGTTTCAAAGCAGAGCTAGAAATAATGATTAAAAATACAGGGAGAAAAATGCATGAAATCACCAGTCTGATTTTTTGCACTCAATCCTATAAACTGAAGGCTGTATTCAAGAAGAGGTGGGAGACCGGTAATGGTCCTCACCCTACTGATTCACTCCTCACTCACAGAGGATGAGGCAGCTCTAATTTATGGCTGTGGCCTCGGGGCCATAGCTGTACCCAAATCCACTCTACTTTCTTGACACTAAGTCCTAAAAATGGCTGGATACTTGAAGATTGGACTTCTGGTGAGCCATAATAATTACTTTAACCGTAACTAATGAGAAAAACAATCTTGTAGCATGCCATGGTACATGTTTGGTAACTCCAGATGTGTAGAGGAGAAATAAGTCCCTCAGGACCAACCACACAGTATAGACTTAATAAGAGTTTCTTTAATGAACGCATTAATTGTACTTAAAGTCTTGATAACTGAATGGGCTTAAAAAGGCCAAGATCTCCAATGCATCCTTGGCCATCTCCAGTTGTCCTGATCTATATCTGGTCACTGGACCCAGATGGCTCTGGGGGAGAAAGTGAGGCTGGTGACCTTGCACGGGCCTCCCTCACTTAAATCAAATTCACTTGAAAGTCATGGCATCACCTCCCTGATGACATGGTCCTCTTCTAGAACAAAGGAAAAACAAACTTGAAAGGGTACTCTAGAACAGACACCCTTCCAATCTCTCATCTCTGTCTGATCACTCTTATGTATTAACCATATTCTAACTTTGCATTATTTATTTTTAGTTATTATTATTACATAGTTATTTAGTCTGTACCCTATTGCTGGAGGGCACAGATTATGGGTTGGTTTGTTTGTGTTTTTTTAATTTATGTATCTCCTTAGCACAGTACAGAATGTATGCAGTAGGCTTACTTATTCTTAGCATACTTAGGTTTCAAAAAAGTATCTCACACAATCTCTTTTTCTGTTTTTATGGAAAACATGCAGATTTATTCACTATATTATCGTATGGTTAATTGGAATCTGATTGCTTAAAAGACCTGACCCTGAGTCAAATATGGGTGGATATGGACTTAGGAGGAATGTCTAGTGGAATCTATCCATGGTCCTGGGCTGTGCTATCTGTTAACACAACTTAGATGATCTCATAGCATCATGGGATTGTGGATTTGAAGTTAGAAGGGCCTTTGAAGGTTATCTAGTCAACCCCCCTAATTTTACAGCTGAATGAATGCAAAAGCATTTATTTTGCACATATTTTGTGCTAGGCACTGTGTATGCAAACAGAAAAGCAAAACAACCCCTTCTTCTCAAGGAACTCACATTCTACTGAGTAACAATAGAGAAGATTTTAGTTATAAGTCAGATAGAAAGATTCCATTGTCTCCATGGTGCAGCAGCAAAGAAGATGGAAATAATCGACCGATAAAATTCTATCAGTTTGTGGTGGTGGCTCAATCGGCAGACCAACGGCCCTGGTGCCTTGAACTCTCTTCTCTGGTTCATTGACAACTAAGGCTGCAGCATCCTAGAAGCAATTATCAGACCACATCTCCAGGAGATGACTGTTTCTTGGGATGGTGGCTGCAGGGCGTAGCTGGGCCGGACCAAGGTGAAATCAAGGACAGGCAAGCTAGGGGGACCTTGAGCCTGGTGAGTTTATGTGACTTGTGCAGGGTCTGCCAGCAAGATTGCATGCTTATCATACTTACAGATGATGCAAAGCAAGGAAGAGAGAGCTAACTGGATGAAAGACACATGCCAAATCACAAAAGATCTTGAAGAACTAGAATGGCAGATCATATTTTAAAAATGAAATTTAATAGGGTGGAATGTTAGCTTCTGCACTTCAGTTGGGAAAAAACAAAAAGATAAGGGACACCAAAGATAAGGGATACAAGGGTAGGGGAAGAGCATCTCTGATTAAAGATCTGGGGATTTTAAAGGACAAGAAGTCCGAAATGAGTCAACAGGAGCTTTAAGAAAAACAAATACTATCTCATGCTATCTCAGGCTTCTTAGAGAAGCAAAATATAAAGATCTAAGTAGTGACAACTAGTATTACTGAAATCTACCCTGGTAGGACACCATCTGGATTGATGAGTTCAGTTCTTTGGGCCACATTTAAGAAAGGACTTTGTTAAAGTAGGGAATGTCCAGGAGAGAGCTAGGAAAGATGGGGAAGAACCTTGAAAGGGAGCAAATGAAGTCAATAGGGTGATTTACTCTGAAGAGGAGAAGATAGGCTGGAGAGTGGGTGGGGAAAGGAGATTTTGTTCTTCAAAAATTGATGGGATGGTCATGTGTAAGAGGGATTAGATCTGTTCTAAAAAGCAGAATTAGAGGTAGAGAGGCAAATTGTGGTTTAATTTAAATAAAAATTCAAAGAAAACCATTCCAGTTAGAATGGAAGGCCTTGTATAGTTTTAGCTTCTCCTTCAAGCAGAGATCCCACAACCACTGCTAAGAAATGCTGGAGAGAAGATCTGTTACAGGATGGTTATAATAGATGGCCTTCCCATCCAAACCCGAACTTCAGGGATTCTGCGAGTCCAGATGGGGAGACAGTTCTTATCAGTTCTCTTATTTAATCTGATTCTCTTCTATCCCCAAGAAAACAGTCTCCCTTTACCTCAAAGCCTACACATCTTCTCTGATAGAAGTTAAGGGTTCCGCGAGGAAAGGGAAGGCTGGTACACAGAGATGGCAAATTATCGCACTCCCCTCCCTCTCCCCCACCACCACTGCCAACTCTCAATGGGGCCGTGCTCTTCTTTCCTCAGCCTTGGCAGAAATCACCCATCTTCCCAGGTTCAATATATATCCATTTTTAACTTCAAAATCCTTCCTCCTTTTTAACTGTCCCATACTGCAGCTAGCACTAGACACACATTCAGATTCTCCTGGTAGAAGAGAAGCCTTCCCCTTGCTAAAGTCCTCCCTCCCTAACCACCCTGCATTTAGCTTATCTTGTATTTATTCTGTATGTTTTTATATGCATATGCAGCCTGTCCTGATAGGAAGCTCCTTTACAGCTAGAGCTCTAGCACCTAACTCTGCCTGGCGCATCTTAAGGACATCATAAATGCTTGCTGACTGACTCACTAACTTTTCACTAACTGAAGTTCACAACTTTAAACTGAGATGAAGGAAGGCAGCAAGGAAGGGAGGAAGAAAGGGAGGGAGGGAAGAAGGAAGGAAGGAAGGAAGGAAGGAAGGAAGGAAGGAAGGAAGGAAGGAAGGATAGAAGAGGAAACAGGAAGGGAGGGAAGGAGGGAGAAAGGAAGGAAGGCACCTACTATGTGACAGGCACAATGCTTTACAAATATTATCACAGTTGATCCTTATAACAATTTTAGGAGGCAGGTGCTATTACTATCCCCATTTTACATTTGAAAAGACTAAGGCAGACAGCTTTCAAGTGACATGGTCACACAGCTATTACCTGTCTGAGGTCACCTTTGATCATCCTCTGGATGTCATCATGACCCTAAATTGAGCACTCTCTTCCTCTCCCCACAAATCCCTGCCCAGCCAAAGCTCTTTCTGTATTGTAACTGACTTTTGCCTTTTTTTGGTCCCCAGGGCTTAGAACACAACAGGTGCTCCATGGGCTGACTGATCATTCCCCAAACTTACCATGGCACGTTTTTTTTAGTGTTTTGTGTTCGCTGATCCCTAAACATTTCCATCTGGGAATGTTCTTCAACTTGGGGGAAATGGAGAGAGATATTTCCATTCTGAAACACATTAGCACCAAACCCCTGAGATGTGGATTTACATTTTGTTCTCCCACAGAAAGATGTGAGCACACTCCAGTCAGGCCTTTTTCACCTCTAACACATCAGGTCCCTGGGGCATCAATCTGCACTTCATCAACAGTTGTTGATAATAATGTGTCACCTATCAAGATAACAGCCTGAATGCAATAACATCTGTTACATTCCTGTGTTAGGAAACAGGGAACATGCTTTTTGAACACATCAAATCTGACTTTTAATTACCCTGATACACCTTCTGTTCAGCTCTTAGTCAATATTAACCCATGAGGTCATTTAAACGATTTTTAAATGGTGAAATCCATTCCTATAAAAAGTCATGTGAACTCAGTGATGATGGAAATGAAGAGGCATTCTATTATTTAGTGCCTAAAATGGCAGCTGAAATTTAGCAATCATTATTTGCAGAGATTCATTGTGGGGGATGTTAAATGGTTCTGTCATTGGAAGAAGCGCTTCCCAAACTAACCCAGATGAGTTTGGATATCTGCTGTGCAAAAGGAAACTGTTGTTCAAAGATGCACACTTGCAGGCTGGCTATAGGAAGATGTTCTTTTTGGTCACAGAAATTTCCTCAGATAAGGCAGGGCAGAGTTACGATATGACTGAAGGAAAGAGTTAATTACATTTGTTTAAATTTTGTATCTACAAGAGTGTTCACATTCATCCTTCATTTTTAAAAAGGACCAATGTATGTGCATATTTTTGTGTGTATGTGTGCATGTATATATGTGTACATACGTGTGGCTGTTGTTCATCCTTCATTCTCATAGAGAGGACTAATAACATAATGATGGTGATGTCTTGACTTGCAAAAGAATTGGATTTAAATAAGGCGGACTTGCACAAAGACGTCAGCCTTACTCCCTCTTCCAAAGACTTCAAAGTCCAAACGAAAGACAAAAGTTAGGGATACAGCCTGGGATTCAATGGATGATCTTGACATCTTCCATGTCTGAC
The DNA here is from genome assembly GCF_028583685.1 of Petaurus breviceps papuanus. Lineage (NCBI taxonomy): Eukaryota > Metazoa > Chordata > Mammalia > Diprotodontia > Petauridae > Petaurus > Petaurus breviceps. The sequence continues at coordinate 53,135,836 of NW_027185761.1, forward strand.
CAAGCTCTAAGTTCTCCACCATGCCTGCTTCAGTGGCTTCATGACCATTGGGACAAATTGTTCTCATCAACCCATCCCACCAAGGGAAGTCTTCACGTGCTTGGGGTAAACAATCCCCTAATTCACCAACAAATTTGAATTGTCAATTACCCTCAGCTTGACCAATATGGCCACTAAAGCTCTGTGGAGTCATAGATGACAATTATATATCTATTTACAATACATACATGCTGTGTCAACCAACAGAAAATCATCAAAAAAATTCACAGAATCACAGAATGTGTGAGAAGGAACCTCAGTGGATATCCATATAGGAAGAGAATCTCCAAAATAACAAACCCAACGAGTGGTTGAGTATTTTAGTTTTGTCTTTACTTGCCAGCACCTAACATTTTACTTTGTTTATCAGAGACCTTAATAAATGTTTGTTACAAGAAGTCAATATTATACAATGGAAAAATTGGTTCAGATGACCTGGGGTTCAAATTCTGCTACTAATGTTTGCAACCTTTGTGATGCTGGGCAAATCACTTAATCTAACTAGGCCTCAGTTTCCTTTTATGTAAAATGAGTGGCCCCTGAGGTCCCTTTTGGTTGGAGATCTAGGATCCTGTAACACTATCAGCAGGCATGATTTTCCTCATATTAGAGATTTTTTCTGACTTTTAATAATCATAGGATTTTTACTTGTTCATCATCAATTAACAAGCTCAAATATGAACTCCACAACAATACATTTGAGGACAAAGAGTTTTTGTTACTACCCATAACCCATGTTTCTAAAATTACATTGCAGAATGCAGGTAGTATCAATGCCAATGACCTTGGTGAGTACGGGGAATATAAAAATCTTGTCCATTGGTTGAGAGAGTCAAACCAGGATCAATTACAGCAGTCATGAGGAAAATGGGAACAAGCACAAAGACATAAATATTTACTCAGGGTTTTGATCAGAAATCTAATTTCTCTGGGTTGTTTTTGTTTTTTGTTTTTTTGCTGTCACACTCCATCAGCATTACCAGAGGATTTCAAGTCATAGAGCTAAAAGCAATTATGTTCCTCCTCACCAAATATGCATCTCAGAAGGCTCTAATATAATGGGACCTTAGGGCTTAAGGAAGTCCTTCCCTGTTTTATCTACACAATAAAAGAAACAAAAGCCCAGGTAAGTTCAATGACTTGCTCAAAGTCACAAAGCTTAGAAGTGGCTGTCAAGGCCCACACACACACAAATTTATAAAGCTCCTAATGTGTGAAAATTCAATGTTCTACTAAAAGAGCAGTAGACAAATCATTTAACATACATTTATTAAGCACTAATTATGTATAGAGCACTGAACATATAAAGAAAGGCAAACATGGAGTTTCTATCCTAAAGAAGCACATGTTTTCATGGGGAGACAACTTAACTAGATTCACACACAGGCAGAAGAGATGGGAGGCAGTTTGGGAGAGAACAGCACCTGAGGCTCTGGGGACCAGGGAAAGTCTGGAAGTCTGGTGCATCCACTAAGAGTTAAGGTGAAGCTTGAACACAACAATGAGAAGAGAAAGCAATGTGGATATGGGGGACGACCTGCTAGAATTCTGCTAAGCATTCTGCTACAATGCAGAATGAGAGGAAAGGATTCAAATGGAGGAAGCCTGGAAGGGAGGAAAGGTCAGAGAATGAAGATCTTTCAAATTTATGTTTGATCCCAGAGATCACTGGGAGTCAATAGGTCTGAGAGAGAGAGAGAGAGAGAGAGAGAGAGAGAGAGAGAGAGAGAGACAGAGACAGAGAGAGAGACAGACAGAGACAGAGAGAGACAGACAGAGACAGACAGAGACAGAGAGACAGAGAGAGAGAGAGACAGAGAGAGACAGAGAGAGAGAGACAGAGAGAGACAGAGAGAGAGAGACAGGGACAGAGACAGAGAGACAGAGAGAGAGAGACAGAGACAGAGACAGAGACAGAGAGAGTGCTTGTGTGTGGTGAGCAGGCCCACACTTTAGGATAACTACTCTGGCCAGTGCAAGATGGAAAGACAAAAGTTCAGAGAGACATGAAGCCGAGACAACAATGAAAAAGATGTTTCAGTAGTCCAGGGAAAGGTGATGAGGTGGTGCCTATATGAATGGAGAGACAGGAACACATATAAGAGAGGTAATAAAAGCTAAAATGATAAGATTTGGCAATGGATTGGATCTGTGGGGAAAGTGAGAGTGAGGAAGAAATCAAGAATGATACTGAAGTTATACATCTGAGTGATTGGGAGGGTGGGGATGCCCTTGATGATAATAAGGATGTTCAGAAGAGGAAAAAGAGTTTGGATGATAAGATAATAAACTCACAGGTTCTATGGACTTTGTGATGCCTATATGACATCTAGCTCAAAATGTATAAAACTCAAGTGCTAATTCATGAGTTTCCATCCGGAGAGAGACTAGGGATAGATATATCAATGGGGGGAAGCTAGATGGTACAGTGGATAGAGTGCCAGGCCTGGAGTCAGGAAGACTCATCTCCCTGATCAATCTAGCCTAAGATGCCTACTAGCTGTGTGACCCTGGGCCAGTCATTTAACCCAATTTGCCTCAGTTTCCTCATCTGTAAAATGAGCTGAAGAAGGAAATGGTAAACCACTCCAATATCTCTAAAGAAAACCTTAAGATGGGGTCAAAAAGAGCTGGACAAGACTGAAAACAATTGAACAACAACAATGTGGAAACCAATGGCATAGAGACTGATAACTGAATCCATGGGAGGTAGTGAGATGACCAAGCATAAAAATATAGAGGAAAAGTGAAGTCCCAGAGCAGAGCCTTGGGGAACACCGGTCATTAATGGGCATGACTTGGATAAAGAATCAGCAAAGGTTTGAAAGGAGGAATAGATAGGCAGGGAGGAGGAAAACCAGGAGGGAATACCGACCCCAAACTCGGAGAGGAGTGAGCATCCAGTAGAAAGTGATGACCAATGTCAAATACCACAGAGAGGTCAAGATGGGTGCCTGGGCCTCCTAGAAGAAAGGCCATTAGTTCATCAATTAAGAGATGATTGGCAATTTTCAAGAGGGCAGTTTCAATTGACCAATAAGGTCAGGAGTCATGGTGCAGAAGGTTTAAAAGGGTGGGAGAAGTAAGGAAGGAGAGAAGGATAATGAAGCTAGCTTTCTCAAAGAGTCTGCCTTTACAAAAGAGAGGAGAGATATCAGAAACTTTCAGGTAAGATCAAGTGAGATATTTAAGGATGCTGGGCACATGAGGATGTTTGGAGGCAGGAGAGAAAGAGTCAGTAGATAGGGAGAGATTGATTAGGCTCCTAAGGCAACATTAAATGAGAGTTACATTTATGACTTAAGATGTTCAGTTGAGATAAGGTAAAAACCTTCATTTAACATTGAAAGTTGTCCCTGGTCTTAAAAAGTTTGGGAAGGAGAGATTGATTTCCACCCTCTGCATATTCAAACCCAAAAGACAGAATGTATAGATGCTGTACTATTTCAAGGAACATCTGTCACTTGGGTGTTGTTAGAGTATCCAGATGTTTCTGCTGAAACATTACTGAGTTACCATTGTTTAGACCCTGGGGAAAGAAGAGATAGGAGAAGGCTGGGTGGGGTGGGGGGAATACTAACATTGATACAAGTGAGCATGTCCAATGTAACTCATTGAGATGAAATTTTCCCCGTTAACCCTACTCTCATTTTTAAAAATGGAGAGGGGCTGCTAGGTGGCATAGTGAATAGAGCACTAGCCCTGGAGTCAGGAGGACCCAAGTTTGAATTTGGAATTAGACACCTGACACATTTACTAGCCATGTGACTTTGGGCAAGTCACTTAACCCCAATTGCCCTCCAAAAAGCAAATAAAAAAATTTAAAAATGGAGAATGGACAGTTTGCCTTCTAGTATTTAAATTCATCAAGCAGAATAGTTTAGGGTGTATAGATAACATCAGCTTATTATTTTCCATTCTACAATAAGGATAACAATTTGACATTTCAGTAAACACATAAAAAAGAATTCTAAAACCTGAATTATACAGCCTGAGAACTAGAGATGGGAGAAAAGAGTCTCTACCAACTGGGGATGAAAATTAATCACTTTGAAAATCAAAGGGAGAATAAACTCTGTAACTGGGTGACATTCTGATGACCATCCATTCATCTTTAGAAGATTTCCTATCCAGGGGTCAATCAATCAAGAAACCTTTATTAAGTGCCTATTACTACTCAGGCACTGTAACTAGACTCATAAAGACAAGTGAACTGGTTCCTGACCTCAGGAAGCTTATATCTAAAGCCTAAGGATCATTTCCCATGAACAGGAAGGAAGTAAGCAAAGACTCTTTCAACTATGGAGCTCTGGGGTTGGCAAATAATTAGGATTTGTGGATATCTCAGGTTCCAGGAAGCCAAAAGCCTGTTGCTCGCCCCAGGGAATGGATGTCACCTTCTGAGATCTCAACCTCAAAACAGGTAGTGCTACAAAAGGACAGGGAAAGAAGCAGAATGAAGTAAGTTCTAAATGTTTCTGACAACCATGAAGCTTCCATTTGGACTAGATTTGAAATTAATAATAACAGCTGAAATTTAGTTAGCTCTTTCGGGTTCTTTCCACAAAACAGCAGCATGCGGTCAGGAAGGAAAATGTCCTTTCCATCACCCCCATAGTACAAATGAAGACACTGAGCCTCGTGAAGGCTAAGGGACTTGCTTGGGATGATGGCAGATGTTGGGATGCAAAGTCAGGCTTACTGACTTTGAAACTGGTGCCTTTCCCAACTCCCCCTTGGGATCTTTTTCTACATCTCTCCCTTTTAATAGGGACCCATCTCACCATCCTTTATCACTCGTGGATTCTTCTTCACAAGTTATAACTCTAAAACAAAAGTGAAATGTAGATAATGAAAATGGATTTGTTTCAGAACTGACCAAGAGAAAATCAACTGAAGATGAAAGGAGCGAGAGTGTGCAGTGAACCACCGTGGGAGGTATCTTTCATCTAGGTTCCCATTTACTTTTTGGATTGTAAGGCACAGGAAGGAGGCCATGACCTTGTAAACTGGACAGGTCACTCAGCAGCTCCTCAAATTCCCCCAACATACTTAAGTACTCAGCGATCTATGAGCTCATTGATGTAGAATGTCCCTTAACTGATGCAGATCACAACCTAACCATGCTTGCTCATGATGTGTCTCCTGCCCATGTCCTCCCCAAGCTCGACAGAAGCCCCCAATATGCTGGGGGATGTGTCTTCCTTGTCTTTCCATGACATCCTGAGACTTCCAATGGGGTCAATGGGCTATTTAAGGGCTATTCCCTCATTTTCATGACATGACCAACCCATCTTTCAACCTTATCTCTCATTCATTTATTTGAAGACACCTTTTATACATTCACAAATCCTGAAAGAATACTAACTCTAAAGTCTGAAGACCTGAGTTTAAATCCCACCTCTGACAACACTCATGGGACCTTAGGAAGCTGCTGTATTTCCCTAGGTCGCAGTTTCCTCATTTGCAAGAGGGGGTTGGCCTAGATTAGCTCAGAGGTCTTTTCCAGCTCTGGATGTATGATCTTATAAGCCTTGCTTGTAAAATGTTATATCCTGTATAGTCCTGTTGAACCTCTATCCATTGCCATCATGGTGAAAATGGAATATTTGAATTCAAATTTAATTTAAATTCAAATTCTCCTGTGGATTAAACTACTATATTGTGAACACTTTGACACTATCTTATACTGGGGAAAAAACAATTCCTGAATCATTCTGCCTTTGTTCTGAGCAGTATTCCGCATTTTCTATTACCTGTTATGGCCTCATCTGACCAAGGTAATGGGAAGACAAGTATACAGTATGTGAATTTTTCATCTCAGGGCTTCAGCAAACAATGATTCTGTTTTGCCACCCCAACTATAGATAGGGACTGTTGCTGACTTTGAGCTGAAAGATTATAAAGGATGTTCGCACCCCCTGCCCCACAGAGTTCCATTATGAATTATTTGCCTCACTTTAATTTTCTCTCCTCTCAGTTCAAAGTGGTGGAATTGAGAATGTTTTCAACTTTTATTTGTGACTTAGCTATTTTCTTTTTGCTGTAGGTTTCATGCTGGTGGCTTTGTATGGGCAGCAGAAGCGGATATGGATAGCAATATCACTGATGGCCACCCCTGTGGACAATGTCAATGTCCTCAGGGGAGAGATTAATGCATCATCCCATTACTTGCATTTTTGCAACAGGATTTGTGTGATGGTTGCCATGATTTAAAAAAAAAATATTTCCTAATCAAATTGGAGCCCAGTGGAGATAATATTTATGAGGACACAAAAAGACCCTCTGGGGTTTAAACTTAGACATAATTAGACACACATAACATTGTCACTGGCTTTCTATAATACATATTATTTGTGTATTTCCTAATCTGATATAAAGCTTTTCTCTCTTTTGTAATATGACTGACCACTTAACAATCCATTCTAGAAATGAAATTTCATTTATTACAACTATTGTTATTATTAATAACTCATAAAACTTTAAGATATATATATATATATTTGCATAAAACAATGATCCTATGTAAAACTAGGCTTTGACAAAGATCTTAAAATTAAGCTTACACTTCTGCAAATGCCAAATCATGGCATTATTGATTACAAAGCCAGTAGGTATCAGAGCAAAGACTTGAACAAAGGCTTTCCTCTGTATGGGGTTGGCTCTGTATCCAACTGGCTGGTCTGGTTATTTGTACTTTGAATTGTTCCTTGATGATTTCATTTGAGTGTGTGTGTGTGTGTGTGTGTGTGTGTGTGTGTTTCATCTTACCAATAAGATGATGAGCCCTTTTCTATCTTGCACTTAGTATATAATCCAACAATGTCTAACATAAGAGCACATAATACTACACACTCAATAAACACTTACTGAAATAGACCCATTATAATTATCAACGGATCAATATACTAATATTTTACAACTCACTTGTCTATCATGAGGAGGGTAAGCTCAGGGAAAAGGTTTCACGATCAAACACGGGACATCCATTTATCCAACACAAAGTACACACCTAATACTAACAAAGTATTATGCCAGCTAAGTTGTGATGATTTTTTAAAAATTAAATAATTCCTGCTCTCAAAGACTGTTGTAACAGGTAAAGTAAGGGCATCCTGTTAAAGCATATCTTTTCTAAAGATGTAAATGCCAAGTCAAGTTCACAGTTGAGAGCAAGGCCTAGAGAAGTGTCAGTCTTGGTATAAAAAAATGGTTTATCTAGCTTCAATTTGGCAAGTTATGAAGGAAAATTTTTTAAATGAAAATAATTTCACGAGCTTCCTAAGAACCTGGGGTCCTCTTAAATTCCCTTTCCAAGATACCAAAATGATTTTCTAATTCACCTTAAAAGATCAGAGAAACTGGTCCAAGATTGAAATAACATTAAAAAATTTCTAGGACTAATAATTTTAGACTGGACCTCATAGACCATCCAATTCAATCCCCTTTTTCCCCATTGAAGAAACTGAGGCCCCAAAACAGTAGGTGTTATTCTCAGGGTCATGTAGAATCAAAGCCAGGATTTGAACCAGGTTCTTGGATCCCAGATGCAGTACTCACAGCAGCATCACCGACCTGGAGACCTAGACACGGAATGGACCCCAGAGGCCATCTAAGGCAACCTTCTCATTTTACAAATGAGTTACATGAGTCCCAGAGAAGTGAAACGACTGAAGGAAGTGTAAACAGTCCGAGGGGCCTCTGCCCTTCCATCAAACATGCTTCCCTCTTTGCCAGCTGACATATTCAAAGGTTGTACTCTTCAACCAGATACCAATGGGGGCACCCTGCTTCTGGCTCAGTAAAAAGAAAGACTATAAACTTCAGTCAAGAACATTTAGAATAAATAGAAGGTCTTGCAAAAGTCTTACTAGAGTTTTAAGTTATCAAAGGCTAGAAGTGCACTAAGATTTTTGGGAAATCACACTGTCTAAAGAAGGTCTCCATTGACCTAGAATTTCCTTCCCTGTCACACTGATTGGGGACTAGCCTTCCAGTTGGCCCCAGAAGACTGAACTGGAAGAAACAGGTATAAGTTGCTGTGAGTCAATCAGTCAACAAACATTTATTAGGCACGTACTAACTATTAAGTATCAGGCCTTGTGCTGAGTGCTAAAGACACAAAGAGAAGCCAAAGACATCCCTGACCCTCAAGAAACTCTCTGTCCAATGGGAGAGACAACATGCCGACAACTACGAAGAATCGAGTTATGGACAAGCTAAATGAGAAATAATCCACAAAAATGCTCCAGCATTAAGTGAAAGGGGATCCCAGTTCAACATAAGGGAAAACTTCCTAATAATTAGAGCCATCCAAAGAAAGGAGGAGATACCTTGTTCACTGACGATCTCCTTAGAAAAGGCTAGAAATGTTGCAATGAGGATTCTCTTTCGTGTATGGGTTGGGTTAGAAGCTCTCTGAAACCCCTTCTGATTCTGAACATGGTGCCTGGCAACACTAATTATTTAATCGATGCTTGTTGACTGACTGAAGGTCTGTATATTTAAAACATAGATAGAGCTATCGAGATAATTTTTAACTGAAAAGTAATCAGAAAATTAGAACAATATTTTCTTTCTCTTCTTGACAAGTGCACTGGATGCTTCACTGGGCTGCCTGGTCATCCATGAACACTGTGTACTGTTTGTCTTTGTCCCAAATCAAAATCTCACTTTCCTGCAAGCCTCCCCCTGAAAAAGGGCTGATCTTTTTGCTGATCAATTTCCCAATGGAGAAAAATACCACAACACCCAAAGTCTGCCAAGGAAACATGTAATCAATTGTTTACACTCAATTAAGCAGAAAATAAAACCCTTCTATTTAGAAAAGGTTTGTCTATAAAACACAAATAGGAATGAAAAAGGAAATGGAAAAGGTAGTTAATGTAGCGGAAAGCAGTCTCAGGTTAAAGTAAAGGGAAATGTAGTATTAGCCCCATGCCCAGACCCCTGCTGCCCATCGCCCAGCTGCCTTCCCTATACGTTGGCCATACTGCCCACAGCTCTGCCTTAGTCCTGGATTTGTTCAAGATCATGAGGTCAGAAAAGCCTGACACTCTATATACCGAACCATTTGAAATGAATGAAAGCATTTAAGTGCTTACTATGTTCCAGGCTAAGGTATGAGGGTACAAATAAAAACTGCGAGTCAGCCTCCACTTTAAGGAGTATGTATTCCTACATTATATTGTTTTTTTTTATTGTAGAGGAAGCTAGGGGCTCAGTAAATAGGAGAACTGGGACTGCAGTCAGATCAAATCTGGCCTCAGATACTTCCTAACTGTGTGACCCTGGGCAAGTTACTTAAACCGTGTCTTAAGTTTCCTCATCTGTAAAATGGGAATGACAATAATAGCACCTCCCTCCTAGGGCTGTTGTGAGGATCAAATGAGATAGCTGTATATCCCTTAACATAGTGCCTGGAACACAGTAAGCACTTAATAAATGCTCTTTCCCACCCTCCCCTCCCTCTGTGTCTCCTCCTCTTCAGAGGAATTAGGAATTATTTCATTTATTCTAGTTATGTCCCCAGTGCCTGGCACAATGTCTGGTAAACAGCAGGTACTTAATAAGTGCTCTTTGATCAAAAGATTAAAATAGGGAGAGACAACATGTATTGGGGAATATTGATCAGCAAAGAGTAATTTGTTTTATAAAGTCACTGGGGATGGTAAGTGGAGTCAAAGAGAATAGATCGACACACTCTGACCAAGGGTAATGGCAGTATTGATTTGATTATGGTCAAATATAATTTATCATGATTAGCTATCAACATCCATTAAAATATCCATTTCATCCGTGATCATCTTTATGCCAGAATCTTGCTGATGGAAAGTGAATTAAAATGTGAGATGGAAAATTCACAGCATAAACTCTTCACATCTTACCTGACCTATGAAATGTGTGATAATAATAATTATTATATCATAATGTATTGTTATATATTATTATAATGATTATCATAGTATTTAAAATGTTCATTTCATTTTATCTTCACATTTACCCTGGGAGGTAGGTACTATTATTATCCCCACTTGACAGTGAAGGAAATTGGGACAGAGAGCAGTTAAGTGACTTGCCCTGGGTCACACATCTAGTAAGAGTAGAGGCTGGATTTGCACTCAGGTCTTCCTGACTCCCCATCCAGATCTTTATGCTTCTCTCCATGTTTTCAACCTAAGATACCTTTCGATGGCAGGATTTTCAGCAAGAGTAAAATCAGTGACGTTATGCTGCTGTTTGCAGGAAAAGCAAACATGGCAAGTCAAGATTATTTATCAAAGGGACAAAGGCAGACACACAAGCTTCTTAGCACAGAGGAGGAGATAGTCTGAGTAAGCCTGAAACATCCCATTTTCCTCAGCATTAACCATTTTTCACTGGGGCTTTTTTTGTTGTTGGACTTTGTGCAAATCCACGAGGAACAAAATTCAAAGATCATTCCTGCAGAGTTTTACAGAAGTGGCATGTTACCCTCAGGCAAAATATGGCCGAGTATAAACATCTTACTTCTTCATGCGAGAAAAAAAGAAACTAGAATCTTTTTGGAGCTATGAGGAAAAGACTTCCCTTTCCTCAAGAAGAAAGGGGAAAAGGATCAAATAAACAGATTCTGTCCTGTATGGCATGGAGTCCTGCAGAGATGACAAGAGCCCAACTATTGGTTTTCAGAAGCATCTACAGAAGAAACTAATCTTCCTTGAAAACAGGATTACAGGAAATAAACAGAAAGAAAAGAAAAACAAAGGGGCATTCTTCTCCCTTTTGCAAAGGTGGAGGTCTATGGATATGGAACACAACATACATTGTCAGACTTAATGGATGTGTCCCTTGGTTTTGTTGAACCACTCTTTTATCTCCTTCAATTTTAATTTTTGTTATAAGGGATGGTTTGATAGAGGGAAAGATATTCAGAAGTGAAGGTGGTATAAAAATAAAAGCTAATATTAAGAAAAAATTTAAGATAAGAAAATATTGACTGGTAGAAGACATAACCACCATGACTCATCATGCATGTAGGACTCCCTTCTCTCATTACTGAATCTGGCTCCTGCCCCATCACAGTTACCCTGTCTCCTGCTAGCATAAAGGCCACAGTAGCAACCATAATTGGAAAAGTAGAGAAAATAGAGAGAGAAAGGGATTGAAAACCACAAAGTCTGAACAGAAGAAATAACATGTTGTAAACTAGGCAACATAAATGTCCTGGGATCTTTAATAACTTCTTATTTCTACTGCCATTTAATTTTAAATCACCCTTCTACCTGGAAATGTAAGTTCCAAGGTAACCCCTTCTCAAGGAAAGATTATACCTGGAAGTTTTTAGGTGACCTATGGATTGGACTATTTTTCTCCTAAGTGTAAGGACATAGATTCATAGGAACAACTTTCTAAGGGTCTGATATAAATCAAGACTGACCGTTGTTGGCTCAGGCATTAGTCCTTACATAAAATGGCAGTGTGACTTTGACTTTTTAACAATTTAACAAAGTTAAACAAACTTGAACAATTTGGACCTCAGTTTCTCCAGGTGCAGAATGAGAAGGACTAAATGATCTTTAAGCTTCTAATAATATTTCTGAAGTTCTAATATTCTCCATCTTACCTCAAAGTTCTATAAATCAGACAGAGACTTTTTCATTATTTTTGCATTTCCCTAATAGACTTAAACAAGACACAAAAATAGTAAGTCCGTCAATTCAAGGGAAGTGGGCATTCCAACTGGCCATTAGGCTTTCCACAGACTACACTGCCAAATGACCAACTCTTTCTTTTGAAAACAGCTATTTTGCTGAGTTGGGGCCCAACCACATTTCTCTAGTTCCATGGTCTCATTGTCCCTAAATAGGTTTCAGGGTAAGAGCCAGCCAGTAATGGCTGACGTTTCCATTCTGACTTATTCCCTTTTGCATTCTGCAAATTATTCCTTCCTGGCAGAGGCTGCTCAGGAAATGAGGGCTCTGGCATGGATATACGAGAGAGAAGAACACATTCCCAGCATTGGTGCCATGGGTAGTGGCCCCATAAAGCAGGGTCAGTCACATGCTAAGTGCTCATTCACCAGACAAAGCTCTGAATCCATGAATGACACCCAATCAAGAATACCACTATCTTTGAACAAAGAGGCTTTCTTGGGTGGATATTTGTATTTTCAGGTTGGGAACAGGAAAAGCCAAGAAGAGGAAACAAAAAGAAAAATCAATTTTACCTAGCCTTCTTCTCCCCCCCAAAAACAGAGGACAAAAGGAATGAAAGGGAACTACGATGAATTCAGAGATGCACGGGAAGACCTATGTGAACTGATGCGAAATGTAATAAACCAAGCTGATAAAATATAAGACATAACTATAACAGTGTAAAAGTAAAGAACCCTAAATTAATGAAGAATGAATGTAAGAAAATTACAAAAATTTCAGTCTCAAATAAGAGGTTTTAAGAAGACACTCCTTCCCAACCCACACACAATTCCTTTGCAGAAAGGGGGAGTGACGTGATCCAAAGACGGGGCACACTACATACATCAGATATTTTTTATGTGCTCATAGATTTTGCCTTTTTTTTTCTCTTTTCCATGAAAAGAAATCCTGTATTATAGGATAGTTCTTTTCGAGGAGGGATACAAAAAGGAAACAAAGCAAAATAAAAATGAAAGATTTTAGTGAAAAATCTATTTTTAGAAAGGATTATATAAATAGAACGGGGGTTTAAGGAAATAGAAAAAAATGCAAATTACATAGTAGGTAGGAATTTGTGCTGAATTCGACAACACTTAACCTGAAGTCCTGGTCCAATGTCTCATTATGGCACGAGGTGGTTGGGATGAAGTAAGATTTCCTTCTGCTCAAGCTGTATGATTTTCAGACTCTCTCACAGTTAGGAAAGGGCTTGCCTGGAACTTAGATTTATTATATTCTGCTAAGGCTGGTTGGAACAATATCATTCTATATATCCATTAATCAATCAGCAAGTGCCAGGGGCTATGCTAGAGGCTGAGTATACTAGCACAAAAAAAGAAAGGATTCCTACTAGCAAGGAGTATAAATCTAGTAGAAGTTGTAGCTGTAGTTGTAGTTGTAGTTGTGATGGTGGTGGTAGTAGTGGTGGTAGTAGTAGTAGTGGTAGTAACAGTAGCAGCAGCAGCAGCATCAATCGCTAACAGAATTGAAAAGGTTTGAAACGTTTTTAACATATATTATTTTCTTCTCACAAAAAAACAATCAGTGAATTAGGTGTCATTATCTCTCCCATTTATAATTTCTATTTTACAGATATGGAAACTGAAGCTAAAAGAGGATTTGACTTCCCTAGGGTCCTAAAATTAATATGGATCTGAGGCAGGATTAGAATTCAAGTCTTCCTGTTTCCAGGCCAACTTTGTATCAGCTAGTTACCTCACAGTTGACAATTAATTGCACAATGAACAAACACAATCAATGTGAATTGGAACATAGCTTAGGCTGTGTTCAGGATGGTGATGGCTCTCTAAGGACAAGCCAAGCTTTTCTGGAAAGGGTCCTCACCAAGTTGGCCTTAGAGTAATTAATTTTTCACACTTCAGCTAACTTCAAGGACAGATCTTTTTCAAGTGAATTGCTATTAAATTACATTCACTCCATTTGGTACTTGGGAAAATGTGGGGCAGGGTTTGGAAAGGAAGAAGGGGGGTTTGCAGGAGGGGGAGAGGGAACATATGTGTGTGTTTTAAATGTAAATTCAAAATTCTACAGCTATTATTGTTCTATTTTAACATATTGGTGTTTGCCCTGCCTACTGGAGTATTCTTCATCTGTAAAATGCGGGTAATAATAGCACCTAATTCACTGGCATGATCAAATGAGATTTATGTAAAATGCTTTGCAAACCTTCCATTTGCTATGTAAAGGCTATTTATTATTACTGGTGGTGACAGTAGTAGTAGTAGTAGTAGTGGTAGTGGTAGTGGTAGTAGTGGTAGTGGTAGTGGTAGTAGTAGTAGTAGTGGTAGTGGTAGTGGTAGTGGTAGTAGTAGTAGTAGCAGCAGTATCTGCAATCTTGCTTCTATCATCCAATACACACTTCTTTACAATTCTGAACTAGATCTGATTTTTATGAGTTTGACTTCCTTATTTTCATCCAAGTTATCAACAGATTATGTTGAACAGGACAAAGTTAAGAACAGACTCAGTCAATCAATCAGCTAGCATTTATGGAACATCCATGTATGAGGCAACATGCCAAATGTTGGGGTTACAAAAGCAGGCAAAATATGCTATGAGCTTTGAGCTCGTAGTATAATGGAGGAGAAAAGACGCAAACAGCCACATGCAGATAAGTAAGGGTAGAGAGAAGAAATCGGTCTTTATTAAGTGCTCACCATGTGCCAAATGCTGGTTATACAAAGAAAGGCAAAAAAAATCTTGCTATCAAGTAGTGAACGATGCGGTGAGAGAGACATGCAAACAGCTATGTACAAACAGGACAGAGAGGAAATAAACTGGGGTAATCTCAGAGGGAAGGCACTAAGATGAAGCAGGACTCAGAAGGACAAAGGGAGGATTTCAGGTTTGGAGAGCCTGCTGTAGTCCTGTCTCCAAGTGGACATCACCCCAACCTCAGTTAGCATTACAACCTGATTGTTCTCTCCGTAGTAGGTTGCTTTGGGCACAGACACTTCTGCTTTGAAGTCTACTCTCCAGAATGGAAAAGGCTGAAGTAAAATCAAAACTAGGCACTTCTGTTTTTTCTGCATCATTTAATAAAATCACACTTGTCCCAAAGTAGGAGGCCTTCCCCTTCTTTGATCTTAAATGTAAAAAGAACTTGAAAATTCTTCTTCCTCTCTCAATCTCTGTGTTGTTCTGGGCTTCCAGTGTGCTGATGAGAACATTCTGATCAGTCCTTACTTACAGGTTGTTATTATAGGATATTCATGCCACAGCTGGTCTATCTGAGATACCTCTAACTTCAGGGTTAAATGCTATACATTGCGGTAAGTTTCATTCTACTTGGCCTCTGTACCATCTGAAACCACTGGTCATCCTCTCCTCTTGAACAATCTCTCCTCTCTGGTTTTTTGTGACAATATTATCTATCATAGATAGATGAATACAAAGACAGGCAGACAGACAAATACAGAGATAGACAGATGAATACAGAGACAGACAGATAGATGAATATAGATGTAGATAGATAGATAGATAGATAGATAGATAGATAGATAGATAGATAGATACAGAGACAGAAGGCAGATAGACAGATGACAGATAGACTGATGAATAGACAGATGAACAGAGACAGACAGATGAATAGACAGATGGACATATGAATGAATGAATGTGTGTGCATGTGCACACACATGTACGTATAAAAATTTCTATGTTGTCTCCCCTCCTAAAATGCAAGCTCACTGAGGTCAGGAAATGTTTCATTTTTGTCTTTGTATCCACAGCATCAGAGGCAAGACAGCACAGTGTATAGACAGAAAGGTGGCACCTGCATTCCAGTTGCACCTCTCTGTGGCTCTGGCTAAGTCCCTGAACCTCTCAACACTACAGAGAACTCTCTAAGACTATGAACTGTAGAGAAAGGGTCTGTCTGCCCCAACATTTCATCACCCATAGTTTCCCTTTGTCAATGACGTCACAGGTCCGGTATCACAGTACCTTGCCCACATTAGGTGTCAATAAATGTTCCCGGGGGGAAGGGGATCACAGCCAAGAGACACTTGATTCAAATCTTGCCTCTGACATGGAGGGACCATGGGCATATCACTTATTCTCCTTGAGTCTTAGTTTCCTCATTGGGAAAATGGGGATAAGAATATGCATTGTAGAAAACCTCCGAGTTTGTTGGGAGGTTCGAGTGAGATCATGCATGGGGGAAGGCCTTTGCAGACTTTCAAGCACTGATTTAAATGTCAGCTATTATTATCTGTTATCATGTCAGGAAGGTTAAAAATAGAGAAGAACCAAACCAGTGGCATATAACTGGATGGATTTAAATGCCTGACAGTTAAGTCAAGTCACCCCATCACAATGATAGGGAGTAAAAGAACTTGCATGAGCGGTCTTTGGAAGAGGTGGAACTCGAGGCCTGAGACGCCATGACTACAGAAGATGCCTCTACAATCCATACAACAGTAAAAAGGTGATATCACTCCACATACACACAGAAATCACCATGTTCTTGTTATTCCCTCGACCCTCCCTCCCTCCTCCTGTCCAAGCATAAAGCAGGAACCAAAATCACAGGTAAAAGGCCTTCGTTCTGCTGTCTCACTTATTCCTGAATCCCTCCACAATTCAGGTGCCAAATGGATCCCTCATTCTGACACCTACAGAAATGTATTAGGCACTTAATTCCCTAATACTTTGTTTAAAAAAAAAAAAAAAAGGCTGCATCAATTAAACTGAAAATGTTAAGTGTTTTCTGTGAGGTTTGGTGATAAATGCCAGAATATTAGAAACAACTCTGATCCTCTGACACTTCTAGTGGAAATTATCTCATACAAAAGTCCCAAATTTAACAACAGAGATCTCAGGAAGTACTTCTCCAACTTAATGAGCCTTGGCAGCAATTCAAATTAAACACTCTATTGTACAAGGAGCTAATTATGTTGAGATTAAACCCAGAGAATGATAGGGACATTTACTGTACTTCCAGCAATTACAACAGCCTTCAGGAGGGGCGAATGCAACTTGTATTTCCTAACTCCTTGAGATGTCACGGCCAACCCGATAAACAGCACACGCGTAACACCGACATGTTTCTGGTTTGAAGGATTGCAGAGCCCACGTGACATTTTCATTCACAGGCTGATGTTCACGTTCCACAAATTTTGACTTATTTCTAACATTTAAATTTTTAAGACTTTGAAGATTCTTAAACTTTTTGTGTCCTGCGCCTCTTTGGTCACTTGGTAAAACCCATCATTTCTTCTCAGAATAATGTTTTTAAATGCCTAAATTAAAATTACAAAGGAAACTAATTATAGTGAAATAGTTATGAAAAAAATTTGCTAAGTTCATAGATCCCTATTATACTGGAGGAGTGTGCTGGATGTCTCTGAAACTTAATAGATTGTGACCATGGGCAAGTCACTTAAACTCTCTGTTCCTCAATTTCCTCATCTGTAAAATGAGAATAATAATAATAACAGTGCCTATTTCAGGGGGCTGTTGTAAGGATCAAATTAAAGCTTATATGTTAAGAGTTTTGCAAACCCTAAAGTGCTATAGAAATGTTAGGTATTACTAGTACATTCCTTATGCCCTCCCCAAAGACGGAAGCCATTCCTTGTTGGAACAACTAAAAAATTATAACTATTAAATTATTACTCTTTGCCACTATTACTATTATGGTAAAGTTTTCTATACCATTAAAATCCCAGTTCTCCTCCCTATCCTTATTATTATTATTGTCATCGGTTCCCAATATCCCTTATTCCATCAGGAGACTTTATACTCACACATTGACTTCAGCCTAACACGGTACTGATAGGCAATTAAATGGTAAGTTATCTCTATTTCTAGCATAGCCAAAGTAATGAAAATACAGTTTTGTTTCATTTAGCATTTTAATTAGGTAGCCTGACCGCTCAATCATGATAAATTCCTGCAGAATGGCCGGTCAGCCTTTTGCATCCTCCTGCCCCCACCTCCAGACGAATGATAAACTATGAAACAAGCACATCTGTACACCTGGGATGTTGCTGCGTGCTCTGCCTATTAGCCTCCCATAGAGAGTCGCAGCTTTGGTAGGGGAGTTTAAGAACACAAAATTGGTTTCTGAAGCTCTGACCAGCATTCTGATATTCCCTCTGTTCTGCCCCAGGCTGTCAACATAATTTGGAAACAAATGGAAAAATGCAGGGTGTTGGGCACAATTAAATTCTTCACCCTCCTTTCTTCAAACATTTATGGGTGAAGCCCACAGGACAAGTTCTTTCTTGGTCTGGCATAGGTTGGACTGACTGACCTCTAAGGTCGCTCCCAACACTGAGACTCTATGACTCCTCCCCAGATGACTTGGGGACACTCCAGTGGACAATGATATCTCTGTATCTTCAGTAAATTAGAGACATAGATACAGATGCAAGTAAAGAGAACAGAGCAACAGAGAGATAGGGGTCACAGATTATTTCTCCCCCTGCCAATATTCAGGTTCAGGGTCGTCGTACAAGAGTCATCTTCCTGGGCACAGACCTAATTGGTACCAGAAATAGAAACAAAGCAGTATTCTCTGTCACTTCCCCATTCTTTGGGCAAGTCCGCTCCATGTCTCGGACTCTTAAGGGCTGTTGGCTTCTACAGACCCTTCCAGCTCTAACACTATAACTTTAGGGCCAAGGGGAACTAGAAGAATACAAAATTTCTCTGCCAAATTGTCTTTGCTGGTCTAAAACTGATAAAAGGCAGTGTGGTGTAATGGATAGAGCGTCATCCTCAAGACCCGAGTTCAAATTGCACCTCTGACACATACTGGCTGTATGACTCTGGTCAGTCCCCTTAACCTGATAAGCACACCAGGGCAACTCTCAAAGATATCAGTTCAAGGGAATTTTGTCATCTGGGAGTTGCTTATACCAGTGAAATTCCTTTTTTTAAACAACCACCCACTTCCAGGGGCAATCCAGCATAGTGACTGGCATAGAGTAGTTATTCAATAAATGTTTATGGACTGAAAAATGGTACAACCTCTCTGGAATAATTTAGCAGCTTAGCAATGTTAGGAGTCTCCCATCTATTCATTTCTGAATCGTGTATTTGGCATTTAATACTTGTTAACCAACAACTCTTGAAACCAAAGCAGCACTAGAGTTTCTTGGACTTGATTCCAGTCAATGCATGTCTCAGTATCAATCCGCTAACCTCCTTTTTCTGCCTCACATCAAATAGAGATTATTTGGGGAAGAGAGTTGGGGGAGGAAAGCCCTGGTCCATTTGACTTGATTACAGGTCAAACATGATAATAACTCTTTATATTTATGTGGCATCTTTCATTGTGGTGGGGATGCTGGAAGCCTGAATTTTGAAGTCCCAAATAATAAAATTAATTCCTAATTCATGCTCTTTGGAACTAAAGCTTTTAGTCAATTGGCAACTGGGCAAAAGGAAAAAAAAACCACAGCTGGGAGGAAACTCAAAGTGAGAATGGTCACAGCCAATCAGTCCACTGCTGGCTTTCGCTTATCTCACCATGGGCTCTTATCAAACTGGGTCAGGGCTCATCAGGAAGGTAGAACTACACCTTATCCCACTTCTGGGAGGAACAAAATAAAAGCCGCCTCTGCCCCCAGGCCTGGGATCTACTTTGGTGCCTTGGAGGGACTTGAGGGATGTGAGAAGTCAGAACCCAAAGACCTGGGCACAGCTGCCAATGGACATCTCTCAGTTCTGTGCACTGCCTCCTGCAGCAGCAGCCCGATGGAGTGCCAGAGGTCTTGGGGTTGGATGGAACAGCCTGGATACTCAAACCCTGTCCCAACAGAGCAACCCAGATCCAAACAAGCTGGCACATCAGAGCTCTCCACAGCATTCATTCTGCAAGCCTTCCACTTGCTAAACACACTCTTCTGGTTTAAACACCTCCCATTCCTCCTTCAGTGTGAAAATAACAGTTTACTGATTTTCACTTGCTAGTCTGCATAATTAACATTAGAAAACATTATGAATCACATTGCAGGAATGGATCTCCCAACATTTGGCCCTGCAGATGGCTTGAAAGTATGCTTGCTTTCTGCTTAAACCATGTCGTCTGAGTGTCCTTGTTTCATGGGCTCCCTCAATCTTTATCAATAAAAATACTAGAGGCAGTGGGGTGTAGTGGATGGAACACTGGACTCAGACTCAGGAAGATGTGAATTTAAATCTTGACTTGGGCACTGGCTTTATGACCCTGAACAAGGTACTGAATAACTCCATGACTCAGTTTCCTTATCTGTAAAGTGAGAGTTGGATCTGGAGGTACCAAAGGTTCCTTGCAGCTCCAAATCTATATTCTGGAGGAGAGAAGAAGGAGGGAAGGAGGGAAGGAGGGAAGGAGGGAGGGAAGGAAGGAAGGAAGGAAGGAAGGAAGGAAGGAAGGAAGGAAGGAAGGAAGGAAGGAAGGAAGGAAGGAAGGAAGGAAATCTAGACAATACTGAAGTACTTGACATTCTGGGCATGTCTGTGGCCCAACATATGATATCTGCTAGCTTCAAAAGAGAGGGGGAAATATCCAGGACAGAGACATGGCGCTCAAACACTTGAAGAAATATATTTCCAGAAGTTTTCATCTAGCCTCATTCTCCCTAAAATAATAGAAAAAAAAAGCTGAAAGCAATGATATTGCCTATCCATGCATCACTCTCCTTAGCTTGGACACATTGGGGCCTCCAGGGCTCTGCTGCTCTCCTGACCTACTTTCCCCTGATGTTTCACATCCCAGCTGCAGGAGATCCTCAATGCTACATTGACCCCATTGATTTGGGACAGAGCAAACTGAGAATTACAATACTTGATGAGGCTTAAATAAAGAAACCAGACTTTGAAAAATTCCACAAGTCCATCTGGAATCAGAGGCCAGTGGAGACTGTACTTAGTTAGGAGGACGATTGAAGGGAGGCAGGATAATGAGGGTCAGCTACTTCTCTGAATCAGCTGGTCCATGTGAGAACACAAGATAGCACCCCTAGGACAAAGCATCTCAGTGTTAGATCTTATATAGTCCAAATAACACTCAAAATGGAGAGCTGGTGAGAAATAGATTTGATGAGATAGACTTTTAGAAATGAAAACAAAGATAGTAAAGCAGAGACGAGCGGTCCCCCAAAATGAAGGAAGTCGTGTTGTAAGTCTGGGCCTCTTCAAGTTCCAGGCCTATGGCCCACAGGTCTCGTTATACTTAGAATCATGAACACCAGCCGAACCCCCTCAATGTGTAGTTAAGGAAACTGAGACCCAAGGAGACCTCATAGCTAGGAAGTATCAGAGGCGAGGGAAGCCCAGGTACCCTCAGGAAAGAGCCAATGCTCATGTTCCTTCTCTCTTGGAACTTTGTTTCCTCCTCTAACTGTGGTTTCATCCAAGTCTAAATCCATGATCCTATGACCAGGTCCCACTGATCCATAACAGGGCATTCCTTCCCCACTCCTTTTCCAGATAAATTCATTTACTCTTGAGGAAACAGGATTCAAGACCAAGGAGACTCATTCATTTTAGCATCTAAAATAGCCAGTCTTGCTATCTCAGTGTGGAATGAGGAAGTTCCTCACATCTGGGGAGAAAACCAAAGGAGGGAGCCAGAGAACATGAGTAGAGGACACCGCACTCTAGGCCTGGTTCCTGGGACACCTTACCGTTCTATTTAAAGCCTTCCAGCCAAAGCAATCATGATACCATTTAGACTGCGGCACTGTATTTCACTGCTGCAACCCTTCTCCACAATACGTCTATTTATTCAACTCATAAAAAAGGAATTTTTTTAAAATTGTGTTTTAAAAAATAGTTCTGTGATAAGAACTTTTAAAAAAATCCCTCACTTAGTGTGTTCTGAAAAGACAGTGGGCGAAAGGAAGTTCTGCTGTCCAGGCCAGCTAGTGTTAGCATGGGTTAAATCTCACAGCATTGTAAAGGGCCTTCAGCTGTCAAGGTTTTAAGCCAGCCTTCTGAAATGTTGGCTAAGGGCATTCAGCCTTCAAAGCCTGATCTCTGGATCTTTAGTGCCGGGGGCTTTCAAGTCAAATGGCTTTGCTTTTCAAGAAAGACACCAGGTAATTTATCTCCTTCACCAGGGAAGGCCATCGATGTTGCTGGGATCCCCAATTCCAAAGAGGCCCTTGTGTTTCCAAAGACTGGCTGACTACTAGAGCCATATCTTTGGATTAACAGAAAGTGGACCACAGGATGCATTTGCAAACCTCCCACTGACATAACTAAGCCTTGCTCTATCAGGGAGACATCCTGACCTTGGGTTCCTGTCTCAAGCATTTATACCCAGCAGAAGCAAATATAGAGAGGAGAGAGAAGAAGGAAAAATGGGACAGTTCCTATCAACACAGGGGAAGGGACGAGTTTCCTAAAACTTTTAAATGCTTCAAAGAGTGAGAGTGAATTTCAACTCATTCTTTTAAGTACATACTATGCCTCAGGTGAGAGGAAGCATAAAAGGGGGTAGAGAGCTAGGCTTAAAGTCAGAGGGGCAGCTAGGTGGTTCAGTGAATAGAGCAACAGGCTTGGAATCAGAAAGACTTATCTTCATGAGTTTGAACCTGGCCTCAGATATTCACAGCTTTTTGACCCTGGACAAATCACTTCACCCTATTTGCCTCAGTTTCCTCATCTGTAAAATGCTCCAGACAAGTCTTGAATCTCAGACTTGAAGCAGCAGAAAAAGTGCCAATCTGTATTAGGAGGAGTTTCTTCTAATGAGAATTCCCTTTATCAATGAAAATACAAGTCCAGGTGTTATGTGTATATGTAGGTTCCAGGCAGGAGACATGCTGGGGATGCCAAAAGAGAAATTTACTATCGAATTTAGGGGGAGAAGTAGAGACCATGCTGATGGGACAGAAAATACAAAATATATTTAGAATATATACAAAGTAATTTCCAAGGGAGGGGGAAAAACCAGTAGGTTAACAGGTCTCTTTGGGAAGAGGCACTAAAGCTGATCTCAAAAGGGAATTAGGGGAAAAACAAGAGGCATTTGTGAGGAGGGAGAACATTCCAAGCATGAGGTACAGCCTGGGCAAAGGAGCGATGGTAGGAGATGGAATGTCAGATATTATGATAATCAAATAGTCCAGTTTACTTAGTATACAGAGTGTATAAGGGGTGAATCTGGTCAAATCAGTCATGAAAGAGAGTGGAGACAGCCAGCAAGGGCTTGCTGAATGAGATTGTTAAATGCCAAGCAAAGACCAAATCCAAATTCATATACCATCTGATTCTCCCTAATCACATATTGCACTGTTTTCTCTTAGAGCTAAAACCTACATTAGAAACAGTGTTTTTAAAAGTTTATTAGCAGTCAAAGAGATTGCTTTAGAAGGTATTTTCATTTTATTACCTAGGTGTGTGTAATATGATGGGACTGTAAGCTTGAAACATGCTAATTCCTGCAGGGTCCTTGATGGTTACCAAACTGTCTTTATACATTTGCCATTCATTCAACTACCTTTCTGAAACGGATCTAATTTATCTTCAGATACAGATGCCTGGGAGACAATCTCGTGGAAAGAAAGGTAAAAAGAATGCTAGTCAGTAGGCACAAACACATTATTTATTTGTACTCACAAAATGAAGGGGAAAAAAAAGATTCATGCAGTATTCATGCAGCAGAAGGCACTCACATTTCATTCCTGATTAAAAGAAATAAAAATGCCAATATTCTGCATTAAACAGTCCACATGCATTCTTCTTGATTGGTTGTGTTTTTAAAAGTCTTGGAATTATATCTGCATTAGCCCATCTAATATAACACAATGTTAGGGTTACTTTCTCACCTTAAAGATTCATGGCTATTTTAGAGAAGGGATTGGCTGTGGATTTTTGTCTCCACGAAGACCTTAAGTACTTCTTCTGTTGAGAAAACGAGTGTTGTGTTCATGAGGACTCCTGAATAATTCTCAAATGTGAATAGCCTGGTTTCTTCCAGTAGACTAGCCTTAATCTGGATGGCTGCTCAGAGGATCACTCTAGGCTCCCACATCCCATCACTAATCTAATATGGCTTCCTTCCTCTCTTAACAAACTAGAGATATGTTATGATTTTATATATCTGTGTGTATGTATATGCACACATATGTATGCATGCATATATACATACCCACATATAACTATGTGTATGTATATATACACACACAAATATATCACATTTCTTGATTCAAATAAATGATCTCAAACATGTGGAGAATATTTCTGGTAAGGATACTCCTTTCACTGACACAGTTCTATAGCTTAAATCCTCAGAAGGTTGCCTTAGGCACTAAGGAGTTAAAAAATTTACCCAGAATGACAGGTCTAGTAAGGGTCAGAGGTCTGATTTGAACTTGGATTCCCCTAATGCTAAGTCCGGCACTCTCTATCTACAGTGGCATGCTGCTTCTATAATTTGCAATAACCATAATTATTATAATTAAATATGCTTAAATTGAAGTCATCTTAAAAGCCAGACATTTTCTCTGAAAATTGTTGGAATATCATTGAGTCAGGGATTTTTGTTAAGAAAAATAAAATAATTAAAATACTACATATAATTTCCTTGATGTATATGCTTGCACTTAAAGAAAGAAGACCATAGTTTTCTATAGGAACATAGATTTGAAATGACTTGTCCAAGGTCACAAAGCTTCTAAGAGGTCAAGTTGGGATTGGAAGTCAGATCCTCTGAGGACAGACCCTGCATTGTGCCATGTTGTTAATTAGAGGTATAAATGTTAGCTTGCAGCCACGAAGAGGAATCAGGAAAACCTGGGTTCTTCCTCTGATACATACTGGCTGTATGACCTTGATCAAGTCATTGAGTTACCCCTCTGGGCCTCAGTCTTCCTTATCAGTAAAAGTAGGAAGTTGTATTAGACGTTCTCAAGGCTAAGATTCTCTGATCCTATTTCAGTGACCTCAGGTTCTCTCTTTCCCAAGGAAGAGAGCCCTCACTTTTCAACTCAGGGTATCATTGACACCAAGGCAGGAGAGGATGTAGAGAAAATAAACACATTTCCTCTATTGAGGTGCCATCAACGCTACCCCTGTGAAGCATCATCTGGACAAATGACAGGCTTTTTTCCTAACCTAAGATAAAAAAGCAGACGATGGCAGCAACCATCCTCGTCACCAGCACCTCCACAGAGGAAAGCCATGCCAGTCATGGGGCATCACAGCAGAGCTGGCCCATGTCAAGCCTGAGAGAAAGCCTGGCTTGGGAGCCTTCAGCAAGTCCAACCAGAGCACATGCCCCAGTTCTCATAACCAGTGCGCCCCTAAAAGTATTCTGAAAAGGGTGAAGCTGTTTGAATGACCAGCAATGTTTCCAAAAGGCAGATGAAATAAATCCATGATATGATTTTCCCAGCATATACAAGGCTTCAAAATTGTGTACAAACCCAGAGGTTTTAACCTAAACCCTGTATCTTCAGCATTATTTGAGTTCAGTCAAGGATGAAACCATCCTTTACCAAGGCTTTTCTAATTCTGAGCTCTTAAATCTTGCTCTTGAAAAACCTCCGGCTGGCTAAATGGGTGGCCTTTATCCCAAAGCCTGGTCCTAAGCCACAGTCATATGGAGTGGGGGTGGGGGGTCTAATCCAAAAATACAAATGAGGAAGAAGGGAGGGGTACACACACATGATAAATGTTTTTGAGGCAAACCACACACAAATAAGGCAGTTTTAGGAAGCTCACTGAAATCATGCCCAAAGCCAAGGTGGAAGGCCGCTTCTTTTTCCCTGTTTAATTCCAATTGGAGGTGATCATTTCACCTTGTGACTGAGAGGGGGAGGTAACCAGACTCTTCAGCTAACTAGGGCATCTGGCACCAGAAAGGAGTGGCTTGAGGCTCTGCAGGATGTCCAGGACAGCAACTGCAGCTCCAGAGGGGCTGTTCCTGGCTGGGGACAGCCAGAGGAAGGAAGTCATATAAATCAGGTTGGGGAGCCAGAGCTTGGTTGGTATTACAATTCCACAGCAGGCTCCACTCCATGCCTAATCCAGGTCTTGGATAGTGATTAGGGGTGGGGGAGGGCTGGATAAAAATCTTTAAAATCTCAGGCTGGCCAAATTTAGATGATCATGATACAGGGAAACTTACAAAGCTGGTCAAATTTGCCTTGAGTTTTCCAGATGTTTTTCATGGGGTTGACTCACATTCAGGGGCAGCAAGGACCCCAAGCACTCAGTCACAAGAAAGGCATTTAGATAATCTAAGGACAGTAGACTTTATTAATTAAGAAGATTGTAGAGACCATCTAAATCCAATATCCACTTTATACATGAGGAAACAGAGTTTAAGGGATTGCCTTGCCCTTCCCCTGTCCTAGGTCAGTCCAAGATCCCAGCAGGAGCAGGTACTAGTCCCCTCCCCCCCCCACTACCCAGTTCCCACTGGGCACTGGATATGCCCTCCTAGACTGATCCTGAAGCCTCCATCCCCACCCCTGTAAGAGATAATCCAGAGCCCCAAGCTCTATTCCAATTCCTGGGCTCACCACCCAATTCCCAGTGGCTGCGGATTGGACACACAGCCCCTAATATCACTTGGATATACAAGGATGAGCGTAGAATCACCACCCACAATGTTTCCAATGAGATGGTTCTGCTTGTCAAGGAGTAAAAACCTAACAAATGTTTACTGATGACCAGGCCTTCACAATTGCCCTGCTGTTTTCTCCTCCAGACATCCAGACACTGCATCTATCCTGCCAAAGCTTCACCAAGAAAAGTTAGCGTGCCGACCCAGCTGCCCATGCCTTCCTGCAGGGCTTGGGGCAGAACTGGGCACAGAAATCACAAGCTGCCAGCCCAAGTCTGCAGCAAAGCTCACAGACACTTCACTAATCATCTAATTCTTCCTCAGTCTCGTTGGTTTTTTTAAACATCGTTGAATTGTTTTGCCAATACTTTCTGCAGACAATGACTACAAAACCTCACTGGCCTGAAGATGGACCTCCTCCAAGGTTCCTGCCAAAGGTCCACGGTAGGAACCAGGGAAGGGAGGATGATGCTCCCAGGACTGTAGCCTCTGACCAGGAAGCCCAGCCCTGGTGCTCCCAAAATAGCTTCTGTTGGGGATGTAGAGAGGAAAGGGAAACCCATCTGTGGTTTTTGTGGCTAACGTGGGATGTGGTCCTAAGCCTGGGAGGCCCCATTCGGATGTGAGGTACAGAGAGTATGTGTAGCCATTCTCTGCACTCAGAAGATTTTTAAAGCTACTCAACACTGTAAACATTTGACATCATGTCTCCCCTTAACTTCTCCTCAGCATAAGAATGCCCAGTCTTTGCAGAGGAAAAGCCAATAACCTGGATACTAGAGCCCTGACCAAAGAGGAACATTCCATCTTCCTCAAAGGTCTCAGGAAAAAAAAGACAGACATTTGATGCCAAAGGCATTTCTGAAACACACACACAGATCAGAGACATTTGGAGCACACAGGCACTCACTACATGCTGTCCCTACTCTGAAGGTAGCCAAGTCTGCGACAGACAGACAAGAGATATTTCTGAAGCACCCTTCTTGTAGCTTCCTGGCCAGAAGATGATGGCAAGAGGGCTAAGGGAGGCAGCTGGGTGGCCCAGTGGATAGAGTACCGGCCTTGGAGTCAGAAGCAGCTGAGTTTCAGTGTGTAATGACTAACTTCGATAGATTTAGCCCTTCTTAGCAATGCAAGGTCCTAAAGCAATTCCAAAGGACTCATGATGAAAAATGCCATCCATATCCAGAGAAAGAACGAACGAACTATGGATCCGGAAAGCAGAGAAGCAGGCTATTTTCTCGTTTTCCTTTGTTTTTTCTTTCTTATGGTTTCTCCCATTCATTCTAATTCTTCTATGCAACATGACTAATGAGAACGTTTAATAGGAATGTGTATGTAGAGTCTATATCAGATTGAATGCCATCTTGGGGAAGGAGATGAAGAAGATTTAAAGCTTATGGAAGCGAATGTTGAAAACTAACAATAAATAAATTAACTTTAAAAAGAATGGAATTGAAGGAGCTAAGTTCAAATCCAACCTCAGATATGTACTAGTTGTGTGACCCTGGGCAAGTCACTTAACCCTGTTTGCCTCAAAATTTAAAAAATGCTAGAACTAGGAGGAATAACCAAGATTTTACCATCTAACCACCCCATTCAACATACTAAGCAACTGGCCTAGAACAGCTTAGCAATTTTCAAGATAAAACTATTCTCCTACATCTCAGACCAATTTTAAACCCTACCATGCTAACCCCAGGCTCTATTTCCCATGTTCTGAAAGTCTACTTGCCACAGAAATCTATAAGCAAACAAGTTGATTGGGTGTTTTCTGAAAGAAGGAAGAATCTAGGTTTTAGCTAGAAATACAACAACCTGCAGGTTACATTTATTCAACAAAGACCCCAAGTGAATTTCTTTTGTGCCAACAGGGAGGAAGAAGGAGAAAAAGAGAGAAGGAGAGAGTGAGGGGGAAGGAAAGGAGATGAGAGGGAGAAAGGAAGGGGAAAGAGAGCAAGAAGGAGAGGAAGAAGGGAGAAAGAGAGGGAAAGAGAGGGAGAAGGAGAAGGGGAGAGAGGCAGAGGGAGAAGGAGGGAGAAAGGCAAAAGAATGGGGAGAAGAAAGGGGAAGAGGAAGGAGAGGGAGAGAGAGAGGGAGGGGTTCAAAAGGTGTAGCTGGCATATGGCCAAGCTTGGCAGAAGATAACTTTACTAAGCTGAACTTTACCAAGCTGAAGGTCTACACCCTGGGACCACCCACATGACCAGCAGCACCCCTGGATTGAACCTCCCCGGTTCAACTCTGAGGGCCACTGCTGCCATCATAGGTCAGGACAGAAGTGCAACACTGGCAGACTTTCTTAAATCCCATTTTATTCAAAAAAAAAAAAGGAAAGAGGTATTGCCCCAGTCTGCCCCCTAGCACATCATATGTCCACGGGATGGCAGAGTCATTTTTTTCCATCCAATTTCACTGTAGGCTTCCACTAAACTTCACTATAATTATATATTTTACTGTATTTATTTAAAAACATTATTCTAAGGAGAAGTTCATAGACTTTACCAGACTGGAAGAGGTTCTTAGGACATTAAAAAAAAAGTCAAGAACCACCGATCTCCTGCAAGGAGTCGGGGAAATATTTTCAATTCAGTTACATGTAGAGATTGCTGAAAAACTCTAGGAACTGAGCCCACACCTCAGACAGACCCATCGTGGCCTTCTCACTGAGCTTCTCCATTCTCCAATTAGGAAATGCTGCACTAATTGGGAATGCAGACACATGACCTCCCCAGTTCTGATTAATTAGCACCACTCTGGGTCATCACATCAGCCCAAGAGAAACCACTGTGAATGATCCTGGCTCACTCAGAGCTGAAAATTACTTTTCCAGTAGCATATCAATACTTTGGGAACCAACAGAAGAAAGACAGGTCTCTTTGGTGGCCCCGTCAAAGGTGCTTTGATGTCCCCTGTTCTTCTGAAGCTTGTGAATGAAGTGGGACAGGAGCGTCTCTCCTAACAGGTACCAACTGCAAGAAGGTAAAGCCAAGTTGGCCCCCGGGGACCCTCGAGGCCCCCTTTGTGCCAGGCAAGCTCTGATCAGTCGTCACGTTTTTGTTTTGGGGGAGGTTTCTTTTTGAGCATTCTGTGTTTGACAAGAACTCGTTTCAGGGTTCTCTTGTGCCAATTTTCCCTGGGACTAAAAAAAAAAGAAAGAAAATAACTGAGCAAAAACTTGAGAAGAATCATTCATGTGAGTCTTAACATCCTGCTTTGACAGGTTCTTTTCGACAGACATCCCCTTTCTGGGTGCTCTCTACAAAAAAATCAAATCAAATCACAGTTCATGAAAAGCTCTTCCCTGCCAGCCTCCCAAGGAGTGAGCTCAGGGCAGTCAAGCCATGGGGCGGTTATCTGAAAGCCTCTGGCAGATAAGTGACAGAGGCCACCTGTCAGGAGGATGAAAAATCATCATTTCAGGCCTTGCTGGAAATTTTCGGGGAGGATTTCTTTATCAGCCCAGACCCTTTTATCATCTTTCTTTCAATTTCCCAATAGAGCCCAAGGCAAAAAAAACCACCTCTTTGCTTTGCAACATAAGGTGGGAATTCATGCCCGTATTCTTTCGCGCCTTGAGTTCCCCAGGATGAGCTGCCCAGGATTTCATGGCTGTTTGGCTAAACCAGAGTCCTCTTCTTCTTAAGGTTGTGATGTTCCTCATCTGCTGATTTTAGGTAATAACAGAAGCTGAATTTCACAGAATCATAAACCTAGGGCGGGAGGGGCCTCGG
Organism: Petaurus breviceps papuanus; assembly: GCF_028583685.1. Lineage (NCBI taxonomy): Eukaryota > Metazoa > Chordata > Mammalia > Diprotodontia > Petauridae > Petaurus > Petaurus breviceps. The sequence goes on from NW_027185761.1 coordinate 53,165,817, forward strand.
AAGCCAGCAAGCAGCATCCTCTTGTTTCACAGATGAGGAAAAAACTCACTCATTTTTGCTCTTCAGTCATTTTTATTAGCCATAGCTGACTCTCTGTGACCTCATTTGGGGTTTTCTTGGCAAAGATACTAGAGTGGTTCACCCTCTCCTTCTCCAGCTAATATTACAGGTGTGGAAACTAAGGCAAAAAGGGTTAAGTGACCTGCTCAAGGTCACAGCTAGTAAGTGTCTGAGGACAGACACTTCACCAGCTGGCTGACCCAGACTTTCTCCTCCTCACATAGTAACGGAAGAGGTGTGATTTGAACTCAGATCTTTCTCATTCCAAGTTGAATGCCCAATCCACTATACCACACAATAGGTACATTATTCCCTGAAGATCCCTAGATATAGGCATAGTGCTTGGGACATAGTAGGCCATTAATAAATTCTTGTTAATTGACTGATTGATTTTAAAGTTTGCAAAGGCTGTGTGGCCGTTCAATCATTCTAGCTTCACAGCAACCATACAAGAGGGATGCTGTTACTATATTGAGGGAGCTAGACGGCTCAGTGGCTGGAGCCAGGAACATCCAAGTTCAAGTCTGGTCTCAGATACTTACTAGTTGTGTGACCCTGGGCAAGTCACTTTACCCTGTTTGCCTCAATTTCCTCATCTATAAAATGAGCTGGAGAAGGAAATGACAAACCCCTCTAGTATCTCTGCCAAGACAACCCCAAATGGAGTCATGGGGAGTTGGCCACAATGAAACACTGTATTTTACAAACAAGGGACCTGGGATTTTCAGAAACCCAGGGCCACACTACTCATAGTGCCTGAGGAAGAATTTGAATTCAGATCTTCCTGATTTCCAATGTAGGTGGTATAGTGCTGGGCTACAAAAATGGCAGAATGTCTCCCCTGCCTTCAAAGAGCTCACATTCCAAGGAGAGAGAAGATATAGATGTATGGAGACAATATAGAAATACAGAGATTCCCAGGGGAGGATAGAGAGGGTCACCCGGGAGAGGGGAGTGTCCACAGAAATGGGAGGGATTAGGGTGGGGGGTCTGGAAAGCCTTTCTGCAGAAGGAATTAGAAATTTCCAGCTCCAAAAAGACTGCCTGGTTTTATGGGGAGTTGATTCAGTGACTAATATAAATGTTTTATGCTTTTATTTTAAAAGAGGGAAGACACCACAAGATGTGTGGGTAAATAATGTATGTTGATTGAGACGTTTCTATGTTGGTTGAAAATGGATCATAAGTTTCAAATTATGTGAGCGGAGAAAGCAGAGGATCATGGAACAAGCACTGAACTTGGGAATCCAGAGATGCGGCTTTTTGCTGGCTGTGTGACCTCAGAAAAGTTTCTTGACCTCTCTGAATGTCAGCTCCCTCCTCTGTAAAATACAGGACTAGGGTCCCTTCCAGCCTTCGTATCTGACAACTCTGAAACATCAGTATCCGTTTCCCTTTGTCTGCTTGTCTGGAAACATTATAAGGGGAAAGAGTGACTTTAAAATTTACTCAAAACTAAGGCAAATTCCACAAAGGTATCTGAGCATCTATTATTCATTTCTAGAGTGCTGCACTGCTATTTCTTTCAGCATTAATTTTTTTTAAATCAATTCTTTATACATCACAGGGAAGAAAAAGCCTGCCCTTCAAAATAAAAAGAACTCAGAGATGCTTGTGATGCCCAGGTCCTAAGAGGAAAGAATGTTACACCTAATAGATACACTAAGTAACTTGCAGAATGCCCCCAGTTCCTTCTGTCTGGCCCATCAAGCCTGCTAAGCCCAAACTGAAAGCAGCGCTTTGTTTATTTACTAGGGGAAAGCTTGCCGGAGAGTACCTATTAATCAGGCTTGGCATACAGGACTGAACTATGGCCATAGGGTTTAAGATTAACTTTTAATTTAGGAAGGCAGAGAATGAGAATACAGATTCAAAAGCCTAGATCCGAATGCTGGCACCCATACAAAGTCATTTACCTCCGCAGCCTCAGTTTCCTTTTCTGTAAAATGATAATATTAACCGTTGGCTTGTATATGAAGGTCTAAGTTTTAGAAAGCAGTTTATTCACCGATAGCCTGTAAGGACAGGAATGGAAGGGCCATGTAGGGGACTCCTATAGTGAAGACACATCACTGATTCAAATCAGCAACTATTCCATCATTTGATTTTCCTCCATTCCATCAGAGGCAGCTGGGTCTGGAATCAGGGAGACCTGAGTTCAGATCCTGCTTCATACTTACCAGCTGTGTGACCCTGAGCAAGTCACTTCAACCTGTTTGCCTTGGTTTCCTCATCTGTAAAATGAGCTGGGGAAGGAAATGGCAAAACCACTCCAATATCTCTGCCAAGAAAATCCAAATGGGGTCACAAAGAGTCAAGCATAACTGAGCAATATGCCATATATACATATATCACACAAATACATGCGTGTTACACACACAGACATGCACACACATGTATACATTTTTGTCTTCCCTCTTAGAAAGTACACTCTTTGAGAACACAGACTCTTTAGTTCTTCTCCTCACAGTCCCAGTGATTACTGTAGTGACTGGCACTTAGATATTTGCTAAATTGATATCTGATTGACTGAAGAATTGACTGAGACAATTCCTGGAAGGCTGAGAAGAAAAGGAACTTGCCTGTGGCCCCACGACTTTGCTGTGTCAAGGGAATGACTTTAAGCCAAGGTTTCCCGCCTCCATAGGTGACCCTCCAGCTGCTACCCCACGGCTGCTTCTCCCCCACAAAGTAACCTGACCATCATCCCAGAGCTCCCAACAGTCAGACTGGGGAAGCCAACTGAGATCTGACATCACATGCTGGACACTAGAAAATGAGGATCCGGGGCACAGAAGAAGCCATTAGGAGTGAGAGTTTAAGGGGCTTGTTTCTTTAAGCAGCAACTCGATTTATTTCACAGAACTTAAGGCCTGAAATGATCTCAGAGGCCTTTCAGTCCAATACCTAGATTTAAGAGAGAAAGCTGGGCTTTCTCTTCTATGACTTAATCAGGGTCACACACATAGCAAGAAATACAAATGGACATCCTGGGACTGGGACACCAAACGTCTCCTTTCCACTGTAACAGAGGCTTTTATCCTGGAGTCACCAACGCATTTTGGTCTGGTTTGATTTGTGCTGCTCTAATGACCATATTTCAATATAATTGGTTTGCTTTGTAGTCTTATGCATTTAAAGGCATTCTTCTGAGAAGGGATCCTTAGACTTCACCATTCCTGACCTGCCCCATCTGCCTCAGGGTTAATAATTATAAACGGTCATTGTAAAGGCTTCCTTTAATGCCAACTTCTCCCTGCCATGTTCCTTAGGTTACTTTATCTGAACCGCCCCAAAACAGAAGCAGGTACATGTGGTGGGTAGGGTGGGGGACCTGCGGGTCTGGAAGACCCAGATTTGAGTCTCTGCTCAGACCCTTATCACCTGTGTGTGCATACTGCAATTCACTGGGCCTCTCCACTTTCCGTTTTCCTCATCCACAAAATGGGGATAAATGATCTCTGTAGAACATAACTTCCCAGGGCTTGTATGATGCACAAATGAGACAACACGTTATTAATGCTTTGCAGACCTCACTGCTCTAATGAAATACTAGTTATTGTTGGGGTGTTTAATTGTCATTGTTGTTATTATGAAATAGAGTTTCTCTACAGCAAAAAGACATCAGTTGACAACTGTTTCCATGCAGCTTGCTGGCTTTGGAGTCAAAGGGCCTGGGTCCAATCCTGGATTCACTGCTTGTGGCCTGTGGTTGGAGGCAGGTCATTTGTCTCCCTGGGTCTTAGTTTCCAGCCTAGATGGTGTGTCATGGCTCTTCTGGCTCTAAATCTCTAGGGGGCTCAATGGATAGAGCACTCAAAGGATAGAGCAAATTCAAACTCAGCCTCAGACCCTTACTAGCTGTGTAACCCTGGGCAAGTCACTTCACCCTGTTTGCCTCAGTTTCCCCATCTGTAAAATGAGTTGGAGAAGGAAATGGCAAATCACTCCAAGAAGACCCCAAATGGGGTCACCATGAGTCAGACATAATTATACAAGAAGATCCTAAAGTTGGCTTCAATCAAACCAAAAGGACTCTCATTACTCCACTTAACATGTTCTCCCAATCCCTCCTCACTATTCTTTTCACAGCTGTGATTTCCCAAGTTATACAATTCCATGAAATAGCTTCTTCAGACTTCTTCCTTCAGCATTTTATTAACACTCTCACGTTCTATTTACATAAAGCAGATCTTTGTCATAATGAAGTATTTCTAACCTAGCTCTGATCCCTACTGACCCCCATTGGTGACATCAATAGTGTCCTCTACCATACTTCTTTTTAAAATACATTAAGAAAATATTAGGAATGTAAAGGTCAATTTCTAAAGGTTATATAGGTTAATATATAAAGGTTACATCATTCCTGGCTATTCTTTGCTTCTACCAATAGTTGAGTGAAATAGAATCTGGTCTAGAGCCTAAATGGAAAACCAGGGATTGTTTTCTTAAAATGATAAAACATCATAATTGGAAATCGCCTTAAAGCATGGTACGCCATTTGAAGGGTCAGCTGGTTGGTCATATTCTGAATGCAAACACAATCCTTCATAAACTTTGTTTTACCATTTATCCGCTGTAAGCTTTTGGTAGGAGTCTGCCCCCTATTGTTTAAAAAATCACAAATGTATGTTGGTTATGTCATTGGCTTACAGGGCATGACCCAATAACATCACTCCATCTTTTCCCTACATTTTCCTCCTTTTTCCTACTCCATCAAGCCCAAATATAAGAGAACTGTAGACACAGAAATAATTTTTTTAACCAGTTCAAAAGAAACAACTTGAAACATGTTACATTTAAACCCAAACTTGGGAGATTTTTTGTGTTCTTTTAGATATAGTTATTTTAATACTTGTGGTTACATCAAATAGAATGTAAGCTTCTTGGGGGTAAGAATTGTTTTATTTTCATCTTTCTTTTTCCAACAATTAATACAATTGTTACCAACACAGCATAATTTTACCAACCAGAAAAATGCATAGTCCCAAACATCCTTTCTTTGAAAAACCCACAAATGACCAAGAACAACTGGCCACCACATCTGCTGGCATTCTGCTCCTCCCACTCTCTGGGTCACTGGGGGTCATTATTCCACAGCCCCTCCACAAGCAGATGTTATTTGACTACAATATGTGAGGGCAGAGCAATCCACCAGTAGAGAATAAAGATATTTTATCCATCTGCTGTCTGGGTTAGGAAACAGTCTTCTGAAGCATTAATGTTTATCTTCCCAAGTGGTTAAGGTGCCAAATGCTAAATCTATAAGAATGGGGGTAGGAGGAAAGGGAGAGAGAGATGAGTGTTATAGATAGAAGGGGAGGAAATTGAGATGGCAATGATATAAAAATGAGAAATGCCTAACTCTGATAGTATCTTCCTCTATCTAACCTGTTAGAATAGAGAAATTTGGTAGATAAGCCAGAGGCAAAAACATAATACACGTCCATAAGCAGTGGAGGGCAAGAGAAAAGCTACCCAGAAGTGATTCTGAGAAAGAACCACATGTTTATCTATGATGAAAGAACTCTAGAGAAAAGTTACCCAGAAGTGATTGTGAGAAAGAACCACATGTTCATCTATGATAAGGCAACTGCAGGATTCTTTGGATTATCAATTCAACATTCCCTACCCCCACCCCCCCAAAAAAACAACATTAGCAAGTCTGACAATACATAGCGCTCTGGACAGAGCATCAGGATTTCAAAGCCAGAAACGGCTCCTTTGTAATCATGATTTTTGCCAAGTAATTTCACATCATGGGTCTTCAGTGTCCCTCTATGTAAAGTTGAGGTTTGGAACAGACGATCTTTGTCCTTTCAAGCTCATAGCTGTCAGCACCAATGACAGCACACTCATAACCCAAGACCAGAGAATCAGATGAAGCCATATTATTTCTTGCATGAAGCTATACTTCTCAAAGGGGAGTGGGAGGGCACACTTGTGGAAGGAGGGGATTTTGGTTGTTGTTGTTGCCCTGACCTATTATTTCAGACAGGTGAGGATTTCCTAGTGTGGAAATTGCCTCCACAAATGCAAATTAGTATGGGGCACACAGCTAGTAAGTGTCTGAGGCAGGATTTGAATTCACAGATGAGTCTTCCTGACCCCAGGACCACCACACTATCCACTTTGCCACCTAGCTGCCCATAGTCTTAAGGAGCACTAAGGTCAGTGACTTATCCAGAGTCACACAGTGTGTGTCAAAGCTAGGTCTTGAAACCAGGTTTCTGACTTTTTTCTCTACCGTGCTGTCTTTCTGAGGTAAGCATAAAATTAGATACTATGGCCAAAGCAGTAGAAAAGGCTCTAGAAATAGCAGGCATCCCAATGTCTGAGAGGCAGCTCAGTATGGTAAACTAGCCTTAGAGTCAAGGAGAATGCGGTGAAATCTTATCTCCCACACATAATAATTGTGTTACTCCAAGTAAATGACTTAATTTTCTCAAGACTCCAAGTTATAAACAGTAGCTAACATTGTCAGTGTGAAAAGCTTCCATATCTCCTACATAAAAGAAGTCGCAAGTCTGGACCAATAACATGTAGGCCATTCTATTTGATGTCTCTAAGGAAATCAGCCACAAATGATAGAAACAATTTCCAAAAATATAAAGATTAGCATCTTTGCTTCTTCTTCTGGGTTTCCTTATGAAAGATAATAGGAACTTTTCTCTACATGCTGATATCTTATAAGAGAATAATTACAGAAGGATTTATTAAGATGCTAAGAGATGCTCAAAATTCTATATACTTCTGACAGTAAAACCTGGGTAAAAATAAATTCCTCCAAAAAAAGAAGGGGCAGAGATGAACTAATAAAAGAAATGGAGTAAGTCATGTGTCTGAGTCATTAGTGAATTAATACTTGACCATAATATGTAAACCAAGAGCTTAACATCATCATTTCTTCTCTCTTTTCCCAGGCACTAAGTTTGACAGCCATCCTGGCCATGACAGAGAAACTTAAATACTTGTTGAAATATTTGCTGATGAAGTTTAAAATTTATCTCATTTGCTATTAACATGGAGGAACCAACTTCCTGAGTTCCCCCAATTAACTCAAACAAAATGAAGAAAATCAACCTCGAATTTTGTATCAAAAAAAACAATAAAAATCATCATATAGGCTTTCTTGAAATGAAAAGCTACTGTTACATATTCTGAATCTTCTCTTATGTTCTGCTATGTACATAACATGCTTTTATTTCTTTCTAACTTTGTATTTAAGTTCCAATATTTAGATTCACGATATCTTTTTGTTTGTTTTTTCTATTCTCTACTTGTGTTCTGGCGTTTGAATCTAAAATTTTGGAAAATAACAATAAAAATCAGGGTAAACTAGGGGGTTGTGGGATTGTATAATCTGGGAGAGGCTTTAAAGGACATCTAGTTGAATCCCCTCCGTTTATAGAAAAGGAAACTGAGACCCACTGAGGTAAAGTGACTTTACCCACTTGACAAAGGCATTAAGCAGCAGAGAAAGATTTCAAACCCTAGTCACTACTGTGGACTCCCAATAACACACACTTACTTTAGTTATAAATTAAAGAAAATGAATATCTTTCTTTTCCTGAGACTTTTTTCTCTATCTTCCTCCAAGTGGCAATTGAGTTTAAAAAAAAAAAAAAAAAGGAAAACCTTCCTGCTCATGAATGCCTGCAAAGAATTCCAGCTGTATGATGAGGTAGTGGACTGAATACCCAAGTTGGTATCTGACTTCCAAGCTGCTGGGCTGATACTAGCCCTACATGTCAGACCACAGGGAAGCCGGGCACTGGCTGTAAACAGTGGAACAGCCCGTGATAAAAACTGGATCCACAAACTGAGGCAGATTCTCTAGAAAGTTGAAAATAACCCATTACAGAAGCGTCATCATCTATCATAAAGAGAGTGGGATTCTGACGCCATCCCTCTTGGACAATGGTCTAAGTGTGCTCACTAATGCCTTCTTCCCCTCCCAAACCAACAAAAAGAAAAAAAAGAAGAAAAGAGGGTGAGAAAAATCTACAGCTGCTTTGCAGTCATTAGTCATCTGGATTAGACCAGCATTACACGGCTCAGCTTCCCAAAATCTTGCACCAAAGAAGGCGTTGGAGTATTCCATCAGTAGTAGTCATCAAGGCCTAAAATGTGGCCAAATATCTAGGCACCTTGGTCAGATTCTTACAGAGACTACCACCAAAAATACTGACTCTGTGTGCCCTGATATCAAGGCACAGGCTCAGCACAGAAGTGTGTGACTGATGTTGGCCTATGCTGAATTTTTCATCAATTCCATTTCAAAAGCACATAACGGCATATAGCATGATGCCTGGCATCAAGCAGACACCGAATAAATGTTTACTGACTTGTTATTAATCACCACCTAAGTATGATACTGGATAGTATGCCAAGCCTGAAGTCAGAAAGGCTCATCTTCATGAGTTCAAAATAAGCCTCAGGCACCTATTTGCAGTGTGACCCTAAGCAAGTCACTTAAACCTGTCTGCCTCAGCTCCTGATTTGTAAAATGAGCTGAGGGAAAAATTGGCAAACAGCTCCAGTATCTTTGCCAAGAAAATCCTAAATGGTCAGGGGCTGGGAGATGGCCCAGTGGACGGAGCACCAGCCCTGTCCAGGGGGCCTGAGTTCAAATCTGGCCTGAGACACTTAATGGCTATGTGACTCTAGGCAAGTCACCTCATTGGGAAAGAAGAGGAAGGGAGACAAGAGGAAACCCTAAATGTGATCATGAGTAGGAAACTTGTACACAGGGTTTAACAATGGTGTTATAAAGACAAAAGCAATGCCTGCCCTGAAGGAGTTTAAATTCTACTGGCAAGGAAGAAACCTATAAAACACCTACAAAGATAAAATCAAAATTTCATAAAAGTAAAAATGATTTCATTTTTTGCCTTTATATATTTTTAGCCTTTTTTCCCCTAACTTTCATGGAAAATCTATGATTCCATCAACAAGGAAGACAAAATGCTAGGTTTAGACCTGGAAGGGGCCTTTGAAGCCAACAAGTCCTAAATTTATAAATGAGGAAATGGAAAGAGGGCAAGTGATTTGCCCAGGGCTAAACAAGTAATAAATGTTGAAAGGAAGGTCTTCTTGGCCCCAAGTTTAGCCCCTTCTCTACCTACAATGGAATCTTCTGGGTCTGTATCTTATGTGGGGAATATTCAGTTCTGCCCATGGTCACACAGCTTAAATGTGTCATGGAAGAACTTAAACTCGGGTTCCCCTGATTCAGTATATAACCATCTATCCACTACTTTATGTTGTCCCACCCACATACCCCAGAAATGCCTACATGGCACTCTGAGGATTTTAACTGAGAATTTTATCATAGATACTGACTCCCTATTTTTTCCCAGAAAAGCTGGACTAATTCAGTGACTCACCAAAAGCATATAATGATCTGCTTGTTTCCATGGGATTACAGATGTGGAGGTGGAAAGGCCTCGAAGAGGGGATTTAATCAAATATCTTAAATTTACAGATGTGAAAACTGAGGCCTCAAGAGAATAAAAAGCTTCCCTACAGAACCACTGGGAATAAGTGGCAGAGAGTCAGGATTTGAAATGAGATCAAAGGAGGGCCTTAGAAGGTATCAAAGCCAAACCTTACAGTTCATATTTTAACTGAGTAAAGAGAAGCTTTACTCCAGCTCCCTTAGCAAATAAGTATGTGAGGCAGCATTTGAACTCAGGTCTTCCTGACTCCAGGCTCAGCACCCTATCCTGAACACCACTTGACTATATTTTATGTTCTGTTACTAAAAACTGACGTTCCTACTGCACCATTCTGCTTCCAACATCGACAGTTTCTGTATTTTACCCTCTTTGCCAATTTGAGGGATGTGAGGTAAAACCCTCGGGCTGTTTTCATTTGCATTTTTCTTTTTTTTTTTTTTATTAGCGATGGAGCAATTTCCTAAAATATGGTTGTGGATGGTTTGCTTTTCTTTTGACTGTTGGCCGTTGACTCTTTTTCTACTGGGGAATACACCATCTGATTTTCATAATCTACCCCATGATTTCTTCTGGAGTCAGCCAGTGGGAACCAGGACTTGTTTTGATGACTGATTTTGGCCACAAGGTACATCATACCCTGTTTTGGCTAGTGGGGAAAGGGCCGGGGGATTTACTAGCAAGGGACCAAAACTTGTTCCTGTATTCCCCTCTCTAAAGTAAAAATCAACACCTGTACAGCTAAAACTCTCCTTCGCCGCTTGTGATCCTGTGCAGGGGGTCCTCATAATTCTTCGTCTTCTTCTTCTAAAGTACCATTGCTCTGTCCTCACTAAAAGACAGCTGTAGCTCCAATTCAGGCCAAGGCATTAATCTCACCCCAATCACTCTTGCAGTAATATTCAGTAACAGTCCAAATCCTGTTTCCTAAGAAAGATTTCCGTTTTAATGAGAATGCCAGACAATTAGCATTACCCACTGGGTTGTTATTATTATTTTCCCCTTTGGTGTTATTTTATTTAACACCTTTCCGGCCAATAAAATAAAAGCAACTCAAAGTGTCCACCACTGAAGCCTGTTGATTCCAATGATATATTCAGGTAAAAGAAAAAAACAAAACAAAAAGAGTCAATAGAGCCATACCTATTATAATAGCCTGAACACACTCATTGTGGTCATGGTTTTATAAAGAATGTTATCTATTTCCATCCTGTACAAATTTAGGAGAAACTGCGGTTTCCTGTTCTAGGGTGTTGTCCAAAAACGACTCCACAGAAGTCTGCAAAAATAATCTTTTGAGTTTGTTTGAAGAGAAATACTTGGAGTTATTCCCATTAAAAAGGGAAATGGGTTGGTCCAAGCAGAGTCTGCTCAGTCCTCCAAACACTATAAATGAACAAATGGGATGTTAACTTTTATTGTGTTCTGCTTTGTTTTGTTTTATTTTTTAAGGAAATGAACAGAAAAAAACCACACACAGAGAAAACAGGATCGTTTTTCTTAAAAGTTGCAAAACATAATAAGTATCAAATTTAATCTGAATTAAATATATTTTCTTATAGGCCTGAATTCAGGGTTAAGAAATATCACAAGCAGGTGGCTTTGGGGAAGAGGTCCTCCTTACAATACAGGTAAATTATATGCCATGATTTTAAGCAGTGCTCACAGTGAACAGGATCTGCCTGGAATAATTATTGTCATAAGAAGAAATAAAAGTCATTATTTCAGCTTGTACACATTACATCAAAAGTATATACAAAAGTTCTATAGCTAGGGTCCCTAATCATGTTTCTTGGGTCCCTTAGGCAGTCTGGTGAGGTCTATGAATCCCATTTCAGGACAATGTTTTTAAAGGCATAATATAAAACACTTAGGATTATGGAGGAAAACAATAATTACATTGAAATAAAAATGTAATTTTTTCCCATCCAAGTTCAAAGTTCCCCTGAAATTTCCCATAGATGCCTTCGGATCTGTGGACCTCAAGTTAGCAGCCCCAATTCTAAAGTGTAACCCCGACCTCAGAAGAATTTCTTGATATATAAAATATTCATCATGCAAATGTTTAACTGTTTTTTCATCTTTAATTCTGGAGGAAAGTTTGACATAACAAACATTTCAGGGGCCAGAACTAGGTTAATAGACAATCAGATACAAATTTTCTTAGCTTTCAGAAATACCCAATCTATGTTGTTTCCCTCTGCCCCCCTTCTCCAACCCTGTTGACAACGTCATAACAAGAGTCAGATTTACAGCAGAAAGAGCAACCAGAAAAGAGAACAGCAATCAGTAGGCAGCCATTTCAGCCACACTGGGTGTAAAATACCCCAGAGTAAAATTGAATCCTCCTCCAGGAAAGGGGCCAGGCCCAGCAGAGAAGTCTAATCTCCATCCTGGAGCTGGGAGTCTCTTCGCTGCCAACCATATGTCATAAGCTATTCCAGCGACTGTCTACAGTATTTGTCCTGCCTCCAAAGCCAGCAAAACGAAAGGGTGTATCAGTTTCTGCAAGGCACTCCTAGCTACAGCCTGAAAAAGGCACAAAAAAAGAAAGAATGAAAAAAAGAAAAACCAGGGCTGCTTCACTTTTATGAAATGGAGGCCAAAGCAACTGGGAGAAGACACAGCAAAAAATCCCTAAACTATAAAACCATTTATGGCCAACTAAAAGGGGAAAAAAGTCAGAGTCTGAAATAGACAAAGTAGAATGGTGAGGTCTGGATACAAATGCGAGATTATATAAAGATTTAACACGAGGAATGGAAAACAGAAATCCACTCTTGGACACAAAGGAGAAAAGTGTCTTGGACTCTTTTCCAATCCCGATGCCAAGGCTGGGGCCATTCACCATGCATGCTTGGCGGCTTTGGCTCATCTGTCCAACTCTGAAGAGTTGGAATGGATTGCTGGGAAGCCAGAAATGTCTTGTGCCTTGAACTTGCAGAGAAGGTACATCCTGCACTTAACTTATTAAACTGTTTTGTGTATTGGTTTTCACTTATGTCTCCAGTTCCTTCAGTGACTTTTCTTTAATCCCATGATTAGGAGCCATGTGCTTTTCATGGAATGACCGACAAGGATAGATCCCTGTACTGCTAACATTCTCCCTGGAAGACAGATCAAAGACTGGGGCTAAAGTAAAGGTATCACAGAACAGGAAACACTTGTTCCTATCCATCATTTTCAGATGTACTGTTTTCCCAATCCTTCACTAGGGACAAAAAACAACCCATATGGCTTCACAAGGTATCTCCCAATCTGCACCCAGCACCCCCCACCTTTCTTAAAAAGGGAGGAAGGCATATTTCCTCATCTCTTCTCCACGGCCGTGGCTGATGATCACAAATACTTGACTTTAGTGTTCCTTTTGGTCGACATTACTGGATTTGCTGCCTATTAGTCCTTCCAATTTCACTCAGTATTGGAGCTTATAAATCTATGGTCCTCTGGACTGGTCACATTTGTGATTTCATTGTTTCTTACTATATAATAATTATTATTATTACTTCTTAATAAATATTATATGTTCTTATATAATTATTACTTATTAATGCTTTATGATTTGCAAAGTGTTTTACATCCTTTATCTCATTCGACCCTCACAATAACCCGGTGAGGCAGATACCACTCTTTATTCCCATTTTAGAGAGAAGGAAGTTGAGGCTGAGAAAGGTTAATTGACTTGCTCAGGGTCACACAACTAGTGCCTAAGGCAGAAATTGAACTTGGGTCTTCCTGCTTCTAAATCCAACATCCTACTGTACCACCTAAATACCTCATAAATGCTATAGACATAATATTTATTCCATTCTATAGTCACATATCACAGTATGTTCAGTCATTTCCCAATAAATGGATATTAACCAAAAAAAAAATGCTGCTATGAATATTTGAGGCTGTTTAGGAATTTTCATTCTGTCCTTGACCTCTGTGGCATTTAGAGGCCCAGCAGTGGCATTTCTCCCTCCAAGGGTATAGAAGTTGAGTGATATTTTTTCTTCACTAAATATCAAATTGTTTTCTAGAATAGCAGTGCCAATTCAGCGACCCCACCCTCCAACCCCCAACGGTGCATGTCTGTGTCTGTTTCCACTCAAACCCTCCAACATGGACTATTTCCTCCTTTTGTCATACTGAACTATTACATAGGTGTGAGGTGAAACTTTAGAATTCTTTTAATGTAAATTTTTAATTATTAAATATTTGGACCAATTCTCCATATTATTTTAAATAAAAGATGCAAGACTGTTCATTTCCAAGAAGGACAATTCAATTTTATTTCTTTTTGCTAGATCACTTTTTAGCTTACCAGAATACAAGGGGGAAAAAAAGAATGCCAGCCTGCCTCTGTACACAAAGCTCTCTGGAAACTTCTCAAGTTTCCGTGATAAGAAGGAAGAATGATGCTTGTAGAAATTCCACCTTGAAAAATATATAACCTGCCAGAGCATTACTCTACATTGGCATACTTTTCCTTAAGGCATTCTGCATAGAAGAAATTTACCCAGAACCAAGGCTTTGAACAGTAACAGTCAAAGCAAGAAGTGTGTTCTTCTAAAAGCACATCACAGATTTTTAGAAGGAAAATTGAAATGTTATTTCAAGTCTCTAGATAATAATATCGATAGACAACTTCCCAGTGGAGACATTTGCCTCTGACTGTCTAAAGTAACAGAGCAGCAGATGTTTCCCATGAGAGATTCATCACAGTTTAATCATGCTCAAGGTTGGGATATTTTTTTCCTAATCTGAAATAAAAAATTTCCTGCGCTCAGTTTTATTCCCTTACACCTCAGTGACCCCAAGCTGATCCAACAAATAAATGATTTCCCTTTTTGGTATTCACCACCATTTCATGGATATATCTTAATCATTCAAGCAATCGATAAAAAGCTTCCAAGCATCAAAGGAAGAGTAGATTTGTTGAACCCCAAATCGGACACTGGCTAGCTGTGTGACCCTGGACTTCCGCTCTCTAGAATTATTCTTTAAAAATATTTTTAAAAATTTAGAAGATCGGGGCGGTCAGGTAGCACAGTGAGTAAGAGCACTGGCCCCAGTGTCAGGATGACCTGGGGATCGAATCCAGGCTCAGACACTTAGCACCCACCCACAAACACCTGGCCGTGTAACCTTGAGCAAGTTACTTAACCCCAACTGCTTAAAAAAAAAAATTATAAGATCTAATAGTGAATCAATCAAGACACATTTACTAAGTGCCTACTATATCCTAGTTCACCACCCTTGGGCTAGGCGGCATGCTCAGCACTGGAAGACAGACACAAAATAAAAAAAATGATGGCTCTGAGATCTCCTTCAGCACGAAATTCATGATTCTGTGACCTGAATAGATGCCTGAATGCTAACAATTCACACTTATATAGAACTGTAAAGCCAGCAATGCATTTTGCATACATTTTATTATGTGATTTCTACAATAGTCCTACAAAGTGAGTAACTATGAATATTATTCTATCCATTTTATAGACTAGGAAACCTGAGATTCAGAGAAGTTTCCCATGTTCAAAAAGCTCTAAACCAGGTGTGGGGAACCTGTGGCCTCAAGGCTCTAAGGAGAGGGAAGATTTGAACCTGTCTTCCTGGATCCAAATCTAGTCTTCTAGAGGTGGCTACATGGTGCAGTGAGTCAGACAGACCTGAATTCAAATGTAACCTCATTTATTAGCTGTGTGATCCTGAGCAAGTCACTTGACCTCTCTAAAAGTTCCCCCATCAGTGAAATGGGTATAATAATAGCACCTATGTGCCGGGGTTGTTGAGAGGATTAAATGAGATAGTTTGGGTGAAATGCTTTGTTAACCTTAAAGCGTTATATATATAAATATTAGCTATTATTATTCCAGGGCCCATGGCATACTGTCTCTCTCTTGATTAGCACCACAAATTACAAAAGAAATACATGATGCAGGGCTCAGCCAGAAGATATTTATAAGAGAGTTGAGGAAACAAGATTAACAAGCATGAAAAAAATAATGAACAAGATACATGTATATAACAACATTAGATACTGATGTAATCAATTGTCCCATTCTGCTACAAATTCCCCTAATTTATACACTGCTCAAAGACAATTCTGGTCTTCTCTGCTCCCGATGGACCATATTAACTAATGAAACATAACAAGTGTTCAGTGTATTTATTATTAGACAAAAACACTGCAATTATGTTTACTCTGAATTACTAGTTTTTGTTAAGTTTATAATCACTAAAAAGAGGTGTTTCATTGGGAGCCTGAGGGAACATTTAATTTTCTTTTGTGTAGCGTGATGAGTCTTATTCATGCTCAGTTCTGAAACAAAACAGTCCTAGAATCTGGGAATCTCATAATTGACAGGAGTCTCAGAGGCCTCCTGAGGACAACGCACAACCGAAAAAAGAATCCTATCTACAAAATACCCAGCAGATGGTCATCTAGGCTCTGTTGGACAACCAAAGGAAAACAACTTCAAAATGATGACGAAGAACGTTTCCCCCTCTTGCCTGAGAAGTGGCTGATTGTCAGTCCTCCAAGACTCATCTCAATCCCACCTTCTAGAGGCCTGTCCCAGTCTCCCCAGCTGCAAATACCTTCCATTTTCAGATTTTTTGTGTTTACTGTTCAGTCATTTCAGTCGTGTCTGACTATGTGTGACCCCATTTGGGGTTTTCTTGGCAAAAAGATACCAGAGTGGTTTGACATTTCCTTTCCCAGCTCATTTTACAGATGAGGAAACTGAGGCAACAGGGTGAAGTGACCTGTCCAGGGTCACACAGCTAGTAATTGTCTGAGACTGGATTTGTACCCTTCGTTTACTCTGCTCTCTCCTAGTTAATCTCAATAAAATTCTACTTAGTTATCTCCATATAATTCAACCCATGAGAATGTGAGCTTCATGTGGCCATTTTGCCTCCTTTCATCTCCCCAGTAGAAGTAAGCATTTAATAAATGCTTTTTGGCTTGACTAGGTTTAATTTGAAAGTGAGAGATGTATTTTTCGACTGGGAGGAAAGACCAAAAACTCTGGAGTAAGAAAATCTGGGTTGAAACTCCACTTCTGATGATTATAAGCTACTCAGGAAACTCACTGAATCTCCCCAGTACTCAGTTTCCTCATCTGTAAAGTGAAGACTAGAGGTGGTCTTCAAGTAGCCTTCCAACTCAAAATCTATGACTCTATGATCTTTAATGACTAACTCTCCCTTTGGTGAAGTTGTTTTGGTGGGTTATACTTCCACTTTATATGGGAGAATTTATTTATATTTGGGGGGCAGAGGTCCTTAAGCCTGAAATACGCAAAAAAGATCAATTAAACACAGAAAAATCTACAGCAAAAGAATAGAAGGAAATTCAGAAGGAGATTGACAAGCACAGCAGTTTTGTTACCATCACATTAAATTATTATGTACTCGTATACCACCACCACCACCATTTACATAGCGATTACTGGGCAGCTAGATGGCACAATGGATAGAGCACCAGACCTGGAGTCAGGAGTACCTGAGTTCATATCTGGTCTAAGATATTTACTAGCTGTATGACCCTGGACAAGATTAAAAATACCTGCTTTCTTCAGTGAATCTTCATAAGACATGATCTTCATGGAGACTCTCCTCTGTTTGCTCTTCGGCTTATCAATCTTTCCTAAAATGTGTCCCCTAGAACTGAAAACAGTCCTCCAGATGTGTTCGGACTAGGGCAAAATGCAGGGGGTCTTATCAACTCCCTGGCCTAGACACTCTAAGATTTCTTTATCATAATGTTGGTTTACACAGGATGTTTCTTTTAGCCAGTCAGACAGTTCTAAAATAGACAAGCAAGTTGAAGATATTTATATAACAGTTTTTCTCAAGTTATTTCCTTCACCTACCTTTTATAAGTTTACAATTGAGATGGACAGAGAGCTAAGATCTGTTTACTTTGATAAACAAAGCTCTGGGAAGCTGTGTTCAGTCAGTCTGACCTGGACAAAAGTGGAACAGTGTTCTCTCTTGCTAACCTGGGACTCACCACACCACACTGAATTCACATACATCAGTCTTAGCATGGCATCCAACTGTTACTCCCACACCAGCATCAAACCTGCATCAATCACTTGAAAGGAATATAATTTCTCATTGTTTCATAAGCGAATGCCATACTCATGAAAGATGAGATATTGATGACTTCTGCCTCGAAAAAAAAAAAAAGAATAACCCACTGGCTCACCATTACAATCCATGGAGAGGATTCCTCTAAACAATCTAACTGTGAACAGTTTTGGAAAGGATCACACACAGTGGAGGAGACATCAGGTCTTATTTTTATTCCTGAATTTTCCTGGAACAGGTGCTCCTAAAGGATTCTGGGATAGCCTGAATGGCAGGGATATTTCTGATCAATAAATCATTATCACCATGGTGGGGTGGAAAGAGTGATTGCCCTAGAGTTAGAACCCTGGGTTCAAATAATGCCTCTGGAAATGGCTAGCTGTGGGACCTTGGACATGTCACCTAATCTCCTCTGGGCTTCATTTTCCTCACTGATAAAAGGGGAGATAGACTAAACACCTTCTGGGGACCCTTCTGACTTTAAATCTATGATGTTAAAAATCATACAAGTTCGTTGGAAATTCATTTACTTTTGACCTTCGCTTGAAATGCTGAACTAGAGGGAGAGAATGGGATACAGCAGAAATGATGCTGACCCTGTGCCTTTGCGTATATCACTTAATAAATCTAGTATTCATTTTCCTCTCCTGTAAATTAAGAGGGCTTTACTAGATGGCATCTGAGGTCCTTACCAAGACTGAATGTCTTAAGGGACTGTATTGACTAGTTGTCTAGGTCTAGACCTGTAATAACTACCCTCAAGGAACTTAAAATCCAATGGGGAAAATGAGTTAAATATGTGTTGAGTTAATCAACAATAAAATTTTTCAATTTTAAAAACTTAAAATCTTTAAATTAAAATTAAACATTTAAATTTTTTAAAAATCTGAATAACAAGCAGAGAAATGGAAAAAAAAAACTGGAAAGTTTTGTCAAAAATAAGTTAAAAGGGGGCAGCCAGGAAGCACAGCAAGTAAGATCACCGGCCCCAGAGTTGGAATGACCTGGGATCGAATCCAGGCTCAGACACTTAGCACCCACTCAGAAACACCTGGCTGTGTAACCTTGAGCAAGTTACTTAACCCCAATTGCTTTAAAAAAAATAATAAGTTAAAAGGGTATACTTCTGGAGAATTTTCCCAACTTTAGAATCTGTGCTCTGTTTTACGCTCCTACTACCCCTCAAACTATGGTCTTATCTGGAAATTTCTTTATCTTTTGAATTCAGTCTCACAGCATCTCCCCATGAATACTGAGATCAGAGACTTAGACATGGAAGGGGTCTTAGAGGCTCCCTCACTAAATTTTATAAATAAGGAAAAAACAGATGGAGCCAGGATTTGAACCCAGATTTTAAGCCAAAAATCAGCAGGTATTCTTCAAAGAATCATAATGCATTATTTTTATCAAACAGTTACTAAAACTCAATTGGTTACTGTTGTCATCTAAACCTGTCTCAAAGATGTCTCGAGCCAGACTCATTAGTTTCTAAAAAACAAATGCATCCCCCTCCTTTATCAATTTGGGGAGGGAGAAATTATGTTTTATGTATATTGCTTACATACAATGTTTTAACTTTAAATGAGGAATACCTTACTAGGTAAGGTTGGGAGCAACTAATTTTTTGTTGTTATTCAACCATATGCAATTCTTTGTGACCTCATCTGGGATTTTCTTGGCAGAGATACCAGAGTGGTTTTGCCATTTCCTCCTCCATATTATTTTACAGATGAGGGAACTGAGGCAAACAGAGTTAAGTGACTTGCCCAGGGTCACATAGCTAGGAAGTGTCTGAGGCAAGATTAGAACTCAGGAAGATGAGTCTTCCAGCTTCTAGGCCCAGTGCTCTATGCACTGATCCATGTAGCTGCCCAGAAACAATTATCTTTTTTTTTTTTTAGAGAAGAATACCTGTGATTTTAATGAATTTTAACAAATAGGAAGAAATCCTCAGCCATAAGGCCACAAGCCTAGAACTGTTTCTTGCTTTTGTAATATGCAGTGTTAGAATCAAAAAGGCCAAGGCTTTCCCTGGACATCTCCTCCCACCCATCCTTTTTGGCTTTCTCCTTGTCTGTGCACAGAACCCCAAAACTACCTTGTTATCACATCCTATCCACTAGACATCATTTCTTTTACCCTTAGTTTGTTTTGAGCTCATAAATATCCCATGGAAACACATGTGCTGGGATCGTTGAAGGGCTGATCATTTAGCATGAAAAATTGTCCTGAACTGATTTGCATTTCTACCAGAATCACCTCTGGTTTTGAAGTTATAGATGAAAGAGTTCTGAAGGAAAGGTAACAGAGAGGCCCATATGGAGCCGGAGGTTATCCCAATGCCCCATTACTTCATGTAATGTTTCCTGTCTGTGAGCAAAACAATTTTTCCTTTTCTTATCATTAAAAAAAAAATTACCCACCAACCCATCAACTAAGACTAAGGCAGTCGTAAAGGAAAAATAGAAATTTAATTTGTCAGAAATGGGGTTTTGAATGGATGGTACTTGTTTTAACGCACTCCAACCACATTCATAGGGCTATCCTTCCGATACGAGCGCCAAACACTGCATTCTTTTTTAAATTGTAACAAAGCTCTGATAAGTGTCCGAAGTACTATTCTAGTTTCCTTATTGATCATACAATATCAGAAAGTGGCCATCTCTCTGATTTTTACATTACCTGGCCTGCCATGGACAGAAATAAATAACCTGACAGTTGGTGCTAAGCTTCCTTCCTGGGATCTCCACTCAGAAATATGCATTTATCAAGACTATTATGTGCAAATCCATCAATTAATAAGTATTTTATTATAGAATAAAAACATAATAGTAATAGTTATGATAATAGAATATAATTTACTATATTCCAATATAATAATTATGTTATAACAATATATTATGTTATAGTATGTCACATTATATTATACTATTATATTATTATAATAGTATAACATAATAATTTTATACTATTATAATAATAACAAGCACCTACTTTGTGCCAGACACTTTGTTGAATGCTAGCTTAAAAAAAATAAATAAAAATGAAGGAGTTTTACATTCATGGGGGAACCAATATATTGATATGTTGCTACAGTGATAATGATACATAGATATTACTGTTAACATATATTGCTATATACACACAAAAATCAATATATACAAAACTAACACACAAGTTTATTGATGGGGAAGAAGGCATTTCTTACCTCTGTGTCTTTGCATTGGTGGGCCCCTATGCCTGGAAGGATTTCATTTATGATCTCCCTGTGACAGAATCCTTAGCTTCCTTCAAAGCATAGCCCAGGTGCCCCCCTGCACACTTCGTCTTTCCTGATGCCCTACGCCCCTCTCCACCCCACCCCAGATATAAACACCATCCCTCTTAAGTCACTCTGCATTACTTTGTTCGTGTTTTATAAACATGCAACCTCTGAGGGGAATGAAAGTAAGTAATGGGTTATTTGGTTACTGCCTACGGTGTTATACACAGAGAAGGTAGTTCATAAATGGTTTAAATCAAACTTCAGCTTAACCAAATCAAACCGAGACCTGGAACGCTCTAGACAAAAACTAAAGCATCCCTGTCCTTAAGGGGGGCGTTCAGTGTCTTTCTTTCACTTTCACTCTACTTGGTGGAGAAAAAACCAACAAGTACATAGGTGTCTAATTCCAGATCAATGCAAAACCATGTAATATCATTTCAAGTGGGCAAAAGCATTAAGGACCCAGGAGGTCAGTAAAGGCCTTGGGTACAAGGTATACCTAGGAATGAAGTGATGAGAAGAAAGTGCTTTCACAACAGGGGGGGTTAATTACAGATATGAAGGCTGAGCTTGCTTTCTCCAAAAACCGATTTAAACAATGCCACGTGGCACATCAGCCAATCCCAGTCTCTGTTTCAAAGATAACAAGTTTTACCCACAAGGGGTGAATTCCAATCATTCTAACAGTGAATAATTTCCTAAGACATCACCATCTCTATATCACAACCGAGGGCTAATGTAAGAGATTTAAAACATTGAACTGTAAGCTTCCCATGTCATTACAAAATTATACTTTCTAAAATTCTTATCATTTCTTCTTTCCTCAGCAAAAGCTCCTATGGCAAATCCCTAAATCTCCTCAGAATTAAAGTGCATTATCTTGAATAAAATATGTACCTTGTTAGCTTCTGATTTGCTTGCAATTTTCAAATAATACTCTTTTATAGCAACATTTAAATCAAGAAACAGCATCCCTCCATCTTGCTGCTTGCCGATTTCATAAAGCTCTTTGTTTTCCAGACATTTTAATTAATACGTGCTAACTTCATCGCATTGTTCACTTAAAGAATATCCCACCGAGTATGAAAGAGTTAGATTTTATGTAGCTTCTTTTTAACGGCAACTCTCAAAATTCTCGAAACAAAGACATTAATAATATGCTATCAATTGTATTTACTGAAACAGAAGACAAAAACTAATTATAAATGACAGTTTAGCAAAAGACAGTCACGTGAAATACGGGAAGTTCAGTGTATTACTTAACAATGACTTTTTGACCAATCCTGTGATGTGGAATGTTACTGATTTTAATGAAAGGAAACAGAGCAATTTGTTTAAAAAAAAAAAAAAGAACTTTCCTAACTTTGTTCCATTACATATTAAATTCAGTTAATTTTGTTTTAAGATTCAAAGAAGACCAGGATATTGTAATGGGAATGTAAATTTTAAAGATCTTCCCTGCCCCTAGGCTAAAGTGCACCTGGAGCCTGGGGTGGGAGGCTTGTTTTTCAGTAGATACTTCTTGATTGGCCAGTGAGTCAATAAGGTTGTTACATTCTCTGAGCCAGGAGAAGGCTATATAAGCCCTGATGTGTAGCTTTGTTTTGGGGCTCACTTTCAGAAGTGTTCTGTGATTTGATCTGGATTATGGGAAGCTGTTGTTGAGACCCCTCCTTGGCTTCGAAAAACCCAGATGTTGATTTGGTATGGATGCAATGGTTGGACAGTTTGGAAACCTGTCTACTTGATCTGTTTCTCTGTCTTAATAATTCTGTCTGTATACTTTGAAGTTCAGGGTGCTGACCTTTTCCCTCTGAACTAGGTAAATGATACATATTTGACTCATTAAAGTAAGCTTGTTAACCCATTTTGAGTTGCTTTCCTTTAACAAAGGATATCTAAGAACCCTGGGACACTGGGGTGCTTGCTGGTACAGATATGCACACACATATACACACACAGAGCGCCTTGATTTTCGCTGATCTGATATACATCTGAGAACTTCTAGGAAAGAGAAGAAGGTTGGCGTTGAATCGCCGTAAGGACATTCTTATCACATTTAATAGGCTGTGCATAGTTTTTATACAAAGTCACACATTCCATATGTGTCAAAAGCAGGGAAATAGCCTTCAAGATACTAAAGGAACACAAATCCTATGGAACACTGGAGAATTGCATGTTTGTTCAGGACCTCTGATTTTACTGGGAATTCTGGGTGAGACAACAACATTAGCCAATGCTGATGAATAATTGGTGGCTATGGTGGGAGGGTTGGGGGTTGGGGGGAGGAGATGAGAAAAATGGAGACTGGGTGGGCATCAGGTCTTCTTAACTCTTAGGCAGGGGGCTTTAATTCACTGTGCCAGGCTATCTCTTAGAGAATTCTATTAAAAGAATTCATTTTTATCAAACTCATCCTGATAATTAAACATGAACAATCATGGCTACTGGATTACTTCTGTCACAGAAATCCATCTGAATGGCTGGAGTTCATTCACTTTATAATCAGAATTCCATATTGAGAGTGAGAGTGAATTGTGGCAGATCTCCAACCACCCAAAGCATTAGCTTGTGAGAGTGACCAGGTTCTAATTCTCCAAAGAGGAAAATTCTGATGGTCCCTATAGGAGCTGGAGGAAATTGGAGGAGGTAATAAAAGTATTGCCAGACTAGTTCACTCCTTAACATATGGACCCTGTTGGGAAACTGCTTTCCAAAACAAAAAGCCAGTTCATGAAATGGAGAGAGCAAAATGCTCACCACAAAGTGATAGGCTTCATGACAAGGGGCAATCTTCAACAATTCCAAGATATCAACTTACACTCATCAAATTAGCAAATATGGTAATAATCAGTGGTGGTGATGCTATGGACAAACAGGCACATTCATACACTCCTACTGGAGCTATCACTCAGTCTTTTTGGGAAAGCAATATGGAACCACTCTGCAATCCAGTGATAGCGCTGTATTATAAAGCAATTATTGTTAGGGGAACAAAAATGGTAACTAACATGTACAATAACAGTACTGCTGTACTTGGAATATCAGAGAGGGAAGGGAATAAGCATTTATGAATCATTTAATAAAGGCCAGGTACTATGTACTAATATTTCTAGCAAAAAACCTAGGGAACATAATGTGTCCAACAACTGGCAAATGACTTTCTTATTCCAAGTCACAGCCATAAGTCATCTCCTGACTCGGTGGCTTTTCACTGGCTGCCCCACCATACTTCGAATGCCCTCCCTTTTTCTCTCTGCCCCTGGCTTCCCTCCTACTCCTAGCCCACCTACAAACTCTTCAGTTCAGTCACACTGGCCTCCTCGAGGTTCCTCACACAAGATATGCCATGTCTTCGCTCCAGGCATTTTCTCTAGACTGGAATACTTTCCTTTCTCACCTCCTGGCTTCCATCAAGTCCCACCAAAGATCCCACCTGCTACCGAAAGTCTTTCACAGTCTCTCTGAATTCTAGTGTCTTCCCTTGGTTGATTACTTCCAACTTATCCTGTCCACAACTTGTTGGTACAGTTACTTGCACGTTGTGTCTCCCCATTAATTTGTGAGCAGCTCGAGAGGAGGGACTGTCTTTCTTTTACCTTTCTTCATATCTCCAATGCTTAGCACAGAGTCTGGCACATAGTAGGTGCTAAATAAATGCTTACTGTTCTGTCCTTCAGTAAGATAATGCAACACCAAGAAGGGTAAAGAATCTGGAATGAAGAAAAATCAGAACATAATCTATATGTACAGGATAGGAAACCATGGGTCTGGAGTCAGGAAGATCTGAGTTCAAATGCTGTGTCAGGCACTTTTTAGCTATGTGACCCTGGGCAAGGCACTTGAGGTCTCTGTGCCTCAGTTTCCTCATCTGGAAAAAGAAGAGTTCAACTTGTCGGCTTCAAAGTTCCCTTCCAGCACTAAGTTTAAGGTCCTACCAAGCCATGGGAAAAGAGAGAAGGTGTAGAGAGAAATTAATAGAGAGGGTTTAATATCCTCAGCTTATCCTGTTTAATATCTGTTTTTACATAGTTGTTTGCCTGGTGTCTCTCCATTAGACTGTGAATTCTATGAGAGCAGAAAATGTTTTGGCCTTCCTTCATATTCCCAGCACTCAGCACAACACCTATCACATAGCAGATGTTGCCTGCCTGGGTACTGAGGGGAAGGGAAAAGAAGGGATGGAAAAAGAAAGAAGGAGGAAATTGCCAATAACAAAGACACTGGAAATAAATGACACTACAATGTGCCAAGTACATGTGTGAGTAGGAGGGTGACAGTGATCAACAGAAGGACCTTAGGAGGTGCCATCTGAGAGAGTAGCATCATGGAAGTCAAGGAGAGTGTATTAACCATCAGCTCTCCTGCATCTCAGCTCCTACTAGCCTTAGTACTAATCTTAAAGGCAGCCATAGAGACAGAGGTGATGGAGCAACTCTCCTAGCTGTCCCAAAATAGAGGTGGAGCCCTCTCTCCATTTAGTACCTAAGTCTAATTTTGTCGAGCCAAATTTGATCCACTAAGATTGTTTCTAATATTAGAGTTTTAATCGATGTCACAGCTGTCAAGGAGAGATATTTTATAGCACGTAACCCACATGATACCCTCACCCCTCCTTTCTCTCTCTCCCTCTCTCTTAAAAAAAAGTGCTCTTATCTGTCACCAATTTCAATCACAATTAGTCTATGGTGCTTCTGATTGGCTAGACAATCTAATGACATTTTCTGACTAACTCTGAGCCCTGATATCAAACCTACTTCTCTTCCATTGCTGTGACATGAGAAAGGGCTAGTGTCCCTACTAGAAAGGCAGGATGTCCCCAGCTTCAACAGCCAACATATTGTAGAATATACTTCAGGGGATTTCAGCATAAGGATTGGGAGGAGTATTTCTGGATCCAAAGATAGGTTCCACTTCTAAACAGAATTAAGGTCTGGCACCTGGAACTTCCCTATCTTCTCCTTTTTTCTGGATGCATTTAAATTAAAAATGCAAAGACTGAGAAGCCACAGGTGCTGAGTAGAACAAAACTTCGTTAAAAATAAACTGGTGGTTCTTAAATATGCCACTGGTGAGACAAGTTGTGAGGCCTCCCAGTGATGATAAACAGGTAATATTCTTTGAATAAAATTCAAGGCCAGAAAACCTCAATTACAGGGAAACAAGTTTATATTTTTATGGTTGATTACATAAGACATTATTTCCACACAGAAATGACATACAGCTTTTCCTCAAGTCAGGCAGAAAAGGAAAATGTAATACATACAACTCAACATCCATTCAATGAGTGAATACTAAAAACAAGGCACTAGGTAGGGTGTGTGAAGAATGAAAACATGAGCAGACTTTTCCCTCAAGGAACTTATAGTTGAGAAGAGGCATGATCAAAAGAAATTAAAAGCAATTAAACAGAGAAGAAACATGAGCAATGATGGGCTTAATGTCAAGTCTAGCCAACAGGGTGAACCATAAGAAATGAATGATGAAAAAAAAAAACAAAACTCTGAGACTTCCGACTTGGTAAACCCTTTATACTCTGGTTTATGACCTCATCACTCCATTCACACTGCTCTCGCCACTCACCCATGATCTATCTCAGTCGTCAAATTCTCCATTTTCATCCTATCTGACCTCTCTGCAGCATCTGATACTGATCTTGGATGCTCTCTTTCCTCACCTGGTTCTCATCTTCTTGACTAACCTTTGCTTCTCGGGTCTCCTTTGCTGGTTCACCAGCCATATCATACCACAGTTAGTGAGTATTCTCCAAGCATCTCTCCCCTAGACTTGACTTTCTAATCTCTCTCCTTTAATGACCTCACCAGTTCCCATGTACTTAATTAACTTCCCTACTTAGATGAATCCCTAATCTAGAGATCTAACTCTAAATTCTCCCCTGAGTTTCAGTCTGGCACTCCCATCCGCCTAGTGGATATTTTAACCCAGCTGTACCATAGAAGTCACAAGCTCAGTATATAAAAAAACCGAACAGACCCTGAAATTGACCATTCTTCCAGTGTCTTTGGTTCATAACCTCAGTGTTAGCTTCTATTCCTCACTGTTCCCTCATCCCATAGTTCCAACCAGCTGTCCAATCTTGCCATTTTTACCCATACAATCTGTCTTGTATTAGGAAACTTTTCCCATTCACCAACCACCATCTTGGTTCAGCTCCTCATCAATTTCCCACAGACATTTGCAGGGGCCTCAAGTCTCTCCTCAGTACCTCCTATATCTTATCACCAAAGTAACTTTCCCTAAGTGCAAGTATGGCCACATCAACCCCTATTCAATCGACTTCATTGGCTCCCAAACTGCTTACAGAATAAAATATGAACTCTTTAGTTTAACTTCTAAAGACCTCCACAGCCTGGTCCCTGCCTGTATTTACAGTCTCACAGCTCACTCTTCCTCCTCCACATTTGGCTGTCCAGTCAAACTGGCCTTTCTCTCCATTTCATTACACACAACATTCTATCTCTTGTCTCCATGCCTTTCTACAAGCCACCCCCATGCCGGGAAAGCACTCCCCTCTACCTCGAGGACTCCTTTCTAGAAGATGCAGCTTGGGCACCACTTTGTACAAGCATTTTCTGATTCCCTCCAATGGCTGGTGCCCTCCCAAACTGCCCGGATCTGAATTAGATTACATTTATTCTCTTTGTACTTATTCTATGTATACACATATGTACTTACTGCTTCGCAGTTAGAAAGTAACTGCTTCACAAGTAGGATTTGTTACTTTTTTTGGACATTGCAATCCTAGTGCCTAGTTCAGTACCTAACACATAGTAGATACTTAATTGTTCTTGTAATTTCAGAGAACACAATGCCCTTAGGGATATTACTTGGACAAATAAAGTAGAAGCAGCAAGCAGCAGTAGTAACATAGTAGGGCCAGCAGCATCCATAGCAGTAGCAGCAGCAGTAGTGATAGCAGCAGTAGTAGTAGTTGTGCTGTAGTTAACTGTTAACATTTATATAGTTGTGCTGTAGTTAACTGTTAACATTTATATGGTGCTTAAGGTTTGCAAAGAGCTTGACAGATATTACTTCATATGATCTTCCCAACCCTGCGAGGTAGGTGATACTATTTTCTCCATTTTACAAGTAAGGAGACTGAGGCAAACTTGATAGAGGTCACAAAGCTAGTAAATATCTGAAATAGTATTCAAATTCTGCTATTCCTGACTCTGCCCATGAACGATAACATTGATCTGCCTCAAAAAGCTAGAATGTGTCCAAAAGGAGGCATAAGGGTGGCAAGTGGACTCAAAACTGTTATTTAAGGATTAATGGAAATAACAAGGGATATTCAGCCTGGAGAAGAGAAGATTCACTCACATAACAATAATAATAATTCATCACCATCATCATCATCACATTGATATAGCACCTACTCTGGGCTAGGCACTGCACTGAGCACTTTACAAATATTATCTCATTTAATCCTTACAAAAAGTGCCAAGAGGTCCAAGTGCTACTATTATCCTCATTTTAAAAGCTGAAACTAAAGTAGAGAGAAGTTAATTGCCCAAAGTCACAAAGGTAGTAACTGTCTGAGCCAGATTTCAACTTGGATCCTGCTGATTCCAGGTCCAGCATTCCGTCAACCTCACTACCAGGAATGGGAAAAGAAGCAAGGGGGTAAATTCTGGCTCAGGAGAAGGGAAATGTCCTGAGAAAATGAATGATCCCAAAGTGGAATTGGTTCCTTCGGGGTGGTAAGTTCCTCTTTCTTGGAGAGGTTCCTCTTCAAGAACAGAAGAGAAGGCTGCTCACTTGTCAGAGATGTTATAGAAGAAATTGCTGGCTAGTTCAAAATTGGAATAGAAAACCCAGCAGCTCCCCACCACCCACATTCTCTGACCTTATCAGTAAAGCCTGTGGCTTTCACAGTCTTGCAAACTAGACTGCTAATTTCTTTTGCCACTATAGATCTCAGTCTTCTGATCTGTAAAATGAGAGGACTGAACTAGATAACCTTTAAGGTTGCTTCTGGGTATTTATCTAAAATGCCAGGATGCTAATCCTTTAAGCATATCAGAACATACAATGGTGATGAGACTATTTCAAAAGCTACTTACACCATTTAAATTTAAAAAACAGAAATTGGCACAAATCAGTCTCAAGACTTAAAACTGTTCTTAAATTCATTGAATATAAATGTTTTACACACAAATAAGTTTTTTAAAAGACATATTATCTAACAACATCAAAAAGTATCTTTTTTCTGTCTAAAACCCTTGACATTTATATGGCCATACATTTTTCATTGGTTAAATTTAAATCCCAACTTTTATTGAGATCAAGGCAATCTTCCTTCTACTAGGGAGTCTGCCTTAAAAAAAAAATCAGAAAGTGGAATGATGTTTATTGAAAGATATACTTGATAGAAATAGGTATAAAAAATATTTTTTAGAGGAAAAAACAGAAGAAATTTCTTTATGAAAGAAATGTGCTTACAGAAGATGCATGGTCCAATGGAAGAAGGTTTGGATTGGGAAGCAGAGGACTTGGGTTCAAAATCCAGTCCTATCACCTATTCTGTGACATTGGTCAAGTCTCTAGGCCTCATTTTCCTCATATGTAAGATACGGAGATTGGATGAGACGACTTCTCAAATCTCCTATCACCTCTAAATCTACTATTTTACAAGAAGAGAAACAGTATGTGAAGAACTATCCGGAAGGTTTCCTTGGGAGGATAAAATTATTTCAAAACCTAAAGGTGACCTTCAGTGATTGAATGTAGTTAAGACTATATATGAGAAATAAAGAAAACCCAGGACCCCTACTGATGACAGTAGCTATCCCTGAGAGTATGACTTCCCATTCTCACCACTTGCCCACAGCCTCTCTATGTGAAGTTAGGTAATTTGGTATAATGGATAGAATTTGGATTGGTGCTAAGAAGTTAAGGATACATAGAGGGGCAGTAGAGCCTACCATCGCTGGAGTCAGGAGAACCTGAGTTCAAATCCAGCCTCAGACACGTATTAGCTGTGTGACCCTGGGCAAGTCACTTACCCCTGATAATTCTCAAAAAAATAAAATTAAAAAAAAAACCACATGACTTTGAATACCACCTCTGACACATGCTAGTGATTTGATCCTAGATAAATGAATTTTGGTTTCCTTGCCTATAAAATGGAGATAATATCATCTAGAATACCTATAACATAAGATTCAAATGAGATTTAAATTCTTTGCATACTTTACAATACTACATAAAACATTATTATTACTGTTTTGTTGTTGTTATCAGTTCTAAAAGTGGCAGAAAGCATTTTTCTAAGAAGGGGAAGTAGGAGTGAAAGGTGCCTGAGATCTTGGTGAAAAATCTCTCCTCTCACTGTTGAGGCTATAATCTATGAAGACCATCCAAGCTTTGGAGTTCAGATACCTGAAAGAAATTCAGCTTTAACTTTAAAGAAATAAACCAATGAGAAAGTAGGCAACCACTGCTGTACTTGTTGAAGCCATCTTTGCTCTCCTTTATTAGAGGACTCCAGCTATGATAACGGTAAGAGGTGGGGAAAGGACATCATAATATAACTATTGGCAACAATTTGTGTGAGTTGAGTTGGGAGGAGAAAAATGTGCACACATGCAGAGGACTGGACCTTGAGTGTAAAAACAGAGGATAAAAATGTGTCATATAAGACAACCACTAGTCCTTTGTGTTACTTCAAAGCCTAGTTCTCTCCCTCTTTCCTCCCACCCACCCCTTGGACAGAGAATGGAATAAAGCTAGCCATGACAAGTGGGTCACAGGAGGCAAATCTCCAAAGCTTCTAAGATTGTCTTTTAAAACTTGTGATTTCAAACCCAAAACTTACATCACTGAATCAAAGCAGAAACTTACATCACTGAGTCAAACCTGAAACTTACATCACTGAGTCAAACCCAATTCCACAGCTGTGGGGAAAATTCATCCACTGGAACTTAACAAAAATGGCAAATGGAAAAGTATTTGCATGGAATTGTGGATGCAGAGCACCTACTCTTCTTCATTAGGCTGCACAACATGATTACACTTATTTTGGCAGATATAATTTCTTGATTGACTTTTTCCGGGATATTTATAAGATACAAATGCATGAATCAAACCCATGTTCTGGAAACAATTTTATGAAGCATGTAACTATTTAAAGAGGACATGATGCCATGATGGTAGTGAAATCATGTTGAAGAGGAGAGGTGTTTGAAGATATGTAAGACCAAGATTTGCATCCTAGCTGGTGTGGGTACATGATTATGTCATTCTTTTTTTTTTTTTATTTTTGTATTTTTGCTTTTTTGAGGGCAATTGAGGTTAAGTGACTTGCCCAAGGTCACACGGCTAGCTTTGTGTGTGTGTGTGTGTGTGTGTGTGTGTGTGTGTGTGTGTGTTAAATGTGTGAGGCCGAATTTGAACTCAGGTCCTCCTGACTCCAGGGCCGGTACTCTATTCATTGCACCACCTAGCCGCATTGATTATAATATGATATATGTCATATTATATGATATATAATATGATTATGTCATTCTTAATAGCAGTAACCCAAGTGGCTTGGTATAGTGGTTAGAGAGCTGGCCTTGAAGTCATAATGATCTGGGTTCTAGCTAAACTTCAGACAAGCAGCCTGACCGTAAGACCCAGGGCAAGACAAGAGTTTCTAGATGTTCCAGACAAATGTCTAAGGCTCTACTGCAGAGTAGATGAATGGGTAAGTTTCCTCACCAGAAATTTCCTCAACTAGAATAACAACAAAAATAATAAAAGTTAAAACTTGTGTAGGGCTTTAGCTTTTACACTTTGTATACACTATCCTGCAGCCCTGAGAAATAGGCATTAGGGACTATAATTTTCATAACACAGAAGAAAATTAGGTCAGCAAAATTAATTAGCTTACAGACTATGGAAAATTAGTACAAAAGCAGTACTTTTACCCAAGTCTCTTGGTTCCAAACAGCCTCAGTTTTCTTACATAGAAAAGGGGAGAGAACCTTCACCTCTTTTTAAAACCAGTGTTTACTGTGTGTCCTGAACTCTTTCAAGAAAAAGTGATTACAAAAATACTGCCTAGCAGGAAAAACAAGAAAGGCCTAAATTCATGAGCAACATTAGCCAACTGTAAAGGTAATGGGAATTTGAAGATCTTCCCTACCCCTTGTATTTGCAGTCAAACAGGTACTCAGCATTTAGCTTCAAGTCAAGTATTAAGACCCAGAACTTGTGAATCCCACAGTGGGATGGACTTGTTGATGTAACAGGAAGGAGCAGAATAGGGAGGAGCTAATACTGTTTATAAGGAAAAGCCCAAGCTGAAAGAGGTCAGAACTTCTGGGAGTGGGCAGCTAGAAGCTGGGCTGCTACTATTGGAGAGAGAGAAGAGAACTGAGAACTGAGAAGAGAAATGAGAACTGAGGACTGAACTGAGAATTCAGAAGAACTGAGAAATGAGAACTGAGGACTGAACTGAGAACTGAGAAATCAGAACTGAGCACTGAACTGAGAAGAACTGAGAAATGAGAACTGACGACTGAACTGAGAACTGAGAAGAACTGAGAAATGAGAACTGAGGACTGAATTGAGAAGAACTGAGAAATGAGAACTGAGGACTGAACTGAGAACTGAGAAGAACTGAGAAATGAGAACTGAGGACTGAACTGAGAAGAACTGAGAAATGAGAACTGAGAACAACCGGGAGGAAGCATGGCTGGGTGTCAGTACTTTGTCTGTTTTGATGTTACTCTGTCAGATTCGTCTGCTGATAGAGAATGGTGCTGCTGTTGCAGAAGCTCCGGGACCTTGCTGCTGGTTCAGAAGCCCTGAAAGAGTATTTTCTTATTGTATGTTTAAAGAAATCCTGGAGGAGGGTCTTGCTGATGTTCTCAAAGGCACAAGGACTATACTAATGATTTATTCTGACCCCTAAGACCTTGTTGCTGGGCCTATGTTGATTTCTCAGGCAGAAAGTGAATTGATGAGGATGCCAGCAACGTGCCTGAATGTTATTATGGCTTTGTTAAGCCTTGTCTTCCCAGGAACAGAAACTGTGAAGGACTTGAGGCGGACTAGACACTGTGAGCTTCTATATGGAACAGGAACTGGACAAGGAGCTGGGACGATGGAAGGGGAACCATGGAAGCAGAAAGCCAGCCTCAAGTCAAGACAAAAAGACCTCTCCTTGGGTATTTAATGCAAACTTCGAAGGTCATGATTTACTAGGGGTGGAGAACTTTGACCTTTACATTTAAATGATTGAGTTAAGGACTTACTAATTAAGGATGAATGGAAACTACTCTCCAATTAAGAAGAAAGAAGACTTTTTGATTGAAGGGATTAAGACAATGTGACCTAGAGGTGGAGGACTTTGACCTTTGTACTTTGTGTCAATTAAGGAGGCATGCCTCCTAAAGGATGACTGAATTAAGGACTTACTAAATGACTGGCTTACCAAATGAATGTTGTGACCACTTTGGTGAAAACTATGTGTCCATTTTAGTGATAAGTTGTTAAGTTATAAACTTGTGAATACTGTACTTTGATTTCTGTGAATATTTTGCCTTAATTTGTTACTGAATAAATAGAGAGTTCACTATACTTTGTAATCAGAACCTTGAAGCTGTTTACAGCAGCAGTACTCTGGAAATCTGTTCATGCTTACCTTTACACCAACTTGATCACTCTATCAGGAATGAAATACTAATCAGGGTCTCCCTAAGACCTTTAGTGATGCTAGAAACAGCACTGTGGATAGATAACCTACAGAGAAGTCAGGAAGACCTGGATTCAAATCCTGACTCTGACACATACATACAGGCTGTGTGTGCACCTAGGCAATTCACCTAACTTTTCAGTTCTCCCCAACAACTCCCTAGGGCAAGAGGTTGCAGAGGAAGAAATGATGTACAGCTCCCTATAATGATGAAATCACATTAGAAAATCCACAGAAAATTCTCTTTGACACCATTTCTTGGAAAAGTCTAACAGTGATAGCAATTTTCTGTTCTAGAAAGAAACCCCTATCCAACAAGATGATCTACCCAAGAGCTGCAATGGTTCCTCTTTTCATCCGTTGTTTCATCTCTTAATGGACCCATGCAACTGACATTTCTCAAACACACACACACACACACACACACACACACACAAAACCACTTTAATGATTGTGAAAACAATCACAAGGTAGCAGTTTCAAGGCAAAGGAAGCCATTTTGTCTTTGTGCTGAAATGATAAGACTGGAGAGAAAATTGACTACCTGCTGGAAAGAATCAGATGAAGAGATCCCACCTTAAATTAATCTTTGAAGCCCAAACCATAGTCTCCATCTCAATCATTACTAACACATTTTAGCAATAGCTAGAGGAAAACAGGGTGTGGGCACCAACAAGCCCCCCAAAGTCAAGGAGAGGAGTCACTGACAGAAAAGTTAATAGCCTTGTTTTGGGGCAGTTAAGTACAACCATGTCTTTATCTTCCTCTAGGGAAAAATATAGTTGATGATGACGATATAGTCTTTACAGACTGGAGAATTAAGGATGGTCATTTGCATTTATGATATCAGAAACACCGGGACATTCTACCAAGGAGCACATAAAACCTACAAGCTACAAGACTGTTCATTTAACTACTTTAGTATATAATGTGCCATTCTTTCCTTTCACAGCATCTCAGTGATGTGCTCATTGAAAAGACTTGTGAGAGACAGATGTTTACACACATTATTAATACACTGGAGTAATTTTTTAATGAAAAAATTTGCAATACCAGCTAGCAATGTTTCTGTGATAAGCATTTTAATTTGATTTCTTCTTAATTGTATCAAACATGCAAATGTACACTTCCTCTCAGAAATTGGTAGGTCATATTCATGAATATAGCCAATGATGTTAAATTTCCGACAGCCTGTAAGAGGCAGCATGGTATAAAGGAAACAGTACTGGTTTGAAGTTGATAATGGCAGAGGATTGATGATGAAGGATGCAACCCACCTCCTGATGAAGATGTAGGGGTTTAAAGGTGCAAAATGATATTTACATTTTCAAACATGGCTAATGTGTGAATATTTTTTGATTATGCTTATTAGTTATAGTGTTGGGTTGTTTGTTTTTTTATTTGTGGGAAGGGGACTTAAGAGGAAAGAAAGGGACTAGCAATGGAGAGGCCAAAAAAATAAAGGAAAAGGCTATTGCAGCATTTCTTAGGATGCGAAGAAGCAAATAACAAGAGGTTCAGAAGGAGACACAGAAAAGCAGGACAGCTTTGAAACTAATGTGATGAACTTGTTCATCGTTTTCAAAACATAAATCGTATATAATGAGAGAGTTACCGTTTTGTGTACAATCTTCCCTTTCCATTCTCTATGTGGAAATGCTCATGTTTGTTGATGTTTGATAGGTTCAGACTAACAGAAAATTAAAATTAACCTCAATTACCATTCCCCCACCAACTAAGATGCTTGATATATTTTCCTCTGGCAATAAAATCTTTCATCAAAACCTATCAATCATAAAAGTCCTTTTCCAGATGTAATCCAATTCAGAAGATAACTATTTGAACAGAACTCATATCTATGACTCAGACTTGAGTCAGAACTGTGGCAAAACTTGTTTACAGAAGAGACAAAAGTCTTTATGACAACAGAATAAAAAGATTCCTTTGGAATAAACCTGTTTATTAACCAGGTGACTTTGGACAAGAAACTTCACTTTTCTGGATCTGTATCCTCAAATATAAAAGAGAAAAGCTGGTCTATAAGGGCTCTCAGATTCCTTATAGGCTATAAAGTTATTGTTCTTCACTCGTTTCAGTCATGCTCAACTTTTTGTCACACCCATTTACAGTTTTTTTGGCAGAGACATTGGAGTGGTCTGCTATTTCCCTCTCCAGCTCATTTTCCAGATAAGAAAACTGAGGCAAACAGGGGATGTGACTAGATCAAGCCTTTCATTTTACAAAGAACAAGAATAAGACCAGGAAAGTTAAGTAACTTGCACAAGATACTGCTGGTCACAAGTGGCAGAGATAGGATTATAACTCAAATCCTAGGATTCCAAGTTTTGCATTCATTCTACTGTATGGGGGCTCTTTTCATGAAAATACAGATTTATAAAAGAGACCACCAATTGAATCATATGGCAAAAGAACTTAATATCACATCTTTGTTGCTAGCCACCCTTGTGGCTTTATTCTTTTAAATCTTGATCTATGGACATCTGATTAGATACAGATATAGATAATGTATGTATGTGTATATGTACATATATATCCATAAGCTCTATATGAATATATTATACATAAATTTTTATAATTGTATACTTTTAAACTTTTATCCATATAAAGGTATATATAAGGTTAAATATATATAAATTTTATACCGCTTATATTTTTGAAAACATACATATGTATATATTTTAGTAATAGCTACTATGCAAGACTGAGGAGGTATACAATCCTAAATGATTACAAATCCAATACAGTACCTACATACCAAGTTATATTCCTCATAAGTAAGATATTTAAAAGATGCCCAGGATTTGTCAATGTTATTAAATGACATAAAATAGAGTGGAGAGGACCCTTGAAACAAAATTGGACTCCAGTTGGCCATACAGGTCAAATGTCCCAAACCATGCAACCAATGAAATCATCAGATAGATCCCTTAATAATGTTACCATTTTGGGGCGGCCAGGTGGTGCAGTGAGTAAGAGCACCAACCCCAGCATCGGGAGACCCGGGATCGGTTCTGGCCTCAGATACTTGACACTCACACAAAATAACTGGCCGTGTAACCTTGAGCAAGTTACTTAACCCCGCTTGCTTTACAATAATAATAATAATAATAATAATGTTACCATTTTACTCTATGAAGGCCAGTTACTTTAACAGCACCATGGAATTGGCTGAAAGGGCTAATTTATCGGATGATCAACTACTTAAAATCTCCTGATGATTTTGTGATTTCCCACCTTGCACTTTACTGTGATATCCAAACACAGTAAAGAAAAAATTTCCCCTATGAAATAAAGGCCAGAGCTGACAAGTCCACAGTGCAGTGTGGAATCAGATTGTTGGTGACAGTTTAGTTAAGGAAGTAATCTGATTCAAAAGCTGGTAGAGTCAGTTTTGAATGATTGGAGTTCAGGTCAGACAGTATTTGCTTTTCTTACCAGTTAACCCATGGAAAGATTTCTTTGTGAATGATTCTCCCAAGCCAGAGGATTTCCCTGGTGGGGTCACTGAAATCCGTGATCGGGATAAGTGAAGCAAGATAAATAGCTACAGTAAGGCAGCCTTGTCAACAGAGGCCTGTACAACCAGGGCTGGGGAAACAGAAAGGTCATTCTTTACTCAACATGAGCAAACAGACCGCACACTGGTGATAAATAACCATCATTATTGAGCTACAATACACTCTGGGAATTCCTCAACACATCCTTGACATTAATGTACTGTACATGGTGGTCTCGGGGCAGCTCTCTAAATATTATTTAGTGTTTTATGTTTTGTGTTGGATGCTACAGAGACGTTTATCCCTTTGGTTTGAATTCATCAGGAGGGCTAAGTTTCTTCTCCAAGATGCTCTCTCCAGGTCTCCTGCCTCTTTGCTTCTGCTCTCTTCCTGGCTTTCACCCACTTGTATCTTTCAGTGGGGATAAATATATATATATATATGTACCTCAAGTTGATGTCAAAATTTCCTACTCTGTTATAAATATAACCCATTTAACGGCATGGCACTTATACTGCACTAATGGTGACTACTCAGATCCTACCAAACCACTGACATCCCGGTTTCCATGACAACTGTCTTTCATCTTTCAAATGTGGGAAGAAGGGAAGGGACTTAAAAAAAAATGCTGGCCAGACTAAACAAAGCACTTATGGAAATGGAGGCAAAGACTAAGCCAACTTCCCCAAAAGATCCACAGGCAAAATAAAAGTTAGAAGAGACTTCTCTACCGTGTCACAACTGATTTAACACTCTTGGGCAAAATCACCCTTGGAAGCTCTCAATCTGTATAATGGGTATCATCACTGACTCACAGAGCTGGAAGAGAGCTTAAGATGTTTCCTATTCCAATGTCCCTCCTTGTTACATGTAGATGGGAAGAGAGCTTAAAACACTTTCCTGAGTTCTCAGAGGTACTAAGTGGATGAGATGGGCTTTGAACTCAGGTCCTCAGATTCCAAATTCAGCATTCTTTTTACTGTACCTCAGAGCTTAATGTCATTGATGGGAATATCAGGAAGAGATTACTTTGTTTAAAGGGAAAGGGAAGGGATAAGCATTTATTAAACACCTACTAAGTGTCAGACACTTTACAAATATCTCCTTTGAGCCTCACAACAACCCTTTAAAGATAGGTGCTGTTAGTACACCCATTTTACAATGTAGGAAATTGAGGCAGACACTAAGTTTGTACTGAGTCACTCATCTAGAAAGTGCCCAAGGCTTCATTTGAACTCAGAACTTCCAGGTCCAGTACTGCATCACCAACTCCTTAAACATTCTTTATATGCTCAAAAAAGAAAAGGATTTTAACTTTTAATGAAAGTGTTTTTAGCTAAAAACCAAGCTGATTGTCTTTTAAGTAATATAAACAGCAGCATTAGACAACCAACAGACGGAATGTTCCTGTATTTAGCAGATTTATAGAAGATTTTTTAAAACTTGGTTTGAAATATTATGTAAGACATAAAATTTATTAAAATGTACAAAATCACAGGATCATAACTCTGGAGTTAATAGGACCCATCAATTTTACCTTCAAAACATCTCTCATACATGCCCCCCTTCTCCCCTTTGATGCTACCATTGGGTTGGTGCAATCAACCAGCTACAGAACCCCATCTTTGTTCTCCTGGCCTAACTCCTCTCCCAGTCCTGTCCATCTTCTCCTCAGCTGCCAAAGCCCAACTCTTACTATGTCCTCCAGTTCCCCCATCAATAAATAAATACCATCCACCTCAAATAGAAAATCCTTTCTTGGCATTCAAAGTCCTAAGTAACCCTGAGGCCCCCTCCTTTTCCAATCTTCTTACACCTTCCATCCTTGATAGACCAGTGACACTGGCCTCCTTCTGTTCCTCACACAAGACTCGCTCCCCCCCAACTCCCAGTTCCAATCACTTTCACCCATGCCTGGAATGCTCTCCTTCCCAGGTAAAACCTCACCTTCTACATAACATCTTTTCCAACCGCCCCCCCCCTCCCCTTCATTCAAGTGCTTTCTCTCTGCTGGTTACATTCAATTCATCCTGTATAGAATTAGCATATACCGTGTTTCCCCGATAATAAGACACTGTCCTATTAATTTTTTTGGAAAGAAAAACACCAGAGGGCTTATTTTCAGGGGAGGGCTTATGTTGTCCTGCCTCAGCTCTCCTCCGCGGCACTGCTCTCAATGGCGCCAGCAAGCAAATCACTGGAGAAGAACAGGATGATGCGCTCACTGCTGCAGCTCTGATTGGATGCAGCTGGGAGCGCGGCGTGCGTTTCACTGGGGGGTGGGGGGACGGTGCATACAGAGGGTACCGTAATGTAGTGTGTAGCACAGGGGATCACCTTCAGTACAGTAGCAATCTCAATAGGGCTTATTTTCGGGGGAGGGCTTATTTTAGAGGAATCTTACACAGTAAGGGGAGGGCTTATTTTCGGGATAGGTCTTATTATCGGGGAAACACGGTAGTTGTTTAGATGTTGTCTTCTCTATTAGACTGGGAGCTCATGGAGGGCAGGGACTGTCTTTTGCCCTTCTTTGTATAGCACACAGCAGGTGCTTAATAAATGTTTATTCAATTGCCCTCAAAAACCATGCAGACTGCTCTTATTTTGCAGACAGAAAATCTGAAGCCCAAGGTGATTCGATGGCTTGGCCAAATTCACACAGATGGTTGTAGAAGTTACATTTGAATCCGAATCCTCTGACTGCAGAAGGAACCTTCTATTCATTTTTTCATTCAAGTAGTTCAAATTATATGATTTCATTAACCTGG
Organism: Petaurus breviceps papuanus; assembly: GCF_028583685.1. Classification (NCBI taxonomy): domain Eukaryota; kingdom Metazoa; phylum Chordata; class Mammalia; order Diprotodontia; family Petauridae; genus Petaurus; species Petaurus breviceps. The sequence continues at coordinate 53,205,680 of NW_027185761.1, forward strand.
GTAATGTCCATACAAAGTAGATGACTCAAATAAACACTGGCTGATAGAAAGGGACAGAGAGAGGTAATAAAGTTAGATCTTATACTAATGTAAGATTATTTAGGTCATTAGTTATAGCATCAAGGTGATCGGCATAATGGATGGAGAGTTGCTATTTTCTTGAAGCCAAGATAACCTGATTTCAAGCACCACCTCTGACCCTAAATGAGCACTGATTGTATGACCCTGGGCAGGTCACTTAACTCAGTGTTCTTTGAAACTCTCTAAAATTATAAGGGACAGAGAAAGTGCTGACTATGTCAGTAGAAGGTGTTCCTCCCCTGGGATTTCTCCATGCCAACAGAATCATCTTTGTTAGAACTGTAAAATCTCAATTTGGGGAATCCATCATGAGCAACCAGTTATTAGATTTTTTTAGAGCGTTTCCATTTCCCCATTCCCATGGGACATTCCCTTCCCTTATCAAAGTGATTCAACTAGCTTTTCACTATCAGATCATGAATATTACATGTTCATAGAACAGCACATTTTGAGTCGAAAAGACCTTCCTTCTTTGCAGTCACAGAATCTAACCACTTAGAGCTATTTGTATTAGGTGACCCCTAAAGTCTTCTCTGAACCTCTCTCTATTGTGGTATTGCCTCTGTATTTTATAGCTACTGAAAATGAGACTCCAAGGGGTTCATGACTTGTCCGAGGTCACACAGATGACAGAGTTGACACTCAGTACCAGCCACTATAAATACATTCCTTTTTTCCCCTGTGCCATTTGGCCAAAATGGCACAATGAATAAGAGTCAGAAAAAACTAAACTGTTCTTTATCTAGCCCTCCCCAGATTTCTGCCTCGGTACGGGAAATCTGCTCAGCAGAAATACACCAAAATAGCGTTAGAATGGAGATAAACCTGTTGTGTATGGGCCAGTGTCCATGTACAACGAAATGAGTCAAGTCAGCCATCACAAGGGATGGAACAATGAAGAAGACCATGGATAGTATTTCTGTGTGCTTCATGTAGTGAATGTGGCTTAGCATTCTGCCTAACACACCATCACTGTTTAATAAATGCTTACTGACTTAAGGCCCCCAAGCACATTAGGGGAAGATTTTGAGGACACCCTACAGAAGGACAAGAATGACTAAGGTCCAACTGGATGGGTTGCAATCAACACTGCTGAACCTGGCAAACCAGGGCAAGACGGGAGGAAAAACTCCACTCCCGTTTGTGTCTGTAACTGCAGGAGATAGAGAGTGTGCATTTGCTGAGTGCATGCTGAATGCAAGAGCTGTTGAGACTGAATCCCAAGCAGCACTCAGGATGGGCAGCACACTACCCTCCCTGTAGATGTGAAATGCCCTGTTTCTCAGGTATTTATAATCAGTTAGTGGCAAAGGAAGGACACTGAGGAGGGAGGGGTAGGGGGCGGGCACATTCCTTTCTCAGATTCTGTGTGCTGCCCAGAGGCCGAGTGCCATGGTGATGGACTCTGGGTGACATCAAGATTACTTTTTAAAAACTATTTTTAAAATTTGAAAAGACAAATACATTTCTGAATGATTCCCCAACCACCCAAACTAATCAGCTATAACCTCCCTTGTCATTAAGGTGACAGAAGCATTTAGTTTCACTCCAGGGCTTGTCTCCTCACAACATGGGCAGCAATGCTCTGAAGTCACAAAGGATGGGCCTCCATTGATATTCATTTCCTGCAGTTCCCCACAGTGGGATTTCCACTTGACAGAAAAGGTGACAAAACTTGGGGGCAAAACTAAACTTGAAAACAGAATAGGAAAAAAAAAAACCCTTCAGATTTCCATTATCATTTCATTGACTCTATATAATCACAAAGTCAAGCAGAAAGACTAGGCAAACTCTTGGGATCTTTCAGTCTGAAATAGCCAGATAATTAAGGCAAAAGTGTCTGTGTGCACACATATGTGCGTGCGTGCGCACGGATGCTTGTGCTTATGCACACATTTTCAAGTAAAATGTTCTTAATCATTCTCTACTTAATACCCACAAGAGCCACCTTGGTGTTAAATGTGGATGCAAGCACACAAAAATTCACCAACTGGATGTTTCTGATTGATACCTCCCAATGGAGATGCTCCAATTCTAACACTGATGATTTGTCCCAGACTGCTTTGTATCCACTTATCTTGGTACCCATTTGTATCACCCTAGTAGAGGGAGAGCCCCCAGAGAAGGAACCCTATTTTCTTGTTTTGTCTTTGTATCTCCAACACTTAGTCAATCAACCAACAAGAATTTATCAAGTTCCTATCATATGTCAACCACTATGCTCCACAGTGAGATGATGAAGATGATGATGATGGTGGTGGTGGTGATGATGATGATGGTGATGAGGATGATGATGGTGATGAGGATGATGAAGTTGATAGTTAACATTTATATAGAGCTGATTATATGCCAGGCACTGAGCTGAAGTCTTTATAAATACTATTCCATTTGGTCCCCACAACAACCCTAGGAGGGAGGTGTTATTATTAACCCCATTTTATATGAAGAAACTAAGGCAAATAAGTTAAGTGACTTGCCCAAGGTCACTCAGTCAGTAAGAGAATAAATAATCAATCCATAAACAAGCCTACTTTAAGTATCTACTCTGTGCCAGTCAGGCACTATGCTTGGGATGGGAGATACAAATATTCTTTCTAAGTTTAAAGAACAGGGTGGTCAGGTGGCGCCACAGTGCATAGAGTGCTGTGGGCTTGGAGTCAGGAAGACTCATCTTTCTCAGTCCAGATCTAGCCTTAGGCACTTACTAGCTGTGTGACCCTGTGAGTGAGTGAACCCCATTTCCTTCAGTTTCCCTGTTTGTAAAATGAGAGACTTGGACCAAATGAACTCTAGGGTCCCTTCCAGCTATAGAACTCTAATCCTATTTAATTGATTAAATTGCTAAAATTAAATCTAATACAATAAGGGTATTCCCTTCCCCCACACCCTTGGGGAATCTTACTCATGATGATTTCATGATGGACAACCACCAGAAGCCAATGGAAAGATGGAAAGGGGTGAGGATAAACTGAAAGGTCCTATTCTTCACATGAACACAACATCCTGTGGACAGCTTAGTAAAAATTGATTACTTTCTTCCTCTGTCTACACATCTCCTACCTCTTCATGTTTCATAAGATATAGAGGGCCTTATAAGAGTCCAAAGAGAAAGTAGAATACTAATACGTATGCCAATTTTCTTCCAACATGAGCCTCCCAAAGGCAGGGTCATGGGGTGACCTGTTGAGCTATTGATTTCAGGAGGGGGGAAAAAGCACCTTGAGAGTCATTTGAGCCCCACAAGAGCCTATGCTGTGCATATGTCTTCTAGCACATCTTAAGTTCTATGGTTTTGATCACACATCCCCCATAAATCTTTAAATCAGATTCAGGAGTTAAAAAAAAAAAAACCACAACTCTTTATCACTACATTGGATTATCACCTTTGCCTTGCCAGCCTGACCCCAATCTACCTCTCCACTGAGGTTTTCTGTAGTACGTCCAGTAAAATAAATTGAATGTCAAGAGATACACAGGTCATAAGGTGAGATACAGGGAACAGATTTCACCAGCGTCCCTGCCACAGTGTCTGCTGGTCATTAAAAGCAGGCTGGTTGTCTAGGGTCTAGAGATTCAACAGTCCATTCCACACAACTCAAGAAGAAAAGGAAGATAGGCCATAACTAATGAAACTCATCTACTCCCTTCTATTCTTGGAGAGGAGGCAATTACATTTTAAGACTGTCCATTGAGACTGAAATCTTTTCTTAGTGGAATGAAGCTTCAGCTCAGATTTGATCTTTCCCAATGAGAGAAATCTTCTATTTGATATTTCAGGTTAAATTGTGAATATCTGTCCTGTTTAAGCAATGATGATGGCAGCAACATTGACTCAAGTTTTCTCATCAGGGTGTGAAAATATTAACCCTGGGCTCTTGAAGGCTATGTGATAGAGGGCCAACTTTGGTGGCTTCTACTGAGCTAAGAAAAGGCTTTGAAGAGACTGGCTATGTTTCTGGATAGGCTATGATTAGGGCTTAGAAAGGGACACACCAGCTGAGGAATTGGGAGATAGGAGCACAGTTGTTCACAAAGCCTGTCTACAAAGCCCAAAAGTTGTCCCAATGGGCATTAGTGGAAATACTGACATGAAGCAATAAAGCAAAAGAGGACACAGCATTGGAACTTTCTGAGTGTGGGAGTCCCTAAGCAGAGATTCTGTACATTTTCATATCCAATACAACTGAACCATACTAATACGAAAATTTAATGAAGGATATTTTTGTTGTTGTTGTTACTATTAACTGTTGGGGTTTTTTAAGCATAGATATAGCAACTCCTTAATAGTAGGGATGATGTTTTATTCATCTTTTAAAAGCCTATAGTTTCAAATATATAACTGAAAATTACCAGTAAGGATTTCTTTATAATTAACCCAAGTCTAGGTTCCCTCTCTCTATTAGCACCAAGGTCAGCAGCCCAATCAAATTTTTGAGTTTTCTCTAAATGACTTAGATCCTGACCCCTGAAATCTCTGCTATTTTTGTTCTCCAATGCTCTCTGGATTTTACTGGCACATCTACATGGACCTGCTTTTTCCTCTATCTTTCTGTGTGTTTTACCAGCACATGTACTTGAATGAACCCATTAGAGGGAGGCAAGAAATGTATTATGGCAGTCTGCAGGAGACCAAACAAAAATACTAACAATTATAATCAGTCACTTTAAAATTTTCAACCAGGTCTCCTTTCTGGGACACATGATATCTAGTTATATCTTAATTACATGCCCACACTTTTCAGGTTAAAATACATTTCATGCTGAGTCCTTCAAATTGATTAGACTCCTCTGGCTAGGGATCAAGAGGTCCCACAGCTTAAAGAGAAGAGGAAGGTCATTCTTATCGCCTCCCATGTCCCATTCTAGACCCAAGTCTACACTGGTTCACTGCTCCTCCATCAAGCCCATGGAGATGAACTATTGACCATCCCCCAACACAGTCCAGGGCCAAATAAGGTGCACTGAGGAGAGGAAAGGGACTGATCCTATTATTTGAGTGAAGCTCCTGGCTAAGAAAATGCCCTGTACAGATGCAGATCCTACATAATCCATAGTTATAGAGTCTCCTGGGGCACTGAGAGCTTAGGTGCCTAGCCTAGGGTCATAAAGCCAATGTAGGTGAGCACCAGGATGTGAACCCAGGTCTTCCTGCCTCCAAGGCTCCCTCTTCCTCTACTCTACCACATAGCATAAGGGAAACTAAAGTGTAACTGAGATCAATCAATAAACAAGAAAAGACAGTACCTACTATGTGTCACGCACTGTTCTTGACCCTAAAGACATAAACACAAAAAAATTAAACACTACCTACACACAGGGAGGCTAGATTCTAAGGGGAAAGACAAAATGAAAACATATAAGTATTTACAGTTGTTAAAACAAAATAATTTGGTATGAAGGATGCTAGAGTTGGGGGTAGGGAACAAGAAAGGGAGTGAATGCATTCCAGGTCTGTGAGATAGCAAATGCAAAGACATATAGATGTCACCTGTGAGGAATAGAGAGAAGGACAATTTGGTGTTAGACAATCTTTTAGTACCCATAGCCTTCCAATCCCTCCCACTCCCATCCAAAGGGTCATGTATCTCAGAGAACACACAAGAAAAGAGACCCTGAATAGAACATGGAGAAACACCCACTTTTTCCCTTCTTTCTTCTATCAACAAAACCTAAGAAGAGGGAGCCTCCACAGGTCACCTTTCTATTGAGAAAAACCCAAGGCTCAGACTCCACATACATAATGCCCAGGCAGAAGGGAAGGGACCATGTCTGTAGGAAGGGTAATAAAACAGTTGTGAAGAATAAGTAAAGACATTATCTTTGCCCCTGTTGTGTTTGCAGGGGAGGCCCCCCAAAAGCATTTGACCAGGAGAATAAAATGTTGATATGCCAAGGACAATAAAATATTTTTAGCACACACACAAAAAAATACCTGATTGCAATTTCAAAAATAGTCCCCAAGGCTCGGAAAATTCCACTTGGCTTCCATTGGATGGAAAGTTGTTGAGCCTGTAAAGCTTTTACAGGAGGAGAAATATAACATTTTCAAGGATGCTACCTCTTTCCCTTAAGTAGCTGTTTTCTCCCGTCTGCTTATTTTTTTGGAAAATAAGACGGATCCTTTTGAGCACAGAAGACTTTTTTTTGGCCTTTTTCTTCACAAAGTCACTATTTTCTCTTCCACACCAAGCCTGAATATGTTTGCACTTGTAAAGTTATAGCCAACATGAAAGTATGAGTCCTAGCTGGCTTCAGAAGCTAAAAGTCTGGTTAAAGAAAGAAGCTATCTATACAAACCATCCAGCCAACATTCCAAACAGACCAGAACCATTTAAATGTTTGTCCTCTTTACTCTTTTTCCAATTTTAAAACGAAACCCAAATAGAATATTTATTTTAAACTTAACGAGGATTGGGTGAAGAAGTGGAGTAAATTGGGAACTTTAAAAACAACAACATACTAAATAGACAAAACTATAGCTTGTGAGCAAGTTATCATTCTATAAAGAATTGCACTGAAGGCTTTAAATGATAATTATTCTAAAAAATAAGTTAGGGAATGAAAGAATAGGGTAATGAGGTAATGGGGCAAAATAGGAGATTTGGATTCCGGTGCCAAATTTGCCAATGGCTAGCTGAGAGTGCCAGGCTTGGAGTCAGGAAGACTCATCTTCCTGAGTTCAAATCTGGCTTCAGGAACTTACTAGTTGTGTGACTCTGGGCAAGTCACTTAGCCCTGTTTGCCTCAGTTACCTCATCTGCAAAATGAGCTGGAGAAAGAAATGGCACATCATTCCAGTATCTCTGCCAAGAAAACCCCAAATAGGGTCCTGAAGAGTCAGACATGACTAGAAAACAACTGAGCAACTTGTGTGACTTTAAGGAAATTATTTCATTCTCTGAGACTTAGTTTCCTCATCTGTAAAATGACAGAATTGGTCTAAATGAGCTCTAAGGCTGTTTGCAACTCTGAAAAATCTAGAGTTCTACAAGTTTGTTTATAATATCAGTTAACAAATTTGTCCCAAAACAAATAGCTTTAATGTATGAATCCTTCCCTGTCTGTAATAACTGCAACTGGAATTTATATAGCTGTTGATGGTTTGCAGTGATTTTTACCTTTGTTATCTCATTTGTTTAAAAAAAAAAAACCCACAACCCAAACCATAGGAAGTAGGTATAATTCTTACTAACTTCACTTTACAGATATAATTATTACTAACTCCACTTTACAGATGAGGAAACTGTGGCAAAAAGAAGTTAAGAGCTTTGCTCAAGATCTCACTGCTAATACATGTCTGAGGCAAGATTGGAACTTAAGTCTTCCTAGTGCCAATCCAAGGCTCTACTCAACTTTGCTACATCTAAGAATCTCCATTTGTACAAGCTTCTTGGAAGAAGCAATAGCTGTTCGGTGTCTATACCAGTTCCCCAAATAGACTTTTCCTATTTTCCCTTCTACTCCTCCTTCACTATGTTTCATTAGTTCATTTAACAAACATTGATTAAGCACCTAAGTACCTTCTCTCTACTGTCTTTTCTATCTCTGATCCTCCCCTTCCCCCCCCTCCAGGGCCTTTGAGAATAGGTAAGAAAGGATATTTAGCTTGAAGAAAAACTTTAAGGTGTAGGTGATAGCTTTAAATTCAAGTAGTTGAAGGAATTTTATTTGCAAGAGAAATACAATTCAATTCAGCAAAATTAAGGATTGGAACTGTTCACCTTGGCTCAAAGGAGCTAAATTTGGAGCTCTGGAGTCAGAGGACCTGAGTTCAAATCCGACCACTGATGAGAGCATTGAATTGGATGGTGTCTGTGGTTTTTCCAAACTCTAAACTTATGATCTAAGTTTCCAAAGAGAAGATGTTGTTTTGATGTATAAGGAAATTTACAATAAGGTAGACCTATCCAAAAGCCGAGTGAGATTTCTCAGGATGTAGTGAGATCCCCCAAAACATAGATAGTCAAGCAAAGGTTATATGAATGACATTGGAACACTGTAAAGGAGATCTATGATTTGCTATAGATTAGATGAAATGAATTCCAAAGTGCCTTCCATGACTCTGAGGGTCTGTTGTTCCTTCCATACTCCCTATGCCTTAGGCTCAACTATGATATCCACCAATAGTTGGGCCCCCAAAACTAAAAATGTTGGATGACCAAAGGATACGGCATCTGACTTGAAATTTCCAAGGCAACCCAAAGGGCCAACTGTCCTAGAAAATAGCTCCTGGCCTCCCAACTAAGGAGAGCCCAAGAAGGCTTTTCATTTGTAAATTTTCAGAGAGAACTAATCATAATAGAGAGTGGAAGGTAAACTGAAATATACTCACTGAATCAAAAAATAAACAGGACCTGTAAGATGGTAAATGGCCAACAACTATCTTCATTGAGGGTCTCAATAGCTAAGAAGCTTTTACAACTTTTAACCTTGTTTTGGAGCATAAAAAAAAAAAATCCAAACTTCTGAATATGGAAATCTTGAAGGTGATAGATGTTATTTAAACCCTTCCCAAGGGAAGAAATGGGCAACATGTCAGAAATGCTAAATACAGCTCCCTCCCCACCCCCGGTTTGGTGGTTGTGATTCTGTGCAAAGGAATTAATAATTTGATCACTTACAGCTACAAAGATAAACTGATGAGGAGAGTGAGCATGAGAAATGGAAAAGGAGCTTACTTTGGAGATGCTGGCTCAGTCTTCATCATCTGAGGGACCCTAATAGGCTCTGCAATTTATGATGTTTGCAAAGTCACAATGAGAGACTGAGCTAGAGCAAATTCTTAGAAAAACTAAATGGTGCAGAAAAAGGAATCCCAAAGACGCAGAAACGTTCTTTGTCTGGGGTTTGGGATGTAGTGAGTTTTTTTTTTTATTCCAGTCTACTCTTGAAGCCTTCTCTCCTCAGAAACTATAACGCTCTTTGTAGTTAAATGGGAGATTTGGGGATTTTCACTGAGAGAATGTCAGTTTGTGGAAGAGAGGCATCTCCCAGTGAATGAATTCTATTCAGATACCACAGGACTCAAAATAATGAACTAAAGGAAGCATTAAACTCAGAAGGAGGAAACACAGGTTGGAATCTGATACTGTCTACACTGGGAAGGATGGTGCTTAATCTCAGACTCTCAGTCTCCACCTTCCTAGACATATGTTCAAAGAAGGAATGATTCCATCGGGAGGCTGCGGTGAGACAAGAGGAAGTAGGCTGGTACTGAAGGGGAAAGAGCACTGACCATGGAGTCACAGGACCAAAGGGCAAAGTATACTATAGGCACATGATATGTGACTGTTAAATGAATGAATAAAAACTAACAAAGGTAGAACAGTCTAGTAAAAAGATTGTTAGAACCAGAGTCAGGATCTAAGTTCAAATCCCAACTCTGCCCCTTACTACCAAGGTTCCCTTGTATAAGGCCCTCAGGTAAAATGAGGACATTGGACCAGATGATCTCTGAGTTTCCTTCTAGGTCTGGGTCTCCATGATGTTATGCTCCCTATCGGCTGATGGATTACAAAAGCCAGCTTTAACATTTGAAGTTCTCAAGACAACAGATGAGCAGCCTGACCTGCAATATCCTTTATCCGCCATCACAGCAGCAGGGGTGAGAGAGACCCAATCAATCACAGAAGGGATTCTTTATAAACACTGATTTAGCCAATGGCATCACAGAAAGAAAAAAGAAATATAGGAAGCATCATAACAGGTGGGAGTCTGTTGTTCCTAGTAGGCTGGTAGCCTTCAGTATTCGGGAATATTCCACAGGCTGCCCTTAACCAAAGCTAACAGCCAGGAAATCTTTGATCCTGTATGGTGATCGATGCCTATGAAAATAAACAGTAGGATTTTATAAGCATCAAATGTGAACTGTCTAGATAAACTATTTTTGTTCAATTCATCGAGAAAACTCATCCTCAAATTCTCTCAATATTCCTGACATCAGATTGGCTTTGATTCTCATATTTTTTTAAGAATGAGAAACGGTACAAGTCATATAGACCCAGAATAAAGGAAAGAAGACTGAATTTAGAAATAAAGAAGCTGTGTGTTCTGTCTCACCTGTATGACCAAGAAAAAGTCACTAACCCTGTTTTCTCATCTATAAAATGAAAGGATTGGACTAGATGACCAACATTAGTTTCTAGCTTTAAATCTACGATTCTATAACCTCACCTGGGCATACCCAGCTCCTAACTTTATTACAAACAATAGACTTGGAATAGTACAATGTAACAATGTGACTTTTTTAAACAATCAAAATCACATTTGAGAAAAAAAAAAGATACTTCAAAATAAAGGTCTGTATAATGACACAACGCACAGATGAGAAGACATCAAGAAAATCTGAATTTTAGGTGGTGTTTTCTTCCGTCAGAATGGAAGCTTCTTGAGGGCATGCACTATCTTCTTTTTTGCTTGCATTTGTCCCCATAGCTTAGGCCTGACACACAACAAGCTCTTAAGGCATGCTTGTTAACTGAGTTTAAATTCAACTCTTTTAGCCTGAGCTTCTTCGCCCTTAAAATAAGGGGTGGGACTCAATGATCTATCATGTTCCTAGGAGCTTCTGAATCTATGATTCTGTGTCCTGCTATCTGAGGCAAGAAGACATCTATCTGTACATTCCCTTGAAGGAAGGAACTGTTTCATTCTGGTCTGTTTTCCTCAACATCTAGTAAAGTTCCTGGCACTTACTAGGTATTTAATAGGTATTTGTTGATTAATTGATTGATATGTAGAGGTGCAAGCAAAGTGACCTAAACAGGTTTGACCTCTCCTATTCAAGCCACAAACAGATAACTGAAAGTCAATCTACATAAGGATGGACTAACCCTAGTTTCTAAATTAGCAAACAAATCTGCCTATACATAGGTCTATACATCAGTAACTAACTCACTCCACTGGTTGCAGTCCCACATAGAGCTAAGAGGTAAAAGCAGAGAAAGGAGAATTATTTATTTCACACCTAGATCTAAAGATAGACCAGGCAGGAAAACGAATTGAGGCATCCCCTGCAAACAGATGTGAAGAACCACAAAAGCAACCAGAGATGGAAACTGTTGGAAGATAGGAGTCCAAAAGAAGCCCTAAGTGTGGCCTGCTAGTTATAAATATTTTCCACTGTGTTTCAGCTGGTTTTCTTTTATAATACTATGTGTTTCATTTTATGCATTTAAGGACATTTTTCAGAGAAGGTGGAGACAGGCTTTCTCTGACTGTCAGAGGGGGCCAGGACACAAAAAATGGTGAAGATTTGGACTAGATATTGTCTACAATAACCTCCTATTCAAAATTCATGCCTCTATGCTCTTAAGTGGGACCAACAGTATGCAAAGGGGGTTTAAAGCTGAGAGTGACTACCAAAGGTGGCTTCGGTAAACTTCAAGGAGAAGGTTGGGGCTTCCCTTGGGTCCTAAAAGACAAAGTCAAAGAGAGGAAGATCTCCAGTTGGCTGAAGCAACACGTAGAGAAATACCGAAGTAGGCATGGGGTTGGAATGACGGGTCAGGAAGGGAGGACTCTAGAGGGAAGAAGGAGATTAGATAACTAGTGTTCTTAAATTTCGTCCTTCAGTTTTTAGGCTTAAAAGCATGAATGATGAAATCCTAAAAATATAACCTTGAAAACCAATTATAAGTATGTCCCTCCCTTATTCACCTCATATTTAATTCAAACAGATTATAAATTCCTAGAAAGCCTTCTTGGATGTTGTCCATGGTGTCTCAGTACAAAGGACATACAAGGTGGTCAATAAATGTTTGTAGAATGAAGTGATTCATAAATCAATTCAAAATTATCAAAAAAAAAAAACCTGTGGAAACAAAATGAATAGGGCTCTCTCCATCTCCCGTGAATGAAGTGGAATGACAGAGAGTATTGTCAGCATGATGGGAGTACATTTGCCATCAACTGATAGAAATAAGAGAAAGAAAGCAAAGTTTGCTTTCACCCATGGACGCGCGTGGCATTTTTAAGAAGAGAAGGAAGACAAAATGAGAGGCCCCATAGTAATTCATGTTACAAGAGTCTATCTATTTTCTCTACCTAGTCTATACCATAGCTATTACACCTCCTTCTAAATCACAAGGGAAAGATGTGTGGTTCTCCCCCCTGCCATCCAAAGCACATTTTTATATAAAAGCTCTTTTCAATGACTGACCTACTAATAAATTAAATTATTTCTGTTACACTCCAACTAATGGAAAAGAAAAGCGTAGAGCCTGGAGATGAACAATAATCTAAACCGTTAGGTCTGATTTATAACCTAATGATATTCTGGTACTGGCAGAAGAACAAAACAAAGCCCGAGCTGTAATAACAGGCAAGGTGTGCTGTCAGCAAGCTTTAGAAAGGTTTAGATTTTAAGCCTGTGGGAATTTGGAAAATATCCAAAATACTATTTTTCTGTAGCTGAATGGCATTGCTTATTACACCTTTAAATTAAATCTAATAACGAATATTGCCTTTGTTAATCAAAGTATGAGAGTTAAGGTTAGTTTTGTAAAATTGTGAGTCCTTTAACAGGGCTGAGAGCAAGCTGCTTCCCTGCCATTGCCCTGAGCTCCCATTTTGAGTGGATTTTCTTTACCCCTGTACTTTCTTCTCTCAAGTTCCCTAATAAAGATTTGAGAAACTCAGATTTTGAAGTCCTCAGAGCATAATGTTACATTAGGTTCACATCTAAACTGTGAAACCTTTTCGACTGACCCCACACAAATCCACAATCCAGACCAACTCTTATTGTTCAGTCTGGTCAGACCCCAATACAAGGGAGGACTGAATTTGACATTTATGCAAATGGACCATCAGTCAATTTGCTACATGAGCCAAGGTATCTAGGTTTAAATTGGAGGCTTGGTGTTTGTTTCCTTAGAAAAGCGATTGGGTTGATTTCATTCCCTTTGCCGAAACATGCAACCTCATATAATTTGGGGCTCAAAAAAGTTTTCACTGAAGGGAATATATTTTGTCCTGGTAAGATCAGAAAGTTGGTAGCCAGTCTGTTTCTAATCACAATGAATAACTTTGCAACCTAAATAAATTTTAGGTTATTATTTAGTTATATTATATATATTAGTTATATATTTATTATTATTATTATTTAGAAAATAAATAACTTTGCACAACTAAAAAATTACCTTGGGCATATCCTTGGCCTTTCTTATAATGAAGCTTTACATAAAGAGAAAACGGAATTACAATGCTTGAGATAATAGCTCATTTATATCTTACTTGCTGTTAATTCTCCTTTGGACCTCACAGCAACCCTGTAGGTACTGGAGTTATTAACGTCCCCAATTTACAGATGAAGGAACTAAGGCTAAGAAAGGATAAGTGACTCGCCCACTTAGCTAAACAGAGGTAAAACTGGAACCCCAGTGTTCCCAAGCCTAAGTCCAGGACCCCCATCCATTTTGCCCCACCAACTCTAAGCATATGCATATCTCCCGTAGGATTCATTACCTTTAATTATTCCATAAAGTATTTGTTAAATGTCCATTCTGTTCCAGGTACTGAGTCAGCTACTAGGGATACAAGGACAAAGGAGGAAACAAACCAGACTTGCTGTGAGTTACATGAATGGCCTAGATTTTAGGAATTTTCAGAGAAACAACAATCTCGAGACCAGGCCTGAAAAAGTGCTAAGAAAAATTTAGAAAGGAGAGGAAATAGCTTAACTTTCCAATATACTGACAAACTAGAGTCTCGAGCTGTCCTTTCACAAATCCTGGGACTGTGAGCCCTTGTTTAGGATTTCAGGTCAAAGTTCTAGCCCCCACTAGCCTTTGTGATGGCCTGTACAACATAAAACAAATGCAGCTTCCTAGATAAATTCAATAGAGGACATCGTGTGTGCGTGTGTGCATGCATGTGTGGGTCTGTGTATGCATGCACACCTGAATGTGTACTTCCATTCAGTGGGAGGATGATTATGAAATACTTCAAAAGTACCCCAGTGCTCCAAGGTGTAGGTACAGTTTTACAACAGAATAAAATAGGGCTAACGAAGCATCAGGGCTTATAGTTGTTATAACACCAGTATTCAAGTAAGGAAAACCTGGGTTCATATTCCAAATCAATGCATTTATTAAGCACCTATTATGTGCCAGGCAAGGTATCTAAGTGGTACTGTAGTACACAGAGTGCCGGGCCTGAAGTCAGGAACATTCATCTTCCTGAGTTCAAATCTGTCCTCAGATACTAGCTGTATGACCTTGGACAAGTCACTTAACCTTGCTTGCCTCAAAATGAGTCAGAGAAGGAAATGGCAAACCACTCCAGCATCTTTGATGAGAAGACCCCAAATGGAGTCACAGAGTCAAACATGAGTGAAGAACAACATAAATGTGCCCGGCACCTCTCAGACCAATGGATTGACCATCGAAAAGAGTAATGAATTTTGAGTCAAGAGAACTTAACTTTAAATTCCAGGTTGGCCTCTTACTACCTATATGGCCTTAGGCAAATCACAACCTCTCTGGGCCTCAGATTCCTCATTTGTAAAATGAGAGAGTTCAACTAGATAATGTGTAGGGTGCAGTCTAGCTGTTACTGTGATCCCAGAGCTTAGCACAATGCCCGTAGCATAGTCGGTGCTTAATAAATGCTCATCAAATTGAAATGATACTGTGATCCTTACAGGTTGTGCAATGTTAAACAAGATATCTGAGCTCTAAAAACCCCAATTTCCTCGTCTGTAGAAGGCGGATGCTAATACCATCCTTCTCCCTGAGTAGTAATGAGGACAAAAGGAAGTACTTCTCAAATGTCAAACTGTTATCTAAATACAGATATTCCTACTCTTAGGGCTCTGAAATAGGATTTCCTGGCCCCGTCTCCCATAGAAGACCAATTCCATAATGGAGATGTTCTCAGCAAAAGAGGCCCAGCAAAGCCCTGGGAGCTAGATGGGACTTTCTGAGACTTTCTGCAAAAAAAACAAAGAAGTAAACTTTGTTCCAGGAAAAGGGAGAGACACAGTCTAAGTCCGTACACACTCAATACATTGTTTCTGTGTGAGGAACATGCTAGAAGCCAAGCTGAGTAATGATGAGTAACTTTAATTAAGCTCTCCATAGGCTTGATGAACTAAAAAAAAAAAAGGAGAGAGAGAAGACAAGAAATAAGACGCATTTGCTCCCCAAGTCAGGTTTCTCATAGCTATAATCTTTTTTTATTAATCTTTGACAAACTATTAAATTTCCCATTTCCCCCCTGACCAATGGAAGGATACCCTCCTTCTGTATGATTTACAAGCCATCTTAGAAATTAGAATGTGATGAACGAGGAATGCTATTCAACATAATAAGGGTACAGAGCGTTTTCCTTTTCTCCTCTCCAAATATAATGTTCTGAATTTTCCTCTCCCTCTAAGTCCATATGATAAATAACTCAGGAAGAAAACATGGAGAATTTTAAATGAGGACATAAAAGACATTATAATTTTGTGTATTCTGTTTGCTCAGGACCTGTTTTCTGAAGCAATAAAAAAAAAAAAGCCGATCCTGCTGTCTTTCCATCTGCAAAACTCCTATTAAATTTAATAGAACTTAGAGGGACGCGTATGCGGCAGGATCAGGGTGATACAAAACCCAATTTCAATCTCTGTTAATACAGTTAATTTGATTTCCAAAAGTCACATCAGAAGAAAAAAAAAAAAGATTGCCGAAGATGGGTGGTGATGGGTTTTACAAGGTACCTGGGATTTAACTCCTTTTGATTTTAACATTTAAAAGTATTGGATAATAATGCTGATGTGTGACCCACCTCCCAAGGGCTGCTGTGAGGGAAGGATTTTGAAAACAGTAAAGCATTTTAGAAATAGAAGCAGCTGGACTGATTATCACAAATGAATGAATGACAAAGAGAGATGAATTTGGAGCCAGAGAACCTGAGTTTGAAGCCCAGCTGGGTCACATCCTACCTTTGTGACCTTGGGTAAGAAAGTTCACTCTCCTAGGCCTTAGTTTACCCATTGGTAAAATAAGAAGGCTGGACAGGATGACCTGGAAGGTGTCTTCCAATTGATGGCCTTCTTCAAGCTCCAAATCTATGACCTTATGACCATTCATCCTTGGACCCATTCCCTGCAGCCCCAACACAAATACTTTCACAGTGACCTCTTAGGCTGGCTCACATTCACTCCTTATCTATGCTTCCCAGAATTCCTTATTTCCCTCAAAACTCTGCTGAAGTTCCTTCTTCTCTATGAAGTCTTCCCTGATTCCCTAAGCCCCTGGTGCTCTCCATCCAGAAAACGCCCATTGATTTATTTTGTATATAACTGTATAACTGGTGCACCTGCCATCTCCTCTACCCACTGCCTGTTACCTCAACTTTTGTCTCGCCATTGCACTTTGATGACTCTGAAAGAGAGAATGAGGCTGGCAACTTTGTGCAACCGTACCTCACACTTAAATTCACTT
Organism: Petaurus breviceps papuanus; assembly: GCF_028583685.1. Classification (NCBI taxonomy): domain Eukaryota; kingdom Metazoa; phylum Chordata; class Mammalia; order Diprotodontia; family Petauridae; genus Petaurus; species Petaurus breviceps. The sequence continues at coordinate 53,222,188 of NW_027185761.1, forward strand.
CACCCTGTGATATCATTGGTGCTGCTCAAAAAACAAAGGGCCAACAACAATGAGAATGAAAGGTCCGGGTGAGTAGGGACTGATTCGTTTTTGTCTTTCCAGCCTCAGCACTTGGCAAGGTACCTGCCACAGAGCATATATTTACTAAAAGCTTGGTGAATGATAGAGCTATGCAGTAGCAAGTTCTAAGACCATTTGAGAAAAGACTTATTTCTAAAATTCATTAAAAGTCCAGCTAACAGAAAATATCAGAGCTCCTCTGCTCTGAAACAGAAACCTCTTAATTATACCATTTCATTATCTACCCTCTGCCTTCAAAATAACTATCAAGGAGGAGCTCAGTACAATCAGAAAGAAGACAGGGTTCCTAATGAAAAACGATGGCCATAAAAGCAAGAGTTCTGTCTTTGTCTAGAGCATTAAATCACATTCTGGCCAGGTGACCAGATCACACATCTCTCTGACTCACCATCACTCAGAAACTTCCACCTCAAGATGGCGAGGCTGACCAGTCTGCCAAGCCAACTTCCATTGGCGTCAACCTTGAGTCTGTTTTAAAGATCATTCAATCAAGAATGAATACTATAATTGGATAGACTATCTGTATCTCTCTCTCCTTACAGAAAGAGTGAAATGATAATGTGAAACTGGCATTTGATCCATTTCACTCTCATTAGCTTGTGCTCAAGATGGGATGCCAGCTCTAGCAGAGTCTCGGGAGGGAGACGGGTGAAGAAGGATTCTATTTATGATATCAAGTGGCATTTCTGTGTAGAAGGAATAAGCTGCCCAGTCTAGAACTCAGCCCTTATAATAGCTGCATTTCTTGAAAAGTTGACAAACCTGACTCTCAAAAGGTATGCAAAATCATACACTAAAGATTCATCAAGCATCTCACAACAAAGAGGAAGGTGTACATGTAGGAGTTTAATGAAGAATTCACAAAGACTTTTACATTCATTAATCATACACTGATTGAGCAGAGTCTCACCTTTGCTACCACTTTATGCTTGTCTGAAACCCATCGGATAATAATATATAATAGCTGGTATTGATGCAGCACTCTGAAGTTTGCAAAGTGTTTTTCAAATTTCATTTCAATCATTTGATTCTTACAATAACTCTTGAGAGGTAGGTGCTATTATTATCATCTCCATTTTACAAATGGGAAAACTGAGGAAAATGGAGGTTAATTGATTTGCCCAGGGTCAGTTAGAAGGGAGCCAAAAGGCCATTTGGTCCGATCAATACCTGCTATAGAATATCCTCTACCATACCACTAACAAATAATCCTATCTAGTCTTTACCTGAAGACTGCCCAAGAGGGAGAACATGCAATTAATTCCAATAAGAAGAAAAGTACCACCTCTCAAGACAGGCCACTACATTTTGGATTGGCTTTTATTGTCAGGAAATTTTCCTATCCAACCTAAATTTAACTCTTTGTAATTTCTACCCATTGTTCTTGGATCTGGGGCTGAGCAGGATACATCTAATCCCTCTTTCACACAACAGACCCTCCAATACAGTGACAGCTAGCATGTCACTTGAGTCTCCTCTCCTCCAGGCTAAACGAACCCATGTCCCTCAGCTTGTGGCTTCTCTCTCCTGGACACTCTCCCGGTTCTCAGTCCTCTTCTCCAAAACCGAACACCATATGGCATATGGGTCCGACCAAAGCAGGGGAAGCGTGAGACTGTCACCTCCTTATTTCTGGGAGCTATATGAATAAACAGGATACTGTGAAGCTGTCTCGATCCTCCCACTCCCTCACTAGATTTGAAATTGTATCTAGGCAGGAGCCCTTGTGTTAAATCATCTCTGGATATCACCCAGTTCAAGTCAACAAGCATTTACTAAGGACTTACCATGTGGAACAGGAACTGTCTGAGAGGTTCTGGAAATACCATTCTCCAAAAAAGCCCCTCAAGGAGCTTACATTCTACAATCATCCTCACTATGTAGGCTAACTAGTCAGGAGAAGGGCTTGGGTCCTTCCTTCTTCCCCATGCCCATCCTGATGTGATGATATCAATTACAGCTAGCACCAGGTGCATCATATTTTTCAGTGGAAATGGAAGTCACTAAATATTGATGAAACAAGGTAAACAGATGCATATCTGGTAAGAGGAGGAGGAGAAAATGGAGGAGAGCAGGAAGAGGGAGTGGAGAAGGAGAAGGAGAAGAAAAAGGAGAAAGAAAGAAGAAAAACAGAGGAGAAAGAAAGTGAAGGAGAAAGATAAAGAGAAGGAAGAGAAAGAGAAGATGAGAAAGGAGGAGAAAAAAGAAGAGAAAGAGGAGAAAAAGGAGAAGAAAGATGAAGGAGGATGAAAGTATAACAGAAACAATGTTAAATTTTGAGTTGGCAACCTGGGTTCAAATCCTAATTCTATCACTTAGTAATTTTGTGACCCCGGGCACATCATTTAATCTTTGTGAGTCTTAGTGCCCAAACCTGCCAGCTATAAAGCTATAATTCCAAGTAGGAAGAAGAAAGAGATACATTATATAACTATACATGGCCTAAGAGTTTGATTCTAGAAGAGTTTTCATGGATGGAAAAGAAATAAATGTCTCAAAATATTTGGGATTCACTTTGGCATCACCTGCAGATGGGAGACGTTCACTCTACAGTAATTGCAAAGACTGCGGTCACTTGCCAATGTCACTGGTTACATGAGCAGGGAGGTGTAAGACTTGGACCATTGTTGAGTGGAGCGTTGGTCTTAAGAAAAAAACCAAACTCATCTTCTTTTATGACATGCCATCGCAAAAGTTAAGATGAAGAAAGAAAATTCAGAGGATGATGGGAGAGGGGTGCAAAGTTTCAGGTCTCAGAGTTGGCTATTAGATCACTGATAAATGTTGAAGCACCCATGGTTCAGAAGAAAACAAAAGAACCAGTAGAGATGAACTATATTTATTACATCTTTTCATCTCTGTGACAGATTAATGAAGATATATTTTTTTTTCTCGAGAGACAGTCAGTAAACCCTGCAGTAAAAATCAAGAGAAGTGCCAGCAGAGAGGGAAGATGGGGCCTAGCACTTTTATGCTCAATGCAAAGACAAGTGATTTGCAAGATGTTTTAACCCATGGGTGGAACAAGAATGATTGTCTGAAATCCCATTTTATTCTAACTTGTGCTGGGATTAAGGAAAGAAGAAATCAGTTCCTACTGGACTTGGGCAAGAGTAATAAAAGTAGCTGACATGTATGCAGCAAAAGAGGGTAATGGACAGAGAGCTGCCCTTAGACCCAGGGAGGTCTGGGTTCAAGTCTTGCCTCTGACATATACTACCCTTAGGAAATGGACTAATCACTTAACTTCTAGGCAGATCTCTAAGACAAAAGGTCTCAAAAGAAAATGCTGATAGACATTAGTCAAGGGGAGTTTCCTCACTGGCAAGTTTCTTTATGCCAATGGAATAAAAAATCGAGTCCCTGTCAGTTCCTATGTCTACAGCCCTTAAGGGATTTGCAGAACAGTATGATGGAGTGAACAGGAGCATCAGAGTCTCTAGGTCCCAATTCTACCTCTGATCTGGGGCTCCTCACCTCTGTGACTTCCCCGGTCGTGGAATAGATTCCTCAGCTGGAAACTGAGGGGGCTGGACCAGTAGCCACTCTGAAATCCCTTCTACGCTACATGTCTAGAAAACAACAATAATAACAGTAAACAGAAAGTATAGTTACTAGTACTTACATAGCTCTACAAAGTCTGCTTTAAATGCAGGATCCCATTTGATCCACACAAGAACCCTGGAAGATTGGTGATTATTACCCTCATTTTACAGATGAGGAAACCGAGGCAGACAGTAGTCAAGCAACTTGCCCCAAAATCACATAGGGAGTAAACGTCCTAGGATGGATTTGAACTCAGGTGTTTCAGACTCCAGGTCCAGTACTGCACCCATGGTAAATGGCAGGCCCATGTGTTTCCAGTTTTTCAAGTGAAATAATGTAAGAATTACATCAATGTTCATTTCTACTGAAAATAATAATCATCACGGACAACATTCATACAGTGCTTTAAGATTTGCAAATTGCTGCATATCCATTATTTCATCCAATGCTTTGCACAACCCAGTAAGGTAGATCCTGTTATTATTAATCAACATAATTACTCAGTGAATCAATATGGCTGATGCCTCTTTAAAAGGGGATGCTAAGGAGGCTCTTCCAGCCCTCAATATCCAAGTGTCCATCATGGCTGCTATGTTTCCTGATGAAAGCTACTCTTTTGGCCAGCTAAAGCCATCAGGTGTCACCCTCGAGGAACAAAGGATAATGAGGCTTAGCCTAAAAATACCTTTAATAACTAGTTTGAACCATACAATTAACTCTCCGCACAACCCTCTGGGTATGAAGCTGATAGACCGAGGCATGGCTCCCCACAGCGAAAGAAAGGAGACTACGTCAATGAAGTGACCTATTGCCAAACTTCTTGGCTTACGTGCCTTGATAACTGTAATTTGGCTCCCCTTGTATCCAGTGTTCTAGTCTTCCTCTATGAATGAGACTCGTCTTGTTTGGGCAAAGCAATTTTCCAACAAGTGCCCATAGGACTTTCCACTGAATGGAAAATGAAGGAAAATTTCTGTGATAACAGGCAGTCTGGGGTAGTATAGTAGATAGACTGGTGGGCTCCCAGGGAAGAAGCCCAAATTTGAACCCCGTCTTTCATAGGTTACTTAGAAGTCCTTTTGAGGTCTCCAATGATGGTATGTGACTTCGTAAGCCCCTCCTACTCTAATGCTATTGTCCTATGGTCTGGGTCTTGCCATGACTGGTTTTTCAGATATGTAAGCTAGACCTTTAAAAGAAAAAGATTTTACCTCCTATGATTTAGGACAAATGCGGAATCTATAAACATACAATATAGCACAGAAAAACTAAAGGCATTTAACTTCAGAGGGTGGTAACTGAGGCCCCAAATTCTAATCCCAGCTCTGTTTCTTAATACCCAAGTGATCTCATGCTCTATATGCTTCAGTTTCCCCATCTATATAATGAAGGGTTAAGACTAGATCACAGGATCAATATGGAAGGGACCACAGAGGTGATCTCTTCCAAGCCCCTACTTTTGCAAGGAGAAATGTGAGGCCATGAGAGTGTAAGGGACTTTCCCAAGGCCACACAGTTGATTGGTAGCAAAGGAGAGCTTAGACTCCAGGTGTGCAGGCTACGGGCCAAGCTCTCTCTCCACCCTCCCCTGCTGGCTGTATAGTTGATCCAACTGAACAGATCTGATCCCCTTAGCCCCTCCTAAAAAACATTTGCTACCCAATGTTTATCAAACAAAAACTCATTACCCTAAAGTTCAAGGGCTTCCATACCTGGTTCCATCTTCCATTCCCAGCCTCATGTGACACTATTCCCCTCCCTGGAATCAGCATTTCAGGCTGCTAATTATTCTCCAATCTTGCCCTGCTTTCTTACTTTCATTTCAGTGAGACATCACCCACACCTGGATGGGACTCATTCCTCGTCTGCAAAAAGATCTCCAGTCTCTTGAAGCCCAAATGCAAGAAGGTACAGAATAAAGACAACTGGATTGGCAGTCTGAGGACCTGGGTTCAAATTACAGCTTTGCCATTTATTCCCTGTGTGACCTTGGGCAAGTCTGTCAACCTTCCTGGGCCTCAGTTTCCCCCTCTGTAAAAGGAAGAGGCTGGACATAGATGGTTTCTGAGATCCCTCCCTCCCTCCCTCTGTCTCTCTTTCTCTCTCCAAGTAGAAATAATCCAGTCGTCCTTGTTCAACCCATTCTACACATCTGTTTCCATTTTACCTAGTGATACATTTGTATATATTATATTGTATACATACAGTTGTATGTTAAAAGTCTTCTACATCAGGGATTCTTAACCTGAGATCTCCAGACCATAGATTTCAAGGAGTCCATGAACTTGGATGGGGGAAAAAATCATCTTTATTTTCATTAACTTAAATGTATTATTTCCTTCAATTAATTAAAACCATTACTCTGAGGTGCAAGGCCTTCACCAAGCTTCTCAAGGTCAGGTTACACAAAAAGGCTAAAAACTCCTGCTCTACCATGAAGCCTTTCCTGATGCCCCCAAATGCTAGCACCCTCCCTCCCAAACCATCTTATATTTAGTTCCCTTGTATATTCTTCAAATATTATGTGTATGCATATATGTATGATCCTGGGCAAGCCACTTGCCTTAGTTTCCTCATCTGTAAAACAGAGCCAAAGGAGGAAATGGCAAACCTACTCCAGTATCTCTGCCAAGAAAATCCCAAATGAGGTCATGGAGGGTCGAGTATGACTAGCTGACCCAAGGCAATAATATCAAAGTTTATGTCTTTGTTGTCTCCCTCATTAAAATATAAGCTCTTTCCAAGACTGTTTCATTCTTTGCATTTGTAGCTCTTAGCACAGTGTCTGGCACACGGTAAGCACTTAGTAATTACTTGTTAATTGATTGACTGATTGAATAACCAGGTTGCCACTAATCCAACTCGAGAGAAGAAGAGGCAATTCATCCCCTGCCAGTGTGGTGCCTACCATGGCCCGGCTTTGCCAACCAGACAAGCAGCAAGTCAAATAAACTTTGCATTGGTTTGCTCAAACTCATTCCCTAAGCTAGGGCCAACCCACAAAGTCAGATAATTTAATTAGTCCAGCTCCTGGAGGCCTTGAAGCCAACTCTTGCTGTCTATTTTTGATCAAGTTATTGATTAAGTAAAGACATTAGCAAGCTAAAAAACTGATGTCTTCATATCAGCCGCCCACAGGAGCATCTCACTGTGGTCCCAAGGTAAAACTGAGAACATTCAGAAGCATTTAAAAAGGCTTTCTTTATTCCCAGTTAAGCTACTTGGGGATGAAATAAAGAACATACTTTTTTTTTTATTTTTAAGGAGCTTAAAGTACCTTTCAGAATTTTTATTTCTTGCTTAAAAAAATGGTTATCTACACAAGGTATGTCTCAAAGGAAGTACAGTAACTTACAGATAGCTTTTTGCCTAGCTCGCCCATGATAAAGTAATTGGATGCAGCTATATTTGCACCCTTTCAAGAGGCACTCTTAACCTACTAAAAAGAATTAACTGGTTGTCATTTATCCACACATGTTCCACAAAGAACAGATAAGAAAAAAAGCAGCAGACTGCCCAAATAGCATTTCTGTAGCATTCAGTGTCCATTACGCCGAATTGGAATGTAATTCTACAATCGTCAAGAAGTATTTTGTTGTTCCAGCCGATAAACTCTTCTCAAATCTTTGTGAATGTGCAGAACAGGTTTAGTCTTTGGGAAGGAAGCTCAAAATGCCTGCACACAGAAACCAGAGAAGGCAAGGTAATTTGGACAAACTTGCCACTGAGGAAAAGGAGGTTTGTAGTTAACAAAAATTATATAGACCATCTCACTGAACTGCTCAGCCTCGAGGACAGATGGTTCCATTTCCCTTCCCTTTCATTTGGAGCTGGAAAAATAGACCTGGTCTGCTAGAGAGGGGTGTTTTCCATCAGTCAGGGTTGTAGAACTAGAAGGAGCTCTAGAAATCAACTGAGGTCATGCCCATTGTTTTTGCAGAAGAGGAAACCCAAGCCCAGAGACATAATGTCATCTGCACAGAGAATAAATTTAATAAGCGGGTGACTGAGTCAAGTCTGAAATATCAGTCCTTTGACATTTGCTCAGTCTAGCGCTCTTTCCAGAATGTTCATGGTTAAAAGTTGTTTATTCCCCAAAATAAAATCACTTTGTATTTTGTATTATAATTGTGTCATTTCGTCCATTTGTGTCATGATCCATCATTGTCATCATCATCACTAACATTTATAAAGTACCAGGCACTGTTCTAAGGGCTTTACACTTATTACCTCATGTATCTATAGTCACATCACACAGGGGTCAAAACAAACTAATGTATGGAAAGTGAAATGAAGTATTGAAAATAAATCTTAAAGAACTATATACAGGGGCCCCAAAGTCTTGGTGTGGATTTAAGTCTTAATAGCAACTAAATTAAAACTGCAATAAGACTTTTGGGGCATGGTTATGTGTATTATACACACACACATACATAATATATACACACATATCTACATATATACACACATATGTATGTGTGTATGTGTAGATATGTATGTATATATATAATTTATTATTACTCTATTCATCGAGTACTCATTAGGCACCTACTATATACAAAATAATCTTCTAGGCACTGAGGAAAGATGAGATGATGAACAAGACGTAAGCCAGACGCCCTCTCCACATAGGGATTACAGGCTGGTAGGGGGCATAAAGCATGTGTGTACTAAGCACAGCACGAGGTATTATAGGAAGCATAATACAAGGTAGCCTATGCTAAACACCATAGGAGAAATGGAAAAGTGACACAGGAGGGCCAGCCCACGTCTGGCTTTCTGGGCCTCTGAAGGAGGAGATGGCATTGAACTAAGCCTTAAATGATGGGATAGATATTTATTTTTTATAAAAAAAGAAAGGTAAGAGAGGTGTGATAGGAAGATACATAGACTGAGCAAAAGTTTAAAAGCAAGAAAACACCAAGTACGTTTCCAGAGCACTGTGTAACTTAGGGTCTGAAAGAGAAACAGGATGAGAAGAAAGGTGGAGGGGGGAAGGAAGGGCCTGGCATCCTTGCTTAGCCCTTGGGCAATCACAAGGTATAGAGCGGGGTGCCCTACTAACACAGGAAAGAAATAGCTTCTTCTCCTTAAAAGCAGGCCTGACTGGGTGATTCCCTCCCCAGTCACCTTCTACTGATTCTTTTTGCTTCTAGGATAGAACATAAACTTCTCTGTAAAATATTTAAGGCCAAGGTGGCTCCAAACTACTCACCCATTTCCTCCATGTCTTACCTCCAAGTCTTTGTGTTTCAAGTGCATTCCCCAGGCCTAGAACGCCCTCTCTCGACATGATTCTCTGCAAATACTAGTGCCCTCTTTCCCACAAATCACCTTGTATTTGGGGCAGCCTGGGTGGTTTGGTAGTTTAAGAGAACTCAACCTGAGTTCAGGAAGACCTGAGTTCAAATCCTGCCTCCGACCCTGGGAAAGTCTGTTTCTATCAGCTTCCTCATCTGCAAAATAGGAATGATAAGAACAATACCCACCTCCAGGGTTTTTGTGAGGATCAAAAGAGATGAAAAATGTGAAGTACTTTACAAACCATATTGTATGGGGTGAAAAACCCCATTAAAAATGTAATCAAGAATGTGGAGGTTTCTCAGGATAAAAACAGGAAATTTTTTTTCTCTTCCACCATGGGAAGAGGGCAGTCCTCTCCATGATGGATCAGGGAGAGGAGGCATTTATACCCTAACACAGTCAAGGCCCCTCCCACAGCTGTCCCTTCTCCCATGGCTTACAATCTGAGCGCAAAATCTCCTCCAAAGATTAGGAACAAGGATATAGGTGATAGCCAATCCAAACGTACCTATCCTTATTTGGCAAATGCCAAAAGGAAGAAGGGGAAGGGTGCCAAGAGATTCCAAAGAGCTTAATGCTGATTGACAGCAAGGGAAATGGGAAAGGGTCCTGAACAATATGAACAACTGAAATGTTCATGTCCTTATTTGGCAAATGAAATGTTCATGTCCTTATTTGGCAAATGCTAAAATGAGAGAGGGAAAAAGGTCACAAGCAAAGGTGGAGATCAAAAACCCCTAAAGGGCCTAATTCCAATAAGGGTGTCACAAACAAGAGTGGGGGTCCAAAGACTCCTGGAGGGGCCTAATGCTGATGTGGCAGTAGTGAAGAAACAGGAAGGGTGAACTGGCAACTCCAGCCTGCTCCCATAAGAAACCTTATGGGCTAAGAAGTTTTCACCTTCCCCATTCAACATAAAGTGTTTTATAAATGCTAGCTATTGGGAGGCAGTCAGGTGGCGCAGTGAGTAAAGCTCCAGCCCCTGAGTCAGGAGGACCCGAGTTTGGTTCAGCCTCAGACACTTAACACCCACACAAAAAAACTAGCCGTGTGACGTTGGACAAGTTACTTAAACCCAATTGCCCTCCAAAAAGGCAAAAAAAAAAATGCTATCATTACTATTATTATTGTATTTAACTACTTTAGATATATATACATACATACATACAACTGTGCATCCATACATATCTATGTATTAGCTGTTCTTATGATGAATATATTTTTCTACATACATGTTCTCCCCATTAGAACGTACATTGCATCTGAGTAGGAATAATTTCATTCTTTATGATTTGCTCGTTTTTATCAGTTATTTATTTAATTAGATGCTGTTGGCTAAAATGACAGATTCATTAGTTATTAGTTATTTCTTTGAGTGCTGGATTCTTCACACTTAACACAGCACAGAAGAGAAACTTAATGAATGCTTGTTGACTGACTGACCTACTGATCGGTATTTAAGGAGAAAAGCAAATGGTCTCACTCAGAAGAAAACTTCTTTTCTTGCCAATCTTTTGGCCCAATGTCATGCAAAGAGTTTTCCAATCTGGAAGAGAAGGTACCAAAATCACATCTTTTTAAAGCCTGCTCTATCTAACATTTCTATCTTAAAACAAATCTCTAAGGTGCCCTCCTAGTCTCCTCCACAATGAAAATCAAGCCTATTTTGGTCAGAACGAAAATGGGAAAAGGCAACACAGTAAGAATAATAATTTCTAGGTCTTTTTTTTTTTTGCTCAGTTGAAAACTCTACTAGCCCCCGGCCATATAGAATATATTAGAATTTAGAAGGAACCTGGCCGAACCTGCCCCACTGATACATAAATAAAGCTATCAGATTTTTTATGTTTTCTCTTCTCTAAACTGTACCTTTCTCATTCTCTAACTCCCATATGAATCTGCCCAGTTCCAAAACTCATATAATCCCCTTTTCCTTTTACTGCCCCAGGAATCCCTTTATCCTGCAACACCAAGGGAGCCAGGGCTCTCATTCCTCATTAGTACCCTCGGCCCCAGGGCCTCTATGATTGACAGCTCAGCAGAGAGTTCCTCCCAGTACCTGAGATGGAATGTGGGTTGGTCAGCTGGTCTGTTTGGACTCCTCCATCTTGCCCAGGCACCTAGCAGTACCTTCTCATGCCCCTTTTGCTGTATGGCACAGTCCCCTTGGGCAGTCTGATGATATGCATAAACGAAATACCAAGGATTACAGGGGAGGTCCATTGTATTGAAATAGGGATCAAAATATTGAAAAACCAAATTCACAGACACTAAGGCTAAGAATCCCCATTCTAGACACACTCTATTTTCCCAATGCCTCTGTTAAAGTAGCAGCAAAAACTGAAGAAACTATGATAGGTGGGGAAGAGCAAGCTATGTGCAAAGGGAATAAAAACCTTGGGTGGAACAGAGCAGAGGTATAATGGATAGAAGGGCCAGCCTTGGAGTAAAGGAGACGTGAGGTCAAGTCCCATGGCCGATCCATTAAGACTGTATGACCCTAGCCAAGTCACTTGACTGCTCAGTGCCCCTAGGCAACTCTCTAAGACTATAAATGATAGATAAGTCACTCAGCTGCCTCAGTGGAAGCAGCTTCCACCCTAGGATAGGCTTACACTGATGAAATCATAGATAGGTAGATAGGTAGGTAGGTAGACATTCAGACAGACAGACAGATGATAGATAGATTATAGATATAGACAGACAGATACAGATAGATAGATGGATAGATGAATGGATGGATGGATGGATGGATAGATAGATAGATAGATCGATAGATCGATGGATGAATGGGATAGACAGACAGATATAGATAGACAGACAAATAGAAGGAAGGAAGATAGATGTAGATAGACAGACAGATGATAGATGGATAGATGCAATGAACAAATGCATGGATATGCTAGATCTCTATAGAAATAGATATAAAAGGTTTTACTGCATTTTCCCTCTTATTTTAAACCAATTAAGATGCTACGAGTTTATAAGAGAGATGACTTATATCCACTAAGACTTTTCCTGTCTGGGGCCACCAGCTCTCCTGTCTTTTAGAGTTAATGACTCCCCTCTTATGACTACACCCCAAGGGTCAATGAGATTATTTATTACATTGCAATTTTGTTTTGAGTCTAGGGGGAAAAGTATCAATAACGTTTTTGTTCCCAAGCACGTTCCTACAATCTTCCTTTCCTATCACTGCGGCACAGATGAAACATCCACAGATGCTCAGAGAACCTGACACAAGTTATCTAAGTAGGGACTAGCAGATTAATAACTCTGGTTGGTTGGCCTCCAGAGTCACCAGGCTCTTTAATCTTACTCAGGAGCTAACATTTAGAAAATACTCCCTTGTCTCCTAGAGACATTAATTCAGTTTTAGGCCACGAACAAGTCCCTGCTAGTCGAGGAACTGAACAGGTTCATCATTAAGGTAATTTCTCTTCGATTTATAATCACCTTGAATGCAATTATGTCACCTGGGATTTCCCCAAAACCTGACTTTCTCTCCCAATTTTGAATGCAGGAAAGGGAAGGGAGTGGTTGGGGAGGGGAAGGAACATACAGAAAGCTAACGGGATATTTGGCTCTCTTGACATTTTTATTTCATGAATCATAAGACAGGAGCTGTAATGGTACACTTTCTATCCTCAGGCATCTGAACAATGATGGCTGGGGATACAGAGGTGCAATCTAAGGGTCAATTTCATCATTGATACAGGAACATAAATCTTTACGTCCTTGGTTGCTTCGGGAAAATTATGTAACCCACAGCAACTACAACACAGAAAGGGCACTAGGCTTAGGCTTAGAAGACCCAGGTTCAAATTTCAGCTCTGGCTGAGTGCCATTAACTGTAGAAAAAGCACTAGATTTGGAGTCTGGAGACCTGTGCCCGAATCCTCTCTCTAATACTACTTGCATGATCTTGGACAAGTCACCCACCTTCCCTGGGGGTCCTCAATCTCCTCAACTGTAAATGCAGCTTAAAGACACAGCTCAAGCACCATGTGAGTTGTGTGATGTGCTTGTGTCTTTCTTGGATGCTGTTTCCTGATCTCCCCAACTTAGAGTGCCCCCGTTTTCACATCAACATGTGCTGAACTGCTTTGTATATATTTCTACTTATTCCTTTGATATTTATGATATGTAATATTAATTATATAAACATAAATTAATCATAATATACATATTTGTTTTCTCCTCCATTTGAGTGGAAGCTATTTGTTGAATACAGATTTTTGTCTCACTCCTTATACTCATATTCCAAGAGTCCAGTCCCTACCAAGCACTTAATAAATACTTGCTCAATGACTGACTGCGTGTAAAAAGGGGGAAGGGCTAGAACTAGACATCCTTTGAGGTTCCCTAGAGCTTTAGATCTAGGTGGAGCCATAACTCACAGAGCACTGTAGAGTAGCCTGGAGTCAGGAAGACCTGAGTTCAAATCTAGCCTCAGACTCTTAATAAGTATGGGACCCTGAGGAAGTCATTTCGTCTCTGTTGGCCTCAGTTTCCTCAACTGTAAAAATGGGGAAAATAAGCACACCTACTTCAAAGTGATGCTGTAAGGATCAAAACAGACAATATCTGTAAAGCACAGTCTCCAGCACATAGAAGGCTCTATATAAAAGCTCATTCCTTCCCCTTCTCTCTTTTATTCCTCTAACACTCAGTTCATCGAAAGAAAACTCCCTATGCAGAAAAAGACTTTGCTGAACAAGATTGCCAAGTTGTCTTTCTATGTTCCATATTGCAGTAGAATTTGGATTAGAACCTGATGAGCTTCATTCATTCCTTCAGAATATGGAAGCCTGTAAATTCTGGTTTAGATGCATAAGGGAACGCTACATGTTTTTAGGAATCACATGCTAAAACTCGAGGGCTGCAATCTGCTCTTGTATAAGCAAAGCATGCTATCTCTGACGTCTTACATTTCAATGTTACTTTATACAACAACAAAGAAATATTTAAACAGCTAACATCTGCTAAGAGACCTAGGAGATGGCAAGATACCATCCAAGGCAGGGGCGGCATGTTGACTATGGCAAAGAGTTAAAACCTGCTCACAGGCCAGAATTTGTAAACTTTGTCCATGGTGTTAAAAAGAAAAAGAATTAAAAGTTGTAAAAATGTATAGATTTGAATTAAAATAGTAAATAGTCTTTAAAAATTAAGACCAGATGGCAATCAGAAAGAGACAACAAAAACCTGAAATAAAGGGAAATACCCTCAGATGCAACCTCTAAATCTAATTCTCCCAAAGTAAGGCCATCAAAAATAAAAGCAAGCAAGTCCTTGGTGGAAAAGTGAAGCCAGTCTACAGGGAGTTTAAATGAAAGGAAAAAATGGTAAAGATTCAAGTAACTTTATCCAAACCCTCAATGGAAATTTATTGACTAATTAAGATCAGATATATATGATGATTCCCCCAATGAAGCTTAAAAAAAAATAGTCCATTTCCAACTGTGACTACATTGTACCAAAATTATCCTTCTTAGCAGCTTTGGAAAGGGGACAGCAAAACCAACTGGGAGCAATGAGATGCTTGATTGACTCATTTTTATGACATTCTTCCATGAAGGTCAGAGCTCTCGGCTGTAGTTTAATGACAAGGGGAAAATAAAAAATCTGTGTGTGTGTGTGTGTACATATACAGAAAGATAGATAGACAGACAGACAGACAGATAGATAGATAGATAGATAGACAGACAGACACATATAGATATAGAATAGATGATATATATATATATACATATATATATATATAGATGATATAGACATAGATATCTGATTTAGTGTGGTGGGAAATCTGAAACCAGAGGATCTCAATACTTTCTTTAGTGAAAACCACAATGATAGTTATTTGGGGTCTGGAATTTTTCCTAAGTAAAGTGATAAAGGTAAAGAAAAAGCTTGGTGTAATGGGAAGAGGTGATGGGCTAAGTGTTAATAAGCATGGTCCAAATGTTTCTACCACATCTTTAAAGGTCAATGTTCTCTTTATGAAGGACTCTTCAGGCAATGGACAATAGGATGCACTTATAAATGCATCTAAAATGACTTCTATAAATTGAGACAATAACTCTTAATGGAAGAGTTGGAAGGTATGGTAAAAGTCATATAGTCCAAATGCATTATTTTACCTAAGAGAAAATTGAGGCCCAAGGGAGAGAAATTACTTCAAAGGTCATTTTTAACTCAAGATGGGTCAGTTCTGTTTAAAACAGCAGGCCACTTCTTCATGCTAGTCATCTGATTTATTAAGGCCCACATTCCTGAGACATAATGTCTGGCTAAAGCCAGGGTTTGGGGACAGGAGGCAAATTACTCTACCTCACTACCAATTACACAGAGTTAAAAAGTAATGCGGCATCCGTCAACTCTCACATTTCCAAAGATGAGTAAGTACACAGGCTGCTTCTCCAACAGGCTGTATACCACAAGATGAATTGCCAGGAAAGCCAGGGCAGTTTGAAGCAAGAGAGGGGAAGAGGGCACATAGAGATAATGGACAGCTAATCAAGCTCAGTTATTTAAGAAACTAAGGATTACATGGTTTTACAGAACCAAAAGCTTAGTGTCAAACTTGACAATTCATATCTATACATCTATATCTATAGATGTATACTCTGAAAGTAACAAGTTCCCCAACCATTTCAATCAAACAAATAGCATTTATTAAGCTCCTACCGTGTACCAGGCACTATGCTAACTACTGTTTGTGTAATTTCCTTAAGCATGGTAAGAGAACTAAGGTGGTCAAACATGGATGGCTTTTAACTCATCAAGGAAGACCAAACTGCATTTGGCATAGTAAGTAACAGTGATGATTTATTCTCCACATCAGATACATCTTTTCCATCAAATGCTTTCACAAAGCTAGGTGTACCCATGATCAACAATTGGCATCCCCGGTGCTTGGAACAGAGAAATCATCTCATAAACAATTTTGCAGACATATTCATGAACAAAGAAACCCCAAAAAGAAATATATCATTGGAATCAAAATGGCCAATTTGGGGCATTTTTCCAGTTAAATCCCTGACACTTCCTATGCCATAGTTTCTGTTTCATGGATATTGATCTGTAAAGGACCTTTGACTTCCACCTAGGTCCAACTCCCTTCTTTTACATATGAAGAAGTTAAGTTTAGAATGGTTGAGTAATTTGCTTAAAAACACACAAGATGGTCAGTGGCAGAACTGGTATTTGAACCCAGGTTTTCTAGCTCTGAAGATAGTCCATTTTTCCACCACAAACAGTTTCCCACAAATTCCATTCTCCCACTCCAGAGTAAATGAGTAGGTTAATAGTACTTCAATTATTGACCCTCCCCAGGAGATAGAACCCAGGAGATAGCAGGTAGGGCCTAAAAGTTGGAATGCTATTCTTGGGCCAGGAAGACCTCAGTTCAAATCCCACTTCAAACCCTCACTGGCTATACAGCCATGAACATATCATTTATCTTCTGAACCCCAGTTTCCTACTTTGTAAAATGGAAATAATAAGAATGCCTCCCTCAGAGGTTGGGTAGTTGAAAGGATGAGTAAATGTGAAATAATTTATGTAGAGTCCTGTGCAAACCTTAAAGAGAATCAAGCTTGTGTTCTTAGAACAGATGTGAGATTACAATTTCATCCCTTCTTTGCAGACTTTTGGAACTTGACTAATATATTGATTAGTTTCAACAACCTGCTTTTTGTCCTTGTGGCTTTTTTATTCTTTGTCTCTTTAGGTAGAGGAAGGCGAAGTAACATTTATTTCCTAATGTGATGCAAAAAACAAAAGATATTTTTTAATTGAAAAAAAAAAGCTTAAATATAACCACACAGGACATTTCTGCTTATGATCTTTGTTTAACAATGAAGGCATGTAGCCATTTCTTGTTCTCTCTTCCTGTTCACATTATAGGTTATGTTAACAACAAACAGAGAGAGAAAAAGGCAGCATGAAATAAATTAATCAGTCAACAAATGCTTACCATATGTTTTCTTCAAACAAAACACTGTATCAGGCTCTAATAATCTACTGAAAATAACCCAAGTCATTTGCTTTCCACCCAGGTCAAGCCTCCCCCTTCTAATAACTTCGTTTCTTAAGTGTTTGCATATTTTTTGTATTTAATTTTGCATGGAATGTACATTCTGTGCCCTTACCCCAAAGAATCTAAGTTCCTTGAGGGCAAAGAGTGTTGTCTTCATACCTTTACATTTCCAGTCCCCAGCACATAGTTGGTATTTAGCAAATGGTGGAATGAATGAATGAAGTCAATCCATACTAAAAAGTGGGTAAAATTTTCTATGTCAGTTACCTGCTCTGAAAGGGGGTAAGAAGAGAATATCCTGATCTTGGAGCAGAGAGCCTTGGACAGAAAACACAGGAAAAAGAAAATCCACAGTGCAACATAAGAACCAAATTTTAACATCACAGGGAAGTCATGTGAAATAACAAAATTATATCCGTTATTTTTGCTGTTTCACTAATAATTTATTGGTGCTGTGATAACAAGGTTTTGGACTTTTTGAGCTATTTTCATTCTTAATTGAAGAAAATGCATTTCTCGGGGGAAACAGAGAGAGACTGATTTATAATTCATCCAGACTCAAATCTTGTTGCTACCATGTTAATAAATCATGGTGGGGCTGGGCTGAAAATGAGATTTCACACCCATTCTACCTCGGGCTGTTTGTATACAAAGACTTATCCTCCATCAGTCAATGTTCCCACCTCTAACAGAGATGAAATGACTCATTCTGACAGATTTTTGCTGATCAGATAATTAAATCATGAGGCAAATAACTGAAGCTAAAGGAGAAAATGACTTAAAATTAAAATCATAGAATCAGAGCTTTTGAACTGGAAGGGACCTTTAGAGGACAGAGAATGTTATTTCATAATCCCCATCTACTTCTGAAACTAAATTCAAAAGTTAGGTTATGAGATATTATTACCTATTTGGGTGTGGAGGGGTGTGGGGGGGTGTGCACATGTGCACCTGTGTGTATATATATATATATATATATGTGTGTGTGTGTGTGTGTGTGTGTGTGTGTAAGTATATATATATATATATATGAAGCTCATAGTTTATGCATTTATATTCTACCATATATAGAGTATACAGCATATTTTAAAGTCACATATGAAATATGTAGCTTATTTTCATTATACAATATAAAAGGATGTAAACTTTAAAACTCAATAAAATATGAATTAGAGTCATGCTGTCAATAAAAAAAAAATGGGTTTTCCCCATTAAAAATCCTGTAAAAACAAGGGGCAAGTAACTGGGAAGATAATTGGATCTCTGAGCTTGGTATCATGTTTTATGCTCACCCAAACCCCTGGATTAAAATTGGCTTTGGTTGCGCCTATTTACCAGAAAAAGGTTTTTTGATACAACTGAGGGTAACAAATTTCGCATATGGAATCTAATACTTGACAGGAAAAGACAAAATTGGGAAAGAAGGTGGTTCATTTTCTTTCTTCAGGGATAATATATGTGCGCAGTGAGAGCATGCATCTCCTCTAGGTGGCAGCACTTACTGGGTAGAGTAAGGGGTAGGAGGAAGGTTGAAGGGACCCTCTAGGGTCAATGTGGGATAGTAGAAAAGGAATGCCACTGGGAGTTAGAAAGATCTGGGTTCCAATCCTGTCAAAGACACTCAGTAGCTATGGCCCAAGCAAATCAGTTATTCTCTGTTTCCTCACTGCAAATTAAGGGGATTAGTCCTTCTATCATATTTTAGCTCTGAATCTATTCTTTTCATCATCCCCACCCAAATTCTTGGGCCTGACATGTTTAAAAATAGAAACAAAACAAAAAAAAGCCTAGCAACAAATCTAAGCAAATTGCATTAGTTTGGTAAGAGAACAAAAGTAGTAAAACATAGACCACTCGTGACTAACCAATAAGAGTCAAACAGTATTAGGCTAATAATTGTCGTTATCCTTCCTATACATGAAACATGTGTCTTCTGGTCAAAATCTTTAGAGGTGAGTCAATGTAATCCCATCAGATCCATAAGGAAGAACAAAGGGTCCCAACAGCAATGCAATTTCTGGATTAAATTGTTCAATTTAGGAAGTTAATGCCAGAAATAGAATGTGACACAATAGTTCTCTCCAGACCAGCCAGATCAGACAAAGCTTTAGTTTAAAAAAATATGTAATTCTTATAATGAACAGTGACTGTTTTACAGACCATCAAGTCAATAAGTGGCCTTTTAAAGAGTCAGCAAGAACAAATCGACCTTAACAATTCCAGGCGAACCACTGCCATCTAATTGTGTCCACCAAGGAATGAATGTTAAAGCCCAGAAAAAGCAAAAGGAGTAATCTAGAGTCCACTGGATTAGTGAGCCAATGGTAACTCCCTCCCCAGAATAATGAGACAGACCACAAGGATGTAGTCACCCATTATCTTGCCTCATGCTACACAGGGGCTCCTGATTTCAAGGATGGACGATAAGGGCCACTTACTCTTCAGCGTCTTCATAGTCTAACCTAGCAATGGGACAACCTACATGCAGAAATAAAACCAAAGTGACTTCACAAAATAAAGAAAAGGCAACCCCATATATGGCGTGGAGTTGTTCAGTCATTTCAGACCTCTGTGACCCCATTCTGGGGTTTTCTTGGCAGAGATACTGGAGTGGGTTGCCATGTTCCTTCTCCAGCTGATTTTACACGTAAGGAAACTGAGGCAAGCAGGGTTAAGTGTCTTACCCAGGGTCACACAGCTAGTAAGTGTCTGCGGCCCATTAGAACTCAGGAAGATGAGTCTTCTTGATTCAGGCCCAGCACTCTATCCACTGGGCCACCCAACTGCCCTACATTGTGAAGACAAGTGTTCAAATCAAGCAATTCACATAGTCTTCAAGTGAAAATATAAATTAATGCAAATATATCTTCCATAACTGACATTTACAATTTAACAACAACAATAAAACAACAGCTAATATTTATACAGTGCTTATGTCACTTGAGCCTCACAACAATCCGAGGTAGGTTTTTTGCATTTTTGCATATTTCCCATCCCCATTTTGGAGGTAAAGAAACTGAGGCAGACAGGTTAAACTGCCCAAGGTCACACACCTAGCAATTGTCTAAGGTCATATTTGAAGTGGGGTCTTCCTGACTGTAGTCCCAGCCCTCTAATTACTGCATCACTTAACTGCTTGGAAAAGCACCAGTCCTGGAGTCAGGGAGACCTTGTTCAAATCCTACCTGAGAAATTTACTAACTGCCTCAGCTTCCTCATTTTTCAAATAAGAGCATCTACCTTCCAGGGTTGCTGTGTTTATCAAATGGGATCATATTTGCATAGTGCTTTGAAAACTTTAAAGTTTTATAAAAATGCTAGTTACCATTGCTATTGTTAGTGGTGTTGTTTTCATTACCTTCCTAAGGAAAGATCAGATAAACCTAAGGGTTCTGAAGGAGTTCATACACAATAAGCAGAAAAATAATTATGGACCCAAGACTGGGAAACTCGTTATTGGAATGCAAATTTTTGAAGACAGATACTTAAATTTGTATCTTCATATCCCCAGTGACTAGCTGCATAATACATGGCACATCAAAAGCATTTAATAAATGCTTATTGATTAATTAACTGGGTTCAAATGCAACCCCAAGAGTCCCTAGATTTGTGACCACAGACCTTAAGGTGAACTCTCTGAGTCATAGGTTACTGATACACAAAATGGAAGGCATAACGTTTGGACTACTACCCTTTCAGGGTCATTAGAAAAAAAAAAAGTGGTTTGTAAGCCTTAAAACCCTGCATAAATAAAGGCTAATCCTATTATTAATATTATTCACACCAAAAAAAAGCATTAATTTCTTCTACAAAGAAATAATTTCCTAGGTGAAAGAAATCCAATTCTTTCTCATAAACATGTCTTTCAGGATTGGGTATACAGGCCTTCTTAGTTGACATTAATTAGAAAGAAAGCCTTTGCAAAGGTATGTTCAATTATCTGTTCT
This sequence comes from Petaurus breviceps papuanus, assembly GCF_028583685.1. Taxonomy (NCBI): domain Eukaryota; kingdom Metazoa; phylum Chordata; class Mammalia; order Diprotodontia; family Petauridae; genus Petaurus; species Petaurus breviceps. The sequence goes on from NW_027185761.1 coordinate 53,243,110, forward strand.
TTTTCCTTTTGTTATATTTACCAAGAAATCGTAACTGTACTTTGCCTGGGAAAGTAGAATCTACACATAGAGAACCACGAAGGTAATTTGGAACAAATTTGAGGCAGATCTAGTTTTCCCTCTTCATTTAAACACAGTTAAGGTGTGGAAAGAATTCTATTCCCCCGGGGAGATTTGAAAGCGAGAAGGCTAATTTCTTTCAGGTTTTGCATATTCTAAATCTACACATCTAATAAGACAGTGGATAATAATTCTAAGACATATTAGTACAAGAACTCAACAGACATGGATCACGTTGGCGGCTTAATGGAAACATTCCTGCAGCCCCAGAGCCCAAAAATGAGAGTTGAACGAACACAGAGATAACTGCGACCCTCTTTTAGAGCAAACATCGTTCCCTTCCCCTAGCTCCCAACAACTACGCCCCTCTCTGGCTGGTGGATGGGCTCTTCTCTTCCATTATTCCCTTCCTGCAGTAATCATGGAAAATTGGTTTATACTTTTTAAACACTCTTGGAGCTCTTCAAAGAGGAAACACTATAGAGACTGGAACAAATGAATAATGAGATGTTTTGCAGGTGTAGACATAAATCCAACACACTGTCATACACCATATTAAGCCTCCTTTAGGATAGTGCTAAGAGACAACCATGCAGCTCCCATGCCACGAGGTCTGCCAGGACAGTAGTTTTTCTCTCACATTAAAAGAAAAGTATTAACAATGACCATCTCATGAATTCTTCTCCCCCCTAAGCCCTACTCCACACTAGAAAAGGAAGAAACAATAAACTTTGAAGGAGGAAAAAAAGGGTGTACATTTTGTTGTCATAACAGACTAATTTATGCCATAAAGCAAATCTCTTCTAGCATTTCTCAGCAACCATTGTGGGCACTGAAAGATGAGAAGATGGCTTGGTATCAAAAAAAATTTTTTTTAAAGATTGTGCTTTTAGATTCCATAATTAAATGAGAAAAAAATAAAAAGGAAGGGAGCATGCATAGCTACATGAACTTAATCTTGTGTCTGTATCCTCAATACTGTTCTGACCTTAAGAGTTCAAAAAGAATTGGTACTTGATGGACAACAAAACAGAACTAGAATCATCAAAAGACTTGGCAATAGAGTATAAGCTCCTTGAAGGCAGAGATGATTTCCTTTTTGTCTTTATATATCTACCAATAATATGTACTTAATAAATGCTTGTTATATACAGATATACCTGTATGCAAATTACAGATATCAATGTGCATAAATAAATATATATAACTTTCTTTGTATATACTTATGTGTGTACATAGAGTTTCCCCCAATAGAATGGAAAATTACAAGAGGGCAAGAACCATTTTGGCTTTTGTCTTCATAAAATTCACATATCTAGCACTATGTCTGCCACAAAACAGGAACTTAGTAAGTATGTGTGTGTGTGTGTACATGTTGCACGCACATATGTCTGAGGTAAGGATTTCATGTGATTAAGTTCATTTTATCAATAAGTGTAAATGGCTAGTTAGCAAATGCTCCTGGTTCAATTAGACAACAAGCACTTATTTAATTTAATATTTATTTCTTTAATGTCCTATGTAATATTTAATATCATATATACTATGTACTACATGTTATTTACTATGCACTGGGACACAAAGACAAAAATGAATTATCACCTGCCCTCAAGAAGCTTACATTCTAATGAATCAAAAAACTCTACTGGCTCTAAGTTGAGGTAAGGAGAGGTGAAGAGTAAAAAGGGCAAAGCAGTTTTAAGCCTCTTAAAAGTTACAGAGGATCTTACTAGGATGGAATGCAAAAGGGGAGGAGAAACAAGAAAGGAAAATCATAGATTCTAAAGTACCAAATAGTACTAAAATATTCAAAGGTCAATGATTCCAACCCATAACTGAACAGAAATCCTCCCTACAGTATGTACAAGAAGTCACACGGTCTTTGCCTAAATACCTCCAGTATATGGGAATTGCTAAGATGGTTTAAACTACCCTTAAAAAAAAAAAGCTTCTATCCAACTGTTTCTAATTCTGCTCTAGGAAAAAAAAACCGAACAGGGCTATTTCCTCTATCATAGGAAAGCCCCATCAAATATTTGAAGACAGCTGTCAGGTCCACCATGAATCTTCTCCAAGTGGAACAGCCCCAATTCCTTCATCATTTCTTTATAAAGTAGGAGCTTTGAGTACTTTATCATTCTGTTAATTAATCTTTCCATTGTAGAGTTGTTATGGTTCGGTCGTTTCAGTCCTGTACAATTCTCTGTGACCCCATTTGGGGTTTTCTTGGCAGATATACTGGTGCGGTTTGCCATTTCCTTCTCCAGCTCATTTTACAGATGAGGAAACTGAGGCAAACAGGGTTAAGTGACTTGCCCAGGGTCCCACCGCTAGTCTGAGGCTGGATTTAAACTCGTCTTCCTGACTCCTGACCTGGCACTCCATCAACTATACCACCTTTCTAGACACTCTTCAATTTATCAATGTCCCTTCCTAAATAGGGTATCCAGATCTAAATATCATAATTCAGAGAGAGGGTCTGAGCTCCAGGACAATGGCATTATCACCTCGTCAAACTTTCTGGCTGTCATATCTCACGGATGATTCATAATGGAATCCGGAGACAGAAGACAAACTGGGAAGACAGTAAAATTTTGTCTTGTGTCCAGAACAAAACAGTTGGGGCTTGTAAGTAGTGGTATTTTTGTCACTAAATAGAAATTTCAAGTAACTCTGTATCACTAGATTTATGGGAATTAAAAAAAAAAACTAAAAACTCTTCTCACTTGGTTAAAAAAAAACAGAATTGTCTTCATACTTAGACAATACAGTGGTACTAGAAGTAATAATAGTAGTAACTGTGGCCATACTAATAACTAACACATAACACTTTAAGGTCTGAAAAGTGCTTTTATGTATCTCATTGGACATTTGCAAAACACTGTGTACGAGTTTCTGTGTAGTAGGCAATGCTATTATCCTCATATTACATATGAAGACATTAAGTTACTCACCAGGGCTTCCACAGCTAATATGCTTAGGAGGGAGAATTTGAACTCAGGTCTTCCTGATTTCAATTCCAGAACTCTAGCTCCCTCCAGACACTATGAACTCAGCTAAATATACACTCTGCGAATTTTTCACCTACCTTCTCTTTATAGGGCATACTTAATTAAGTATACAGAATCAATGAGCCACGGTTGGAAAATTTATTTCCATGAGTATCTACATAGTTCAAGCAAAAAATCAGAAAAACAAAACCTATATTTCCCTAAAATATTCAACCAACTAAGGTCGAAGAGAAATTTTTCCCTTTAATTAGGCTGAAGTATCTGGAAAATTCCTTTTATTCTGTTAGTGGCTTTATTTGGTATTGCTGATTATACAAATACATCTCTTAAGACAGTTTTCGGGATATTTTGAGCCAAAGGTTTTCGTTCTTGTTTTGGGATAGAGGGGAGGATCAAAGTAGGCCTAAATTATGCAGATAATTGCTAAATTCAACACTGCATTTTACATGTGTAAAAACAAATTCCTGGCATAAACCATAGGGCTTAAAAATGTATATAAATCTTTTGAATTGTCCTCTTAATTGCAGCTTTTAAACAACAAAAACATGGCAGAGGTTAATGGGTAGGATCCACTTTACTTTATTCCCACAGATTCCTATAAAAACGACTACCCTTTCTCTAATAGAAGCACTGCCACTGAAATTTCTGCTACATTTTCTGCATGTAATTACCCTCATTTTCCCCTTAGCTATTTATAAATGCATAAATATACCTGTACTCTACGTAACGATGACAGACAATGACAACATATTGATATATCGTACCATTTTGTAGTTAGATATGAATATTTCATCAGCAGAGTTATCACTACAGGGTTATGACCTTCAACAAGCTAATTCCGAATTCATCCATTTTCAGACTATTAAACTGTTCTCTATCACACCACAAAAATTACAGATGTGGAGGTAAATTTTCCTGATAATGTTTAATTCCCCAAAAGGTCAAGGATATGCCTACTAAATTCTTTAAGAGAATTGTACATAAAAATGAGAAGGATTGGGTCATTTTGGTGATCAATTTCATTTTCTCCTTTACCCATTTGAGTTAGAACAGGGAAAGCTATCCAAGAAAAGAAGAAAATAGCATCATCATCATCATTATCATTAAAGGAAATAATTAAACACTCCATAGGCTCATAGATCTAGCTCTGGAAAGGATCTTGGAGGCCAGGGAGTCCAATCTCCTCATTTTATGGCTAAGTGAACAGAGGTACAGGGCAAGTGCCCAGGGTCACACAGGTAATAAGGCATCTGAAAGAATGCAGAAAATGAAGTTCATAAGCACTAAAATCATAAATCCAGAACCAGAAGGGTCCTGACAGGCTACATAGGCTAACCTACTCATTTTATAGGTAGAGAAGTTAAGGCCCATAAGTTCAATGACTTGTCCAAGATCCACATAGTCTGTTAAGTGTCTCAGACAGGATTCAAAGCCAAGTCCTCCAGAAACCAAATCTGGTTAATCTATATAAAGCATTTAGGAATTTTAAAGAGCTAAATAAATGTTAATTCTTATCATGATATAAAATAGCTCTAAGTCTATGCCAATGGAACTCAGACTTTGGCAAATACTGCAGAAAGCTGGAAATGCTTCCAGGATGGGTCCAGGGGCACGCTGTCCTACTAGCACCAACCTCGCTAATTTCTGAAAGGCTAATCACCCAAAATATGGCTGGCAAGAGGAGGTTATTTATTTATTTTGTTGTTGAAAGCAATTCATCTCACTGTTGACTAAAGAGTATGACAGGTTGTGCTTTCCACATTCCATAGGGAGGCAGTCCGCATTCATGCCAATCAAGAATCTGCATATAACAGTGAAATAAGATGTCCTATTATAGTAATTGTTTAAAAAAAAAATCCTTTCCCATGAGAAGATGACTTCTATATTCTGTATGCCAGCAGCTGGTCTCTGTGCTGCCTCAATCCCAGCCCCCAAGCCCAGCTCCTGCTCCCACCTGTTCCTGCCCATGGGTGGGGCTCAACCTGGCCCCCTTCTGTTCCCTGACTGCCCAAAGTAGCAGCTGGAAGTCGACAGACATTTTCCAAGCCCCTGCAGGCTCCAGGCGGAAATGGGACTGGGACCATGGCCACCCATTAGCAACTGTTCAAACAGCAGGCCAAGGCAAAGCTGTAGAAGCAGCTGCCTGTGTGGAGAACATGTGAAACTAGACAGCCAGGGTAAGCCATAAACTGAATTTTTACATGCAATAATTTAGCTCGACCTATAAGTTAGTTTGGCATGTACCCCAGAATATATAAAAAGGATGCATGTGAATCTCTAAATCTTTTCTGTTTGGTACATAATTCCTAAACCAGAAATGAACAATTCTGGATGATTAAAATTGGGATTATATTTTTAAGTTGGATTTAACTGAATATAATAGGAATAACAAACACAACCATTTAAATTACACTTAAAACTTTGCAAAGCAATTTATATACTTTTTTAAAATTTAGTCTCAGAACAACCTTAGTAAGGTACAGATATCATTATGCCCAGGAAATTAGAGCCTCATTCTATTTAACAGAATTGTTTTAATTGATTAACTAAAATCCCACAGTCACCTTTCCTGTAAACATCAAGGCGAGATTCAAATCCAGATCTTCCTGAACCAACAATCTTTCAGCTATGAGCAGGCAGTCCCAAATTGTCTAATGCCATTTGGGACAACGTGACGATTAAAGACTTCACGGCTGTCTTCATTGGAAGAAATCTTTGGGCTTAATGGATAAAATCATGTTATCTCCTATTAACATACCAAGACAAAGAACTTCCCCTCATGTCGTCTGAGAATGCCATAACTATTAATTCTCTGGTAACGTAGACACAGATGCTAGGATGAAAACACATGAATGGGGAGCCAAGATGGCGGATCAGAGGCAGCACCATAGTGGAATTCTCTCAACATTTCCCTCTACACAACTTTTAAATGACTCTTCAGATCAAATTTTGGAGAGAGAGAGCCAACAGAAGGTCAGAGCAAGGCATTTTCTAGCCTAAGAAAACTTAGGAGTTCCACAGGTGAGGTCTATGAAACTGGAGTGGAAGCCTCTCCAGAGTGGACATACATGACCAGCAATAATGAGCATAGCAGCAGCAGTAGATTTAGGAGCTCTCAACCCAGAGGCAGAAAGGGGGATGGACAGTAAGGGGGACAGAAAGGGATTGTAGAGAACCTTAGCTGGCATTGGGTAGAGTGACTGTAGGAGTTGATTGGCAACTCTTGCTCATACTCAATTCTAAGTCACAGTTCCAGGTAGAGAGGAGTACTTCTTGTCAGTCATAAAGAAGCAGGAGCCCTGGTCATAATTCCAGGTCCAAGAGAAATATTAGTGCTCATGGCTGCAGGGGAGCAAAGGTTCTTCCTGGTTTAAGACCAGAGCACAGATCAGGAGAGCAGCAACCATACCTCTCCCCATATCACACCACCTTGGGAGTACTGAAAACATGTAGACCCCTAGAACTAGCTCTGAAAATATCAGCACAAAAAAAGCCTAAAGCTTGAGACAATACCTCCCAACCCCCGGTTAGCAAAGACCAGCTTTAACATGAAGTTCAAAGTCAAGAAATAGGCTATAAAATGAGCAAACAACAACAATCAAAAAGAAAATGACCATAAAAAGCTATTACAGTGTCAGAGAAGAACAAGATATAAATTTAGAAGACAACAATGTGAAAGTAGCTACAATCAAAGCCTTAAAGATAAATGCTAAGTGGACACAAGGCCAACAAGAATTCCTGGAAGTTAAAGTATCATATAAAAGTCATGGAGGAAAAAATTGGGGCAATGCAAGAAACTTTTAGCATTCATTTTTATCAAGATTTTTGTTTACAAAATTTTCTCCCTCCCTTCTTATTAAAATGGTGAATAATTTGATATAGGTTATATATGTGCAATCATGTAAGACATATTTCCACATTAGTCACAGTTGTAAAAGAAGAAACAGACCAAAAGGGGGAAAAAAAACACAAAAAAAGAAAGTAAAATAATATGCTTCAATCTGCTTTTAGAGTTTATCAGTTCATGGCCAAAGGGCTATAAATACTTTCATACCCTTTGATCCAGCAATACCACTCCTAGGGTTATATCCCAAAGAGATCATAGAAATGAGAGAAAGACCCATATGTACAAAAATGTTTATAGCAGCTCTTTTTGTGGTAGCAAAGAATTGGAAATTAAGGGGGTGCCCATCAATTGGGGAATGGCTGAACAAGTTGTGGTATATGCATGTTATGGAATACTATTGTGCTTTAAGAAACGAGGAGCAGATGGTCTTCATATTTACCTGGAGAGGCTTAAAAGAACTGATGCTGAGTGAGAACAGTAGAACCAGGAGAAATTTGTACACAATTACAGACACAACGTATGTGTGATGACCAACTTTGATAGACTGGACTCCTCTCAGCAATGCAGTGATATAAGTCAATCCCAAAAGACTCATGATGGAGAGAAATATGTGCATCCAGAGAAAGAACTAAGTTTATATCCAGGTGGAAGCAAAATACCTGATCTTTTTCCTTCTCTCATTTGGTTTTATGTCCTCTTTACCATTTTTCATTCCAGCTGGTACAATCCGTCCTTATAACCTGACTAATGTATAATGTGAAAGTATCTACAGATCCTATACTTGACTATAAGCCACCATGGGGGTGGGAGGGGAGGGAGGGGGACAAAATGTGAAACTCAAGGAATTGTGGAATTGAATCCTGTAAACTAAAAGGAAACAAACAAATTAATAAAAAAAAATAAAATAGAGTTTATCAGTTCTTTATCTGGATGTGGATAGCATTTTCCATCATGAGTCCTTTGTAATTAATTGTCTTAGATCATTGTATTGCTGAGAAGAGCTAAGTCATTCATAGTTGATCATCCCACAATGTTGCCATTACCCTGTCAAAATCACTATTAACTAGAGAAATGCAAATTACAACTACTCTGATGTACCACCTCACACCTGTCCAAAATGACAAATGCTGAGAAAGATGAGGGGGAAATTACAGATATACTCATGAACTGTTGGTGGAGTTGTGAACTGGTTCAATATTCTGGAAACCAAAAAAGTATAAAACTGTGCATATCTTTTGACCCAGCAATATTTTTATTAGGCTTGTATCCCATAGAGATTAAAGAAAAAGGAAAAGGACCTATATGTACCAAAATATTTATAGCAGCTCTTTTAGTGATGGCAAAAAACTGAAAACTAAGGGGGTATCTGTCAATTGGGGAACATCTGAGCGAGTTGTGGTGTATGATTATAATGCAGCAGTATTATGCTATGAGAAATGACAAAGGGGATTGGCTTCAGAAAAGTGAGAAGATTCAGGAGATCATTGTGCATTGTAACAACAATGCTATAATAATGATTAGCTGTGAAAGACTTGGTTACTTTGAACAATACAATGATCCAAGGCAATTCCAAAGGACTCATGATGAAAAAATGCTATCCACTTCCAGAAAACTGATGAACTGATGAATAATTTCCTTACTTTATTTTTTTGTTTTTTTTTTCAATATAGCTAATATAGAAATAAATTTTATATGAAGTCTCATGTACGTATAATTGATATCATATTACTTGCCTTCTCAGTCAGTGAAGGATGTGAAAGAATGAGAATTTAGAACCCAAAACTTAAAAGAAGAGAATGTTAAATATCAACAAATAATTAATTTAAAAGAAAATACAAGGATGAGAGAGAGGACCGTAGAGTTCTCTCTCCAGCTTTTCCTCTCTGGAAACCAGCAGAAACCATTTTATCACATTAGCTAATTGTTACCTTGAAATGCACAACATTCAACCCTGATTAGATGAGACACAAATCACTGGAATTCCCCTCTTTCAATAAGATGTATGATAGAATATTTAGAGAAATATAGAAAATGCCAAGGAAGAGAATTTTAAGCTACACTAAAATAAAACTGGTCACCTTTGAACCCACAAAAATCCAGTTCAAATAATCAATTCTGCATCTGTGGTCTCATAAGCACACTATGCCAGTAAGATTCCACCCTGCCTGGGGCAAATCTTGGTTCAAGGACTGAATCAAGAATAGAAAACCACAACACCTTCTCCAAAGCTCTGTTCCCTGGAGAGTGCTTTCTCTGTTCTCTTAAAAAATAATATAGAATGCACTTCTCAGAATAGGTTTGGAATCACAGTAGTTCAAAGGAAAGCCGTCCGATTTAAATATAGTTCCTTCTTTCATTCAGGAGATGCCTAGAATCCCATACCATCAAGACTTAGCACCCTGAAGGCCTCTCAGACAATTTCCCTGCAGATGAACCCCAAATGGTACCCACTTCATGCGTGGAGGTTTGCTTTAGAAAATCCATTTTACTGAGACCATCTCTTCAATTCCTTGGAGGAGGTGAACTTTTTTCTTTCTTTCTTTTTTTTTAAACTTATATAATGCAGAGTCAGAGAAAGCAATGATTGAGATTCCAAGAGGTAGCAAGTGAATAGGATTCGGGCTTTTGCCGTGCAAATCATTAAGGATCCTTACCCAAGAGGTCTGGCCTCCTGACAAGTGTTTGACGCACATGTGGCCTATCTCTGCTACTGGGCATCAGACGTTATAAAGGCAAGAGACCTAATAAGACACTGTTAAAAAGAATGTAGGCAAGTTGCTCAAAGAAACAGATGATTCCAAGGGTGTTTTGTTGTATAGAAAAGATGTGTTCCCAGAAAAGTTGTGCTCCCATGATTTATTTTCATTAAGTAAATTCAATTTGTACACTTATTGTACACATTATCGCATTATAAGTAAGCCTAAGATTCTGGGTTTTGGATTAAATCTGTTGGGGGGGTGAGGTCGGTGTATATGTAGATTTGTTGTTGTTATTGGGAATTCCTTGTAGGGAAACTCTAACCAGTGTAGACTACTGCCTGTCCTAAGGACTTATGATATTACTGAGCTTTGAACTATAAGTTACTTTACCAGGGTCATACCACCAATGTGTTGGAGTCAGGACCAGAATGTTTTCCTGAGCTTGAGGCCAGCTCTCTATTCACTTTACCACACTGCCTCAGTCTAAAATCTAAAACACACTTACTCTCTCTCTCTCTCTCTCTCTCTCTCTCTCTCTCTCTCTCTCTCTCACACACACACACACACACACACACACACAATGCTTTCACTTCATGATTAAAAATCCAATGGTCAAAGGTCCCTTTAAATTCTTCTGCCTCCCAGTCTTTCGGTCAAGCAGGCAATGAAAGGAAAACAAATATTAGAATGCACTTATGCTTTAAGTGCATTCATTTTTCACAAAGCAAATAATTTCCCCATGACTTACTTAACCTTTGCCTGAAGGGTCTGTATTTGGGAGTCAATAGACCCAGGTTCCTATTTCTGGTCAGTGACTCCTGGGTCACCCCTTCAACTTCCTCAAGTCTCAGAATACCTCTGTGCCTCAATTTCCCCATCAGCAAAATGAAGAGAGGAGAAGAGCTAATCCCTAAGGTTCTTTCAGTTCTAAATAGATGATCCTACAACTGAGCTCCTTTATAACAGAATATACCAAGTTTTAAAAGAAAATCTTCCTGTGTCTGATAAAGTCACAGTGGCCTCTTTTATTTGGCTCAAAACAGTCACGCTCCTACAAGATGGAACACAAGTGTAAAACTACCTCTGTGAATGGTGCCAATTTATCCTCAAAAGGAGGGAAAGTACATGGGGAAGATCCTTAAAAAAAAACTGAAGCTAACAGAATGTGGCTTCCTGGACCTTTCTGCCCATTCACTGAAAGCGAGTCTCTCCTCTTTAGGACCCCAGGAACTTTGGGTTTCTACACCTCTCCCCATCATTCACTATTAGCCATTTCTACCTATTAACTAATTAGACATCAGTAGGACCTAATTGCCAAATAGTGATATTATCATTATATTTAATGATATTTGCATTTGTTTATAAATGAGGCTGGGACTTTTGCCAGGCAAAGAGTCAGTTCTGTTCCCTCCTCTGTTTCTACTATAACTGTGAAACTTAGGGAAGTTTCTAGGCATAGCCTGCACTTGATAATAGGGTGTATAGGGGGAGTTAAACGGTTGGAATTGCTTATCCTCAACTTGAGAGAGACTCAGGAAGTGTTTCTTTCTTAAGAGACAAAGGAATTATCCCCATAATTCAACTAGTAAGTAAGATCTTCTACAGGGATGACTGACTTGGAAAAGACCCAAAGTTCTTATAGGTGACCAGTTAAAGCTGTGGGACGATTTAACAACAGGACTGAAATTATGTTGAATAGCTCCATGCATGTGGTCCCGGCAAACTCATATTAAAAGGGGGATAACACTTACCAGAACCAGGAGCTCTATTAAAATACAAATAAGGATACAAAAGTGTAGTAGAGTACAGAAGATATAATTTCAGTCAGGGAGCTAGGAGAGAACAGTGAGTTTTCCAGATTTGATAGAAAAAGATGCAGAAATAAGTATGGTCTATCTCTACTATAGGGCATCAGATGCAGTAAAGATAAATTACCTAACCAGACACTGTCAAAAAGGTGTAGGTGAGCTGATCACACAAACAAATGATTCTCAGAACTGAGAAGGACTGGAATCCCTGGTTAACACCAAGCAGATTGCAGAGACATAGAAATTCAGTTAGGGGAAGTTCCCAGAAACAACATAGAAAAGATTCCCATCTTGGAATATAAATCTTTAAAGGAGCTGCAACTTTCACCACAATTACACAAACTTGTGGAAGATAATACTTATTTGTTCATGGAGTAGGGGGTTAGGTGAACATTATTCTACTACTGATTTTATCCATTATTTATCTTATCATACTGTCCTAATTAAATATTTTGCTACTTGATTAATCCTTCCTGCCAGGTCAACTGATAAAGAATACAGAGGATGGAAACAAGGGCTGAATGTTAGCCCCAGGAGTAGTCAACCCACAGAGCAATGGAACTCCAGAATTTAAATGAGATACTCATTGTATTTTGTCTTCCTGAAAAATCATTCTTATTCCTCAATTATTAGTTTTACTTTTGACAACAGAAAATTTCTCAACGCAATGCATCCTCTTCAGTGTTAGAAGGATTAGTATATCAGATTTTCTTAAAGGGGAGCACATCTCTTCATTTATTGATGTAATTAAGAGAAAAAGGAGCCATAATGAGTAACATTGTTAATATTAAGGAGACAAGATGTTAAAGAGTTCACTTAAAGGGCTTCCTTAGGATTTGAGTAGAACCAATGGTAAAAAAAAAATCCATTTCTATAGCTCACATTTTCAAGTGATCCTAATTACATGCTTAAATGATGAACCAGAGGGCACCATTCATCCTTGGTTGTTATTTCAGGCTCTTCTCTCCACAGAGACAAGTTACCTGTGATGTACAGTGCCAGGCCATTGCACTGAGGCATCAAATTCTGGCATACACAATTAGAAAGTCAATTAATGGGGCGACCAGGTAGCACAGCGAGTAAGAGCACCGGCCCCAGTGTCGGGATGACCTGGGGGATCAAATCCAGGCTCAGACACTTAGCACCCACCCAGAAACACCTGACTGTGTAACCTTGAACAAGTTACTTAACCCCAAATGCTTAGGGATGGCCAGGTGGCTCAGTGAGTAACAGCACCGGTCCCAGTGTCAGGATGACCTGGGGATCGAATCCGGGCTCTGATACTTAGCACCACACCCAGAAATAACTGGCCGTGTAACCTTGAGCAAGTTACTTAACCCCAATTGCTAAAAAAAAGAAAAGAAAGTCAATTAATAACAAACACTTTTGGACAATTGCTACCTCGCGCAGAAAAGCTTACTCTCAAAATGAATCCCAGGGACAAAGCCTCCTTGGGTAATATTATTTTAAGATACTTTTGTCCTATGAGTATGAGTCAGATCTCCTGATTTAATAATTTTAAGCCTTCAAAACTAGAAAACAGATTTTACCTCCATTTTTATATTGGATTGCAATCCTTGACTCAAAAAAGCTGACCCAAAAGCAGCAGTACTGACCCACCCACATGGTTTACTAGCCATTGCAAGTTGTGAATTTCTTTTTTCCCCATGCATTGGGCCAAAATATTATAAAATGGAGAATTAAAAACCCTTGAGAAGTGATTCACACATGTTTTTAATATCCCAAAATTTGCCATGTGCTGAATCGGATGTTTTTTCCCATCCTGTCCCCTGTTCCCACTAGATTCTAGGCCCACTTCTGCCACTAATAACAAAACCACCTCATTTTCTATACTGCAACTTTCTATGGTATAATAATATCTATTCAACCTGTCCCACACAACTCTCTGGGCCATCATCCCTTTCCTGCTCTCTACTCACAAAGCTATCACCTTCATTTAGGTTCCCCAACCACCAAATTTTCTATGTTGTGATTTCTCTTCATGATGTAACTGTATCTACCCAACTTGTCCTACAGGCATCACTCAGGCATTGTCCCCTTCCTACTCTCCACACTCACAAAACCACCACCTTTATGATCACCTTTCACCAGAAGGACTACCAAACTACCTTCCTAACTGGCCAACCTATTTCCCATTTCTCTCCATTCTAATTCATCTTCCATGAAGCTATGAAAATAATCTTCCAAGGAAAACAGTCTATGTCATACCCTCACTGGAAAAAAAAAATGTTCAGTGGCTCTCTGATACCTACAGAAGAAAATGGAAGATCATTAGTGTGGCTTTCGAAATGTGCCACAATCTGTCTCTCATCAACCTTTTCAGTCTAATTCTGTATACTCTCCCTTCAGAAATTCTACATTCTAGCAAAATGGGTCTACTAGCCTGTCCATGACTTGATATTTCATCTGCCACCTCCATGCGTTTGAAGGTACTGCTTTCCTTGACTGAAATCAAGTCTTGATAAGAATTCTTTCTTGGTCTCTCTGATGTTAACACATAACACATTTTTTTCTTATTGATGCCATATTTATTTGTTTACATGTTGGAGCTTCTTAGTAGAGTGTAGATAAACTCTCTGTGTCCATAGTGCACTGCACATAACAATGATGATGATGAAGGTGGTGGTGGTATTGGTAGTAGTAGTGTTGACAAGGACCTTTCAAAGTGCTTTACAAATATTTTTTCATCTTATACTTGCAACAACTCTCAGGGATAAGTGATATTATTATTTCAGTATTGCAGATGGGGAAACCAAGGTTGAGAAGTCAAGTGATTTACCTAGGGTCATAGAGCTAAGAAGCATCTGGGTCAGGATTTGAACTCAGGTTGTCCTGACTCTACGTCCCACCTTCAATGCACGGTGTCACCAAGCTGCCTGACTGCTCTGTGATCACTAGCTGCTATTACTTTTCAGCTGCACAAGTATCCTATGAAATTCCTCACAGTTAATACCAGAGAGGAGAGGGGAACTTATCCCATGGGTCATGAATCCCTCACCTAGAATTCTAACATTTCTTTCTGCCAAAACTGATCACACTTATAAGTGTATATACCTATACACCCTTTTTTCCTCTCTATTAGATTGTAAGATCCCTCAAAGCAAGAATTATTCTGTTTATCTCTAAACACTCAGGGTCAAAACCAGTGCTTTCACCTTAGCAGGTATTTAACAAAGATTACTTGAGTTCAACTGAATATTCATAATCTCAACATTTCTTAGACTACTATTACATAATAATATTCTTTCATTAAACTCCATGATTATATATAGGTAACCTTTGTACTTTTCAAGACTTTTTAAATCCAGAAGAAGAAATATGGAAAAAAGAATATTAATGACTGGGTTTAGGGGTCCATATTTGGTTTTTGTTTATAAATATATGAAAAAAAACAAAAATTTACTCAATTATGAGAGAATGGATGAATCATGAGCAAAATGGAATAAATGAAAATGAGCTAAAATGACAACAAGATCACAGAACTTGCCCTTAGCTCTGAAGCTAATTAATGGTCGGAAGAACGTCTCATTTTTAAAAAGCTATAGGAACCATGATTTCTTTACTGAAGCAGCTCAGGGGAAAGTGTCTGAATTGAAGGGGGATTCAGCTCATCTGTCAAAGGAATGACCATCCGTTGCCCTAAATCCCCTGAGGATCCAAAAAGGCAAAGATGCTGGGATGTCCCAGACCAAAGCTAACAAGGAGATAAAGACACCAGAACCTTGAAATCTCTGCCAAGACCTTCAGTGTTTGTTTTACACTGAAGAAAGCTATTTACATGAGACTATTTTTAGTCTCTGCAGAATGTCTGGAGAGAAGCAAGGCATCTTTTCGTACCTCACCAAAAATGATCTAATTAAAGGTCTCTGTTCTAATTTCCACATTTCTTTTCCATTGTCCTTATCCTCATAAATACATCCCTTGATTTAGAATGCAAGTCCCATCTATTCACTGCTATACATCATATTACAGATAAAGCTAGCAGTGAGATTTTCCAAGTACCAACTCTAAAGTTCAAGAATCTCCAACACATTTCCAAAATTATGAAGTCACGGGAGTGGCACTGTCCAAGGCAAGGAAGGGATGTGGCCACTAAGTTTTTTAGGTCCCCATGCTTGATTCACTCAATGGCCCTGGGAGGCAGACCCCTCAAGAGTATCTCTCCCCCCTTTTCATAGATGAGGAGCGGGCAATGGATGCAGACCCCTGCTTCTATTTCAGCCTTGTTTGATGTATCGATTAGCTCTGCTGAACAGCTTTCTCCCCTTGATTTCCTTTTATCTTTTAAATAAAACTTTACTGACATCCATCTGGAATGATTCATTGTTGAATTTTCAAAAGAAAAAAAATACAGATTCCTCAGCTTGTCTTTAAAGTCCTTCGCAGTATGGCTCTTCTGTGTCTTTCCAGATTTATTTCACGTTACTCCTTTTTGTGTGCTTTAGATTATGTCAAACTGAGCAACTTCTTCCCCCAATTCAATTTCCCCTCATTCATTTTTGTGCCTTTGCACATACTTCTTGTTTGAGTCTTTACCCACTATCTCCATAAGTCACGTGGGCACTGCCCCTTCTCCAATTATCTTGTATACATGGGCAGTTCTAATGCTTGGGTCTTAAGGTTAGCATCTATCTGGCTTTTCTGTTTGTGTTTCTAGCACCTAAACCAGTGTCTTCCTTGCACTGAGAAGAAACTTAAACATTTGCTGAATTATTGAATAAACTCATACACCAACAGAACCATGCATTCTCCTTTATACCTAATACCGTTCTTTGCACATTGAGGTCATTCAGTAATAGATCTGATATTTATATGCCATCTATCATACAATTTTCTCTATCTGGGAGGGGTCCGAAGGCAGGGGTTAGTTTGCAATATGTATTCTTCTTGGGAACCATCTTTTTTCTCTAGAGACAGCATCAATATTTGCTTAAGTATTCATTTTTATTTAAATAACCCAATTCTGTCTACTGTTTCATCTTCTTCTCAACTTGAAAAGGGGGGTAAAAATAACCCAGAGAGCAAATACCCTTTCCTATTCACTAACCACATACATACATTGATTTAACATTATTCTCCCATCAATTATATCAATGCTAATTACCAAACAATGACTTTAACTTTGAAATGTCCCATGAGAGTATGGAAGACATGCCCAACCCTTATAAATAGCTCATGATCCGGAACTGGCTTGTGATTTGTCTGAAGCCGCCAGAGCCAGGAATCTCCTTGCCCTGTTTGTCCTCTGATGCCACTTTAGTTAGGCTTTAATTGATCTGACTATATTAGTGCAACATTTGGAATATTATATTACACTTCCTACTTCAGGGCTTTCAATATGAAAGTCAGAGCCAAATTCTGCCAATTTGGCACACACGTCTCCCTCCATCCTGCCTTGGGTATTCAGAGGGGTGCTTTTATCTATGCAAAATGATCAGACTGAATGTGGAAATATTGCAGGTCAGCTCAAGAGGGGAGTTTCCCCATCAGGGCCAACCCTAATGGGCCTTCTTCAACCAACAACCCCACTTCCAGCTGTTTGAAAGTAGCCAAAAGGCTTTGGATTTTATCACGTTCCCTTTCCTTAATTTTGTGAAAAGTAGCCCTTTAATAGTCTAGTAAAGCCTACAGAAAGATCCCTTCGAAGGGATTTTTAAAAGCACAAAACAGATCTAATTGTCAAAATATAAAAAAAAAAAATTAAAAACAAAACAACAACAAAAAAAAGCCAGATCACAGACCCCAGGTTGATAACCCCTGCTTTATCTTTGGAGAGAATTTCAAAATTTTTTCATTACTCTTATGATGGCCATTGTGCTGCAAGCTAGAGGTTAAAATCCAACCTTGTGAGGTTCCTGCAAACACATCGCTACCCCAAGAACCTGGGCCTTCTTTTATTCAGCTCTTCCCACCTGACTGCTTACCAGCTGAATTACCACCATCACCCTCATTTTATCCATGATGAAAATCTCTAATGAATATAAGAATGTACGTATTTTTAAGATGACAGTGTTTTAATAAATGAATTGCTTAAGGCTTTATTCCTCTAGTTGCTTTCATCTTTAAACTCTTACCCACCTATATCTTCTGAATGGGCATTTTGCGTTTGTTTCTATTTTTTGTTTTCTTGGTTTTGGTCTTTCTCCCGTGACTGAGTCTCTCTGTCTTAACGCAGGCACTCTCAGGGCTGATCCCACGGCTGATTGGCATGGAGGCTTTTAGCCTGCTTCATCTCTAACCTGGGCTGCTTCACCCCTCCTCAGGCAGCTGGTGCTTCTCTACACTCAAGGGCTCACCATATTCATACCAGACTTACAGTCAATTAGCTTTGGTCCTACTTAGTGATCTACCAGCACCTCCACAAGCGCACCATCATAACTGGGCATCCCCAGGTATCTGGAATGGGTGTAATCTACGTTCCTGAGCAATTTCCATTCTGGACCCACTTGAAATATGTTGCTTCCAGCTGAAGCTGGGGTCATTCAGCAACACAGGGATTGATCCTATTATCTCTAGATCACCAGAGAATTCAAATCATCGGATCAGAGAATCATAAACTGAGATCAGGAAGGGTTCTTAGAGGTCTTCTGGCCCAAACCCTTCATTTTACAGATAAGGAAACTGAGGGACAAAGAAATAAGGTCAGCTGCCCAAAATGATATATGTAATAAGTACCAGAAGTAACATTCGAATCCAGGTCCTCTGACCCCAAATCAAGTGCTCTTTCTAGCTAAATCTACATCCCCTCTAGCTGTAAATCTATGAACCTACATAGTCACCTCTGCTTCTGGACTGTTGGCTTTATCAACTTAGGTATATGGAGAATTTTGTAAACACCTATCTTCACTATTTCTTGTTTCTGACAGTTCCTTTTGCTTGATGGTCTATCTACTGGTCCTCAGGGAATCAGTCTTTCTGTTCCCCACTCTTTCAAGTAAAGAGATTATAAAATCAAGGTCAAGATACATTTATGTATAAAATCATATTTTAAAATCATATTACATTACAAATCACATTGTAGAATTATATTAAATTATGTTATATTACATTATATTGTATTATAGTATTTCATATTGTATTATAATATATTCTATCCTATTATACTGTATTATATTATATTATCACAGACTGTAAGAGTTAGAAGGTAACTCAGAGACAATTTTATCTAATATATACTTGCCAAGGATGAATCTCTTATGCGAGGTCCTGAACAAGTGGTCATCCAGGACCGCAAGAGGAGAGGGAAGGGAGTAACTAGGTGGCAAATGGATAGAGTACTGGCCCGGAGTCAGGAAGACCTGAGTTCAAATTTGACCTCAAGATACTAGCTGTATGACCTTGGGCAAGTCATTTAACCCCAATAGCCCAAGAACAAGTAGCAGCTACTTCCTCCTCAGACTGTCCAATCTACTTTGGGTCAGTATTAATTGTTAGAAAGTTTTTCCTGACATTAAGTTTAAATTTGCCCATTTGCAATTCTTAACCTTCTCCTAGGCCACGCATTACAACACATGGCTTTGTTATATAGGAATGTTACTACTGCCATCTTTTTTCTAACTTCAAATGTCACTAAGGCTGACAGCAAGAAAAGTTCATGCTTTATAAACTCTTTAGCTGGGCATACAGCAAATACTTAATAAATATTTGTTGAGTGACGAAACAGCATCAATTTCTATCCTAGCTGGCTGGTTACAACCCCTTGGTATAGATTGGAGCTTGATCCGGGGGCGACTGGCCCCATCCAAAGCTTTAAGCAAATACATTTGTTTAGCTCCTCTCAGCAAAAAACTGGAGATGACAGGAATTGTAACTAAAGGGGAAAAAAATCCCAGACACAAGCGAGTTCTCAAACTCCCAGATTTAGAGTTGGACAGGGCTTTAGAAGACCATCTCATCCAATCCCTCATATTACAAGGGAGGAAGCTAACGCCCAAGGTCACAGAGGTAATAAAATAAAATGGGGTTCCAACCCAGGTCCTCACACTCCAAATCCAGAATTCATTCCATTACGCTTCCTAGGCACTCAAGAGTTCATGAACCCTCTTTTCACTGAGAGAAATAAAAACTTGTCCTATTTTTAAATACCTTCCCCAAGATGCAAATTCCATTAGAACTCTCCCCACTAACTCAAGATGGGAAGGCTGAGGGAAGCTATGAAACAAATTCTTTTTGAGAAGGAATTTACATCTTTACCCTATATCCTGAAAGTCCTAATTTGCCAGCTAGTGCATCCTAATGAGTCTTAAAGAAGACTTAACATATGGACCTAAGTCATTTATGAAAGGTCAGTCTGGCCCATCTAATTGAAGCTCAAGATGAGAAGCACTAAAAGGCAAAAATCAGCTACTCCCATTTTAATCACATCTTTTCAGTTCTTTATAATAACTAAGATCGAGTGCCTCTCTTATAATAAGTTTGATGACTGACACAATCATTTTAAGAATGCATTCTTTTTTTCCTAAGCATTAGAATCTGACCACATACAGATTTTCCTCTATGCTATGAGTTAACAGATTTAGAATGGAAAAGAATGTGGAGGTTACGCAGACCACCACCCTCAATGTACAGATGGGGAAACTGAGTCCAAGTCCAACTTGCTCAGGATCTCATGGAGAGGCAGCAGGCAGCATGGCACAATGGAAACTTTGAGTACTGTATGAGGACTTAGAGATACTTGCTTCACATCTTACCTCTAACTCTTAGCAATGCTGGGTGACCTTGAATAAATCCCTTAATTGCTTGGACCTCAGTTGCCTCCTCTGTAATGTGTAGACTAGCTATATTCTCTGGCAGCTCAGTGGTACAATGGGTAAAGCATGGAGGCTGGAGTCAGGAAGACATCATCCTGAGCTCAGCTTTGGCTTTGGATATCTTTCAGTGCTGTGACCCTGGGCAAGTCACTTAACCCTATTTGCCTCGGTTTCCTTATCTGTAAAATGAGCTGGGGGAACCACTCCAGTATCTCTGCCAAGAAAATTCCAAATGGGGTCACAAAGAGTCAGACACACCTGAAACCACTGAACAACAACAAAAATATTCTTCAGTGTGCCTTCCAGTTTTAAATCTACCAAGATTTAACTTAAGGTCTAGAAAGCTTTCTACTGTATTGTGACAGACAATGTTTTATTTCCCCACTCACACACCCAGCTTCCCTTGGATCCAGGTACCAGATTTCACAAACAAAACCTTTGCTTATCTGACTCCTGTGGGACTCCCCCCACCCATATTCCTCACCCCCATTTCCCAAGAGCCTTACCCTTTTCCTGGAATGATAAAGGCTGTGGAGAAGGACAGAGAGGACAATTACCCAAGTGTCTCCTACACTGTTTTTCCTCCAGGAAGCTGAGAAACCTTGAGCAAGGTTTTAAAACTGGTGAATTGGCAGGCTTTCCAGCATCCACTCAATACTTAATAATTTAATAACTCAATACTTAATAACTTAAGAGTTTCATTATGGTCACCTATCATATCTTCACTATAATGTGAATCACTTTTCTTTGTTTTTGTTCCCCAAAGATAGCCTACATTGTTAAAGGAGGGAAAATGTGTCTTTTTTTTAAATCTTCCAAATGAACTAAGCTCTTTTTTTCTTCCTTCTTTACTCACCATCCTCCCATAATTCAAATGGAGAACTGAAATGAAACATGGAAAACAACCTAAGAAAGGATAAAACCTAGCTGTCTGGCCTAAGAGAGGGACTCAATAATTTTAAGGGCATGGGGAAGGAGGCAGAGAAGGGTCCTGCCAGCTGGCAAGCAAAAGCCGAGCTAAGAGGGGCACCTGGAAGATCCCGCTCTCTGTCTGGACACAAGGACAGAGGCAAAGGCACTGCTTTCCTGTACCAGGGAAGAAATATATTCCCTTATGTAAAGGAGAGAATGAAAAAGAATAAAAAGTTTTCCTCCAGATTTTTTTAAAGAAGTTTATTAGAAGGAACATTAAATAGGAGTGAATATCAAATTTTATGTTCAATTAATATTGCAAGGGAATGGTTACAATGGAATGGAATGAATGAGTGAATAACGTATTTATTAAGTGCTTACTATGTGCAAAATTCCGTAAGAAAGCCCTAGAGAAAAAGCAATGGAAAAGCGGGCGGTTCCTGCTCTCGATTTTAATGGAGGAAACCAGAGGGAGAAAGGCTTCCCTGCAAGTCAGATGGAAAGGTCCCATGGTGCTTAGGGTGCAGTGGCAAAGCAGATGGTGATGCCTTTCCTTTAATGTCACTACTAATAATGAAATCTTTCCATTTCGGATGCTGAGCGATTTGACAGGGCCGAGGACTTTGGTGGAGAGCTCTCTTCTCTAGGTATTTAGGAACTGTGGCTGCAGCCCCTGAGGGAACACATCCAGGCTACATCTCCCCAGGGCCGACTTCCCAGCATGGTGGCTGGGGACACTAGGCTGGAGGCCTGACTTCTCCCAAGGCTCCAGCAGGGTATGAGGAGAGACAGAAATCGAGATGATGGTGGTGGTGGCTTGTCTTGCTGAGTACCCGCTACCTCCTGTCTGTCCTCCGGGATGTCCTGGTGCCTCAGCTAAGCTGGCGTGACTGCCCCGGAGGTGGCAGCTGGTTGCTAGTTGGGCCCTTCTGCATAAGAGATGCTTCCTCCAATTATGGCTTTACGTGAATCGTAAACGGTGTAAAAATCCAACAATTCAGCTATATCCCCTGTCCTCCAAAAATGCTCATTTTCAGCCTGAATTATCCAGACTTCTGGTCTACTCTGATCAAATTAACATGGCAATTCCAAATAAAATCCAAGTCACAATAAACGTGAGTCTTCTTTAAGGGAAATGTCAGATTTTAGATTGCCCCATTCCTAGCCCAAAGTACTAAACTGAGCTGGCATGCCAGACCAATGACAGGACTAGTGCCTGACTCGTCATTGCACTGGGTCCCAGCAACTCCCTCCACCAATGCAGGCTGGCACGTTTTCTGCACCTCATGGTCTTCGAAAGCACAGAGAATTCAGTGACTTGCCCAAAGTCAGGCAGCCAGTATAGAGCAGAGACAGAATCTGAACCCAGGTCTCCCTGACTTTGAGGCAAAAGATGAGTAACTGAAGGCCAAATATAAAATGCTGAGGAAAGATGTGGATTCCCAATCCCGAGATAATTCAGTCAATAGAATTTATTTTCTACTTCGCAATTAACCATTCAATAAACATTTTATTCAGCTTCTACTTACTATGAGTAAGGTACAGGGTGAGATAACAGCCAGTATCCCAATGTAAATCACTCCTCCCTCCCAGTATTGCTGAGAAGATCAAAAGATCTTCTTACAAAATACTTTGTAAACTTTAATGGATTACCAAAGTCTCTATTACTAATAGCTGTGTGGTCCAATGAATAGAGCTCTGGACCTGGAGTCTGGAAGGCCTAAGTTCAAATCCAGTATCAGGCACTTCCTATAGCTGTGTGACATTGGGCAAGATACTGAAGTCTGTTTGCCTCGGTTTCCCCTACCGTAAAATGGGGATACTAATAGCCCCTACCTCCCAGCATTGCTGTAAAGATCAAATGAGACAGTATTTGGAAAGTGCTTGGTACACAGTAGGACCTGTATAAAGTCTAGCTATTAGTCACAATAGTGGTGTAGATAATAATAAGATAATAATGATTGATGATTACTCTCACGAAAGTCAGGCTTAAGAGTATTTAAGTCCTACATTTGACACATGCTGGTTATGAGACCAGACAAATCACTCAGCCTCCACAGAGAGCCCATAGATGATTCACTAAAAGATTTTAAGTTACAGAAAGTGTTTATTAAAAGAGGGAGTGTCCTTGCTGTGAGTTCACTAAACAAGTGAAATTACAAATTTAGTCCAAAAAGAAAAAAATAATAATAAATCAAGGAATTATAAATGGTGCCACCACTGGAAAAGACTTTCAAGATGAATTTTCATTCTACAGATGAGTCTTCTCTGGGGGTTCCAGGTGCGGTAGAGACAGACTTCCAGTCTGAGGCACCCAGTACTTCATCTCCAGCTTCACACAGGGCCTACCTCCTACTCACCCTTCCTAGCAGGGCCTGCATTCCATACCTTGGTTAATCTTTGCTAGGAGGGAAGGCTAGTGGTCCAATCACTTGAAGCTTGTGGATGGACCCTGCCCAAGTGAAGGATCCTATCACTTGTTCCCAGACACCTTGGCACAATAGTCTTTGGCTCCATTCATTCCATCCTTTTTATCAGGGACAGATCATTAGTTTCCAAGCTAACTCCTCATGAAATAAAGCCATCCTATACTCCTGTACAGAAGCACCCTCTGGAGGAATGCAGCATGTAGCACACACGCCCATAAATCGAGATGCCGTGGCTGCTATTAACTATTTTCATTTATGGTGACTTGAATATTTATTTCCATCACATTAAGCTGAATGCTGCTCAGTCTTCAGGGAATGCTCACGTGCATAATCAGTCCCACTCAGACAGGTAAGGAAACAGGAATACATTTCGGATATATTAGTCTTAGGGATTTTCCTCATAGCCAAGCATCCGTCTGCATAATGCCCCATGGCCAGCTCAATGCAAAGGCAAGGCACCTTTTCTGACTGTCAGATCTGATGTGGAGAATGATAAATAGTCCAAACTTGAGCAGAGGAGTCTGCTCCAGTCACTTGATAAGACCATCCTACCCCCAAGAGGCCAATATTCCCAGAAGAAAATCTATTGTTGCTGCTGTTGGGGCCTTTTTTAGTCATGCCTAATTCTTTGTGACTGAATTAGGGGTTTTCTTGTCAGAGATACTGGAGTGGTTTTCCATTTCCTTCTCCAGCTCATTTTACAGAAGAGAAAACTAAGGCAAACAGGGTTAAGTGACTTGCCCAGGGTCACACAGCTAGTGTGTGAGTCAGATGTGAACTCAAATTTTCCTGACTCCAGACCTGGCACTCTATCCACTATAAGAAAATAACTCTTCCCTTTTCAGCACATAAACCTTGAACCTGAAGAGAGCAATTGATTTAGAGTCAGTAGGTGGCATGGTGGATAGAGTGTCTAACTTGGAGTCAGGAAGACTTGGGGGCCATTCTTGTCTCCCACATTTAAGTCAAATCATTTTGCATGTGTGTGTGTGTGTGTGTGTGTAAGTAAATATACATATATGTGTGTATGCATATATATGTGTGCATCTATATAGATATATAGATACACGCATATATAGGCATATATATGTCATTCTCTCAGTCTCAGTTTCCTCATCTGTAAAATGGGGTGGAGGGTACTCAATGATCCCTTCCTGCACTAAAGCTATGATCCTATTTCAACAGAATCAGAAACATCATACAGAAGTCAGCTATTGTATAAGCTGAATCACATTTGACCTTGGCTTCCCTAAAATGGCATTGCAGGCATAATAACATATTCATTTAACCCTTGGGTACCTTAGTTTCTTCATCTGTAGAATGGACAGGTTGAACAAAGCTGACTTCAGAGATCCATTCCAGTCCTGGTACTAAGATGCTATGATCCTTGATCTAGAATTCATTTCTGAAGTGAAAAAAGCCCATCCCTCACCCCCCTAACTCAGAGAGGTATAAACCCACAGCTCATTGTGATAAGTGGGAGGAATGAATTTTTTGATGAATAACTTTCTCTCTTGATCAAATTTCTAGACCATAAATATGGGATCTAATAAAAATATTTATGACTTCTATTTTGCCAACAAAACCTAAAATCAATTAATAATCTCTCTAATTACGCCACTCCATGTCCTCCCCTTGCATAAATCTCTCATCTCCGCAAGTCTTTTTTTTAACTATATGAGAGCTCCGAAACAAACTCACATAATAATAAAGATTTCATTTAAACTTACATTTTAATCACTGTCTAATCTACTGAGCCAGCTCAAAAAAAGGGAAAGGGTACAGTTCTCCAAGCTTTTATATTATAGTTGAATTTAATTTATTGAAACAAGCTCAAATGTCCAAATGCCAAGAAATTTATATGAGATTGTTAAATACGCTGTCTATCACTTAATAGCCTGTAGAGCATTATGGTATTTTGAAAAGGGCAGAGCTTGGCCTTCAGAGAAATTATATAAAAGAGAATCAATGAGATTTGCTTTGCTTTTCAGGAGGCAAATGTAAGCTGCGAGATTTGCCACTGTAGACGCTTTCTTCCCACCTATTTCTACAATTCATGAAGATTCACTGAAAGAATATGGTAGGCCACTCTGTCTTAAAAGAAGAGGTGAGAGAGTGGTCCTCTCTATCTGCTTTGGCAGGGGTGGAAAGAGACTATGGTTGTGAAACACGGCCGGCTACAGAAGACTTGACTGATAATGTTGGTTAGTTTTACTGAACTGGATTTTTCTCCTCCCATCTTCATTCATTTTAATTTGTCCTAATACTGCATAGCTAAGTAGAGGAGAGAAGAGATGAAAATGAAGGTGAAGTTGAAACAAGAAATATTAATACTTTCTTTTAAATAAGAAAGAGCGTTCTAGAGCTATATTACTGTGGAATTTACTGGTTTATACACTCGAACTGAGGTGGGGAATCTGTGGCCTTGAGGTCACACTGTAGCCTTCTAGGTCCTTGGGTTGCAGCCTCTGGACTGAGTACAAGTTTTACAGAACAAATCCTTTTGTTAAGGGGATTTGTTCTGTGAAGTTTGGATTCAAAGGGCTGCATTTGAGGACCTAGAGGGTCACATGTGGCCTTGAGGCCACAGGTTCCCCACCCCTGCACTTGAATAAGAATACTGTCAATATAGCTTGTAGCAATGAAGGTTAATACTTTTTAATCAAATGGAAATGGCCTCTTAACTTAGAGGTTCTTAAGGGGGTAGTCTGTGGACAGATATCAGGAGGTCTCTAAACTTGGACTGGAAAAAAAATTCATTTCTATTTCAATATAACTGGTTTCCCTTATAATACTATATGTATTTTATTTTATGCACTTAAAAACATTATTTCAAGAACAATTCAGTCTCCAACCTGCCAAAAGGGTCTGCAATGCATAAAAATTAAGAACCTCTGATTCAAAGGTATTAATAAATTGATCAGGGAAGGAGAGAAAGGATAAGGGAAGAAAGAAAAGAAGAGATAAAGGGAGAGAGAAGTGGAAAGAGAAAGGGGGAAAGAAGGGACAGAGATACAGGAGACAGTTTCTGGTTCACAATGGTGACTGAACTTGAAAATAAGCTGGACCTAACACATTTCTGACTGCAGCTGATGATTCATTTTCCAATTACGAATAAATACTAATAATTTGGAATGTGAAATAATTTCACATACATATAAAAACATGTAAATAAGTAAATTTAGAATATGTAACAATTTAATATTTAGAAATGTTGCTGAGCAGTGCATAGAAAAAAAATGTTTAATACAGCATTCTGGAAGCATCCATGTTTTTCATTCAAGAAATATTTATTACGCACTATGTTGGGTAGAAAATGGAAAACTGGCCTTTGAATCAGGAATAGCTGGTTTCAAGTGCCTCCTCTAAAACAGACTAGCTGTATGACCTTGGGAAAGTCACTGAGTCTCTCTCTGAAATGATGAGTTGCACAACTCATCATTCATAAAATCAATGCCCCCCCCCAAAAGGACTACATATTAAACTAAGCATCCAGGAACACATATATGAAACAAATAAATATAATTTATATGTTAACTTTGGATGTGTTGTTCACTCATTATTCCCACCCATTCATTCATTAATTGTAAATTAAGTTACATTAATAGATCTAGTTAACAAGAATGACTTTCAGCACTTGAAAATATTTTTTTAAAAATTCTCTTGTGGAGTCCAACTTTTCATTCATTCAGACTACCCCCCCCCATCTCTCTATATTAGTAACACTTTCAAATCCTTGCTTCCTTGTCTAAATTCAGTGAATTTATCATAAAGATATTAATGGCCATAAATCATAAAACTCTGATAGACAGCTTATTTAAAAAAAAAAAAAGGATTCCGTATTACAACCAGAAGTTTAGAACTCAACAATTTCACACTAAATTTAGATGATTTGAATACTTGGGTTACCATCTCAGAATGGGAAGATTTATATAACAAGGCATTCTTATCCTTGTTACATATAAGGGGGCTACACCTTAATTACTATGAATGGATTTACTTAAATTAAAGAAAATTTGGTGATACTTCTTTTTGCCCTTTTCTGTACAGCTGGTGAAAATTTTTAAACTAATATTATTTTAATACTATATAGTGAGGCAATTAGAAGCCAAAGCATAAAAAGTAAAGTTAGAGAAATCTGAGATGTTTCATGGTAGGAAGAGAATAGGGAAGGACACAGCCTCTATTTTCAAATAATTAGCAGGGTAGGAGAGTGGGCAGACTTCTTCTGCCTGACCTTAGAGGGGTCAATGAGTGTCAATAACCACCCCCCCAAGAGGGCAGATCTCAGCAGCATACAAAAATTCCTTCCTAATAGCAAGTGCTATCCAAAATTCCACCCTCCCTCCCAAAAAACTCACTTTTTTTCTTTTTCTCAATTCTCAACTTCCTTGGCCCTCTTCCAGATTTCCACATTGCTGACCTCCTTCTAAAAAGCTCCTGTCTTGGACTTTGCTTTGCTGTGTCTCCTGGTTTTCCTGCTTGGTCCTTCTCAGTAGCCTAGGCTAGTTATCACCTAAGTTCCCTTTCCTAAGAGTATATTTCCCAAAAGGCCCTGTTCTTGGCCCTCCTTTGGTGATCCCATTGGCATCATGGGTTCAGCTAAGACCTCCCTATATACAGTCTCATTTCTTACTCCCTGCTGGACAGCCAATTACACCTGGGCACTCCAGAGCATCTCAACTGGCAAAAATTAAAATTCATTGTCTTTTTCATTAAACTACCAAGACTCCACCCTCCTCCATTCCTGTTAATGTCACCAACATCCCACCACTCTCATTCCAAACCTCAAAACCAAATTTTTCCTTTTCCCTCAACCCCCAAAACCAATCGGTAACCAAGTCCCTATAGAATCTGCCTCTACAAAATCTCTTGCATCTGATCTCTTATAGCAACCAGGTACGATGAAAAGAGTTGAATTTTGATTCAGCGAATCCTGGGGTGGAATAAATCCTCACTCTGACACTTACTAGCTATGTGGCCATGGGCAATTTACCTCCCTGGGCTTCAATTCTGTTACCTGTAAAATGAGGAGTCTGGACTAGATGGCCTAGCTTCTGAGGTCCCTTCCAAAGCTTAGATTCCATGACTTTATGACTTAATTCAGGCAGTCAGCATTTGCTAAAATATTGCTATTTCTAGGCATTTTGATGGTTGACAGAGATACGGATATTTGAAATGGAAGTAGCCGATCTAATCCCGTACAAATGATTGCCCTCAATATGGCACGCATCCAAATCTGTTCCTCTTACATATGTTGATGGAGAAGCAACATTATTCTCTCTGACACGGGGGCACCTCAGGATCAGATTTTCTTTGGCATTTCTGACTCACTACGTGCTCTCCTGTTCTGTTCTGCATCGAAAATGAAAACTAATTTTAGAAAAAGAGAGAGAACTCTCTGTACTGTGGTCAACATGAAGAGAGTGTACGTGTGTGTGTGTATGTGTGTCCCACTATTTCTTTTTTAAATCCAGGAGATAAAGATACAGCAACTACTTTGAAAGGAACTCCATCAGACATTAAATAGTTGATAGTTGACAAAAAGATGGTTCATAACACCCTGTCAGAGGCCATTCACAGTTCCATTTTGCTTCCCGCTCCCTTTGTTAAAAGTGTTCACTTAAGAAACTGAGCTATTCCCTGCCCTGCCATGAATTGACTTTGCAAGCTTCACAAGTGTGTAGCTGCACATTTTCTCATGGTGCTTTAGTGACTTGGTCAGCCTATTCTTCAGGGCTGCTCATGGGGTGGAAATACTAAGAAGGATATTATTTCATAACAGCCTCCTATATCAAAAGCTTGACACATGGAGTAGTCACCAGAGACTTCAAAAGTAAAACAATAATAATAAAAGCAATTCTGCTTGCTCTTTACTACTGAGCTGCCATCAGTCACTGCATTTATAGGACAAGAGAAGTCTACTTACATTCCACCACAAGAAGTTGGGTTCCTTCCTTTGCACTTGGATTCCTGGAATTCTCTCTCTAGCTGGCTGTCTCTCGGTGTGTTTATATCTGTGTATGCCTCTCTGTGACTCTCTGACTCTTTCTCTCCAGGGGTTTCTCTCTGTCTCATTATGTCTCCCCTCTCTTCATCCTTCTTATGTTTCCCTTCCTCTTTCTATCTCTGTCTTTTTCTCCTATTTTCCTCTATTCTTCCCTGTTCTTCAAGCTCTCTCTCCATCTGTCTTGTTCTCCCCTCTATCTCCTTCTGTCTCCTCCATCTCTCAACGTCTCCTCCTTTTCCCCTGTCTTTCTCTCCTTCTGTCTCTCTTCTGCTTCCTCTCTTTTACTGTCTCCCTCCCTCCATTTCTTTCTGTCTCTTTCTATCTGTTTTTTTATCTCTCTTTTTCTCTCCTATCTCTCTCCTCTTTCTCCCACTTGCAAAACTTTTAACTTCCACTTACAAGTCTAGAAAGATGACTGCAAACTTGTTTGAATTCCTAATATTATTTACACTCCATATACCATTCCCTGCTAACCTGGTTCTAGACTCATTTCTAAACTGAAATTTCAGACAAAGGCCTTGCTAATAACTTTGGCAATTCTTAGGCTCTTGGATGCCCATTACCTTCAAGAGATAAACTGTGACCATTCTTCTGCCCCATGTCTTCGAAGGTTTCCATACATTATTTCCATTGTAAGTGGCAGGATTTTTTAGTCAAGACCTGAAGGTTCTGAAGGACTATTTTCATTTAAAATATGAATGAGAATGTTTCCTTTCTAGAATTATTTTCTTCTTATTAAGCCCCATGAGGTTCATCATGTTTCAAAACCATGGAAATCAAAACAGCCAATTCCCTGGAGCTAAATAGGCTCTAAGGGATATGGTTTCTGAGAGTGTTAGGGGAATATAAAAGCCTCCAAGAATGCCCAAGTGCTGGCCTGTTTGCAGGACAATGGGAAGCCAACCTTCAGTGCTGCTTTTCTGCTCAGCATGGCCATGGGCAGATTGGCCCAAGTGTTGAGGCTTCCTTTTCACACCCTACTCCATGGCGAGAGAAAGGGCAATCTGGATGTGAATGGCATGTCAGAAGTGAGCTCATTAGGAGCTGGTGTAAGGACAGATGAACAACAGGACCTTTGAAAAATGGCAAAATTACCCCACGAGCACAAAGTGTGGACGGTGGACCTGGTAACCATCAAGAGAAAATATGCCCATTAGCACAGTGTGCACCAGAGACACTTACACATTACCTACAGGTCCTTCTCATCGTGCTGAAACTCTTCAAACAGCACAGCGGCCACTCATCCTTTATTTTCCTGTTAAAAAGTTCAGAGTGCCACATCAATACAGAACATGCTAATGGCTTTCATTTCTTGCTTTGAGTAAATATGCTGTCCTGGGTATCCAGGAAAAGGATGTAGGGCATGAAGGACAAGTTAATGCTGGAAAATGAAGCCAAAGAAAGCTGGAAAATTCAATGATTCCCCTGTGTACAGAGAGATTCCATGAAGTTTCCAGAAAACCCAGTCTCCTAGCTGGTAAACTTTTATTTTTTCCAATTTTCCCATGAGACAGAGATGACTTAGAAAATTTATTGAACATGACTTCCTCAACTGGCACTTCCACTCACTCCCACTTTTTCTAATCAAGAGAACATTTAGCCACCAGATCTCCCAGTCTCCAGTAACATATAGATCATGTATTCTCTCTGCCCCAAATGTGCACTATAGAAAAGAGGAAAGAAATCAAGGGAAAACTTGGAACTAAGAACACAGACTTATCATGGACCCCGGTGGGAGATATATCAAACTTTTTTCTGGCCTCTAACAGGTATACTGCCTGCCTGTCTCAAATGTCTCCATCTTGTTGGACGGATACCCCTAGATAAGATAACATTAGAGATGGCTATGACACCTAAAAAAAATCTGGGGCATCCCCCTATCTAGCAGGAAGAAAAGGAAAGTCCAGGGAAATCAAGAAATTTGTCCAAGGTAACAGAACAAGTGAGTAGCAGAGGGAATGGGATCCCCACAAACTCCATGACAGGAACATGCCCCTCTCTCCACTTGGACCTTTGAGAATCCCTATTCTCTTCCTGAGCTCAGCTCCTACAGATAAAAGCATATATTAATGCCTACTATGTGCCAGGCACTGTGGTAAGCCCTAGAGATGTAAAGAATGATGTGAAACCTTTTTCTGATCATCACAGCTGTTAGCTGCTAATGCTCCCACATGAGCACACACACACTCTACTTATATTCTAAATATATATTTATATATTATAATATATATTTATATGTTATAAATATATTATATTATATATTTATGTCATATACATAAATATTATGTATTATATAAATATATTTTACATAGTTATAGACACACATGTATGCATATACACGTGCATACATGCATAAACATGTACATACACATATACATATACAGAGAAATGTATATACATATATAGAGGTGTGTGTGTGTGTGTGTGTGTGTGTGTATAAAAATGTCCTCTGCACTAACACAACTACCTCCATAGATTATTAGCTTACCGTTCAGGCAGGCAGTCAATAAACCTTTATTAAGTACCTGTGAGATATCAGACACTTTGCTAAGCACTGTGGATACAAGAAAGACACTGCTTCACAGTTGGGTCTTGGGCTGTCTTCCCGGACCAACATCATACAATTCCCCAATATAAGAAAGGAGTTGGCCTAAGCATAACCTCTGACGGTCCTTTCAGCTCTAAGTTAAGGGAAGGGATTATTTCATCTTGTAACCGGGTCACAAGGTAGGCATTTAATAAAATGTTCATTGTCTGTTTTTCCTCCATGGACTAGTACAGTTCCTAGAACATAACAGGCACTTAACAGATCCTTGTAAATTGTCTTTGTATATCCAGCACCTGGCACATAGAAAATATGTCAAGAAATATTTTCTGATTGCCTGCCACTGTATCCCCAAAACCTAAGTCAGCACCTAGCACACAGTAGGTTCCGCATAAATGCTTGCTAAATGAATAATTGGCTAGATCCCATGTTGTCAGATTGTAATCTAATGGTCTCTCTATTAAAACCCATTGCCCTCCCAGGAGATCTTGATTCAATAAAGAGAATAAAAAGTAAAGAAAGTATTCAACCTCTGAATTCTACTTATAAAAATGAGATACTCCAATGAGAGCAAAGGTTAAAAGAAACTTCCATTCAGGGATTCTTATTAAGCAACCCTGTCATTAAATTTCACTGTGACCCCAGTCTGCTTACTTATCCTTTGCCTTCTTTTCTACTTGGAGGAAATCCATTATCTTGCTCTCCCCCAAGGGGCTGCTGGCTCTCGGACCTTTCCACACCTGCTAGCCCAACCCCTTCCAGCTGCTTAGCTGTGGAAACATGTTAATTACCTCCTTAACAACGCTCACCTTCCCCCTTCCATACAGCACTCCATGGAATAAATCTTTCCCTAGATAAATGGAAATTACAGTTGGTTTCTCATGGCAAAGTTACCTTTGTTCTGCTAAGGGATCCCTACCTGGAAGTCACACCCTGGTCTGCCAAACCACATATCCAAATTGAAGACATGTAAGTAACAAGCCTCCTCCAAGCCAACTTCACCCCAGAAACGATGACGAGTTCATTCCCCATTTTCAAACCAGAGACATTTTGTAATGAACCACATGCTGCTTCTCTTCAGACATCAAAGCCTTTATACTTCAATATTTCAATGGACTGATGACCTCCCAGACACAGCTACTACATCCAATAAAGCAGAATAATGTCAACCCCCACCGTATCACCTTACACAACACCTGTCGTCCACCTTCTGCCTTTAATAACCCAGAGAAACATCCAAAGGCCCTAGAGACCTTTTTCTGAATACTTTTCAAAACCATTAAGTCAAAGAAATCATACAGTTTTAAAACAAACTATAGTTTTTTTTCTAAAAATTACATTATAATCTTTTAAATTAGTTTATCAGTAAAGAGAAGTTACTTAAGGCAATGGAACAAAAAAAAAAAAAGCTTGAGAGGTGAGTGTGCAAAAAGCATGAGGAAAGTGTGGGGTTTGATATAAGGACCAACATTGGTTTGACACATCTGGATATCCATAGACATTTCCCCATGGGTGCCTACCATTCAGGCAGG
This sequence comes from Petaurus breviceps papuanus, assembly GCF_028583685.1. Classification (NCBI taxonomy): domain Eukaryota; kingdom Metazoa; phylum Chordata; class Mammalia; order Diprotodontia; family Petauridae; genus Petaurus; species Petaurus breviceps. The sequence goes on from NW_027185761.1 coordinate 53,276,734, forward strand.
CAGTCAATAAACCTTTATTAAGTACCTATGAGGTATAAGACACTTTGTTAAGCACTGTGGATACAAGAAAGACACTGCTTCACAGTTGGGTCTTGGGCTGTCTTCCCCGACCAAGATCATACAATTCCCCAGTATAAGAAAGGGGTGTCAGCCTAAGCATAAGCTCTAACAGTTCTTTCAGCTCTATGTTAAAAATTGCATCTATCTGGAGAGGAGAACAGGTTGGGGGGGAGGGAAGTTGGAAGCACACACTTTTGAAAAGGGAGAGGGTCAAAGTAGAGAACAGAACAAGTGGGGGGCAGGATAGAATGGAGGGGAATATAGTCAGTCTTTCACAATATATCCACTATGGAGATGTTTTGCATAGCTACACATGTACAACCTATATTGAATTGCTTATCTTCCCAGTAACGGTGGGTGACGACGGAGGAAGGCAAAGAATCTGGAATTCAAAGTTTTAAAATCAAATATTTAAAACATATACATAATTTTTTTTTTACCTGCAACTGGGAAATAAGATATACAGGTACTGGAGCATAGAGATCCATCTTGCCCTACTGGAAAGTCGGAGGGGAGGATGGGGAAGGATATAGGAGAGAGCAGATTGGGGGAGGGGTATTCAGTGGGATCACTGTTTTGGGGTGATGGGTAGGGGAAAGATGGGGAGAAAATTTGTAACTCAAAATCTTGTGGAAATGAATGATGCGAACTAAAAATAAACAAAATTTAATTTAACAAAAGAATTGCATCTATCTATCTGTATGTAAGTATATACACACAACTTTGTGTGTGAGAATATATATTTCACAAATATACATACAGATCTGCATATATACATATTTATACACATAGACAGTATTCCAAAAGTCTTAGTTACTCTGTGTGTGGAGACAGACTGAGACAAGGAGATAGGCACAGTGTGTGTATATAAAATGTGTGTAATTAGTAAATAATATATAAATATTATACACATAAACATGCATATCTATGTAACAATCCTACAAAGATCATATTCTGTACATATGTATTTAACAATGAATATAATTGCAAATTGTAGAAACAATATATAGGTGCACAGACTATATGTATGCGTACATGTATGCATGAACACAAGCAAACATACTTAAAAATCACAAAATATATTTCAAGTCCAAATCAATAACGAACTCTTATCTCTTACTGAGTCAATATATACTACATGGTTCAATAAATCCCGATGCTCCTTCTACCCCAGCCAACATCAGGTCACTCATTAATTTCAGTGTATTTCATAAAATTACAAACCTCGACGAAAAAGCATTCTTCTCAAAAAGCCTACAACTTAGGGGATGGAACCCAAAGACCAGAGGGGATCTACAATGAGGCTTTTCATTTTTTTTTTGACCTTTGTCTTCCTTAGAACCTTGATCAATATCACCTAGAACTCCAAACAGCTGTTTTGAAGGAAAGCTCAATAGTCAGACCCCATGGCTAACATTTTCCATGTTTAAATGCCCTGACTATAGCACCAGTCCTAATTGTGTTTGCTGATGTATCACTTGCTATGCATGTAGCAAAGAGAACTATTTCATCTTCCTAATAGGTTTTTCCAAGGGTCACCAGGACCCTAAGGGGCATATTCAGTGCCTCCTGCTAAGCACATTAGAGTCCATTAACATTTGTAACACTTGTGCATACATCCTCTGGAGAGTGGATGCCAAAAAACTTTAGAACCTACTGCAGAGAGTATAATGAAATTTAATGATATGAAAATATTCTCAAATGTATAGAAAATGAATTCCTGCAGGAGGAAAAAAAATTCTAACAGTTCTCAGCATCACAAAAGAGACCTTAAGCATATGGTGGTAAATGTTCTTTTCAAAAAAAAAAAAGGCCTGTGTGATCATATGTTGATTTTTTTTTCATTCTATATATTTGTTTAATCAACAAACATTTTAGTCCCTACTATGTACCAAGCATTGTGCTACATGCTGGAGATAAAAACACAACAAGTTTAAAACAAAACCATAACTATGCAAAGGAATGAGATTATATTAAAATTTTATTCAACAAAAACTAAGACTGAATTTTGCTCTATATATCCAACTGTGGTCAGTTAAAAATGCAAAACGTCATATAGTAAGCTTGGTTATGCCACAAGGTGAGCAAAGTTATAAGATCAATAATTAGCTCATTGGCCATATCTACACTGACCAAGAGTCCCTCCTTTTGCTATCAAGACCCTCAAACTTTAGGGCAAAGGCCTACAAAGTAATTCAGTTACCAAGTAGGATTTCCTGGCCAGAAAAAAATATTTCCCAGGTGGAGATTATGATGGATTAATGATGATGAAATTCATACTTATATGTTGCCACACATTTTTAGTTCAAATGGCAAGAGGTGTTTTTTTGGTATGCAATCCCAATAGTCCTGAAAAGCTGCAGGCAAATGGAATCCATATAAATTTAATTATGTTTTAAATACACTCAAGGTGATCTTTATTTAAAGGAGTTTACTAATTTATCTGCTAAGTAAATCTGGACTTTCAAGGCAGAATCTTAGCAATGACTCCTTCATGTATATACTACCAACAACATTAATGAAATGAGCATAACCAGAGACCAAGGCACACTAATCATGGTTAGGACATGTGTAGTGAGTTGTAGGATATACGGTCATTGTACTCTCAGGACTTAGAAATTATTTGGGGGATCAAAACATACACTCATGTAAAGTTTAATTCAATTCAACAAACATTTATTAATTTATTATTATTTTACATATGCATTTTAACATTATTTCAAATATAGTTGTTATTTCTTAATTCATGTGTTATTAATTGATTTATTATATTATGTGCCAGGAATTTTGTCCCTTCTTGCCCTCAAAGACCTGAGATTCTAAATAACAAGATGGGTCAGAAATGTGAGAAATAACAATAAGGCATATATTATATACTTACGTGTCAGATGAATGTGACAGGAAATGTTAAAAGAGATCTCAATGGTTATTTATACTACCACTGCGACCTAATGTAGGAATGTCTTCTAATAGCACCTAGAACAAGTGATAAAGAGACTTCATTCCTTTAGATATTATGTATATCTGGTTAGATTGGACCCCTTACTTCAGAACAAAAAGGAGAAATGTAGGTTAAAAATGTCTGTAACAATTGATGAGTCCCTCACCTTGGCCTCCTATACCCAGCTCCCTTTGCCTACCTGTGGCTGGGTCTATACTTGGGAAATGAGTTGAATAAAATCCATCAATCAACTAATCTCAATCACACAAACTAATCTTCCTTAGCCAGCTACATCTGCTAACCAAACCCAAGATTTAGAACTGCATGGTTTTATTTGGATGGGACTTTTCCAAGAACCCATTCACTTCTTGCAATATGGATCCCCAGACTGGCATAAGGGAGTAGTAGCTGAAAATGTTTTTCCTCTCCCTACATCCATTTGTCTACCATCAACTAAGAGTGAATCTCTAGTTCTACGCCTTGAAATCTAAAAACTAAGGTCAGTGATTCCAAACTTCATAACCTGAGTGCAGACAGAACCTAGCTTCTGTCCAATTTAGCTTCCTAGACCAAGAACACATGTTAGCTTTTTTCTACCGCTGTATCTATATCAAAATACAAATCAAAGAATGAAAAATATTGGGAGGGAAGGAGGGGAAAATCTTCTTGGAATGACAAAAGACTTTTTATGGAGAGTCATGAATTGAAAACCGTCCTACAACGGAGATGCTGAAATATAGCTGTGAAAGTCAGTTGCTGGGTCTATACTCAGGGCATGAACTGGATCGAGCCCAGAAAGAAATTGTCAGCCTCATTTATCTTCATCTAAAGCTCTGTGGCTTCAACCCAAAACCATCAGCCTCACTGGCGCTCAAAGTGGTAGGCTCTGCGCTCAAATTCAAAGTGGTCCCACTCATCCTTTGTGAAATGGAGACTGACACAACACCTTCCCCAAGGAGACAGACTCTCCATTTTAGAGTTCGGTATCAGAGCTCTGTCAGCACTCTGCCATTATGTACCAGAAGCCACAGGCACCTGCTCTCATGCAAATTTTATTCTTTTGGCTCTAGTGCCCAGGCTGGAGGGGTCTGACTATTACTCCGGGGCTTCCTAAGCCAGAATCAAGGAATTCTGACAGCTAAGGGGAGAGGCTTCATCTTTTTCTACATAAGAAGAAGTGGGAAAGGGAGATCTGAATCTGCAGAAGAAAGAGCACTAAGAAAACCTTCCTGCCTTCGTTCTCTGCTTCTAATTGCACCCCTTCCCTCCCCTTTCCCTGTAGTCTTTTGCTTTCTCATATTCTGCCAATCCAACTTGTTCTCTGCATGATTTCCCTTGAGATTCCCTCTCTGGATGATGGAAGCACCTCAAGGGGCCCCATTATCCCTTCTAAGAACAAAGACAAGTCCCAAACCTGGAATCGGTGGAGTTCAGAGAATACAATATGGAGAGTTTTTGCTCAACTACAGGTAAAAGACAAAAATCACCCAAATCACAGCAATTCTTATCACCTGCAACGAATGCTTCGGATGCTGGTGGAATTCAACTCCAAATCTTAGGGCCAGGCCACTGTTACCTGTGCTAGAGTGATGAATAATGATCCTGATAGCTGACATTAATATGGAGCCTAAGGTTTTCAAAGCATTCTATTTAATATCTCACTTGATGCGCCCAACAACCCCGTGAGACAGGCGCTATTTATTGCTGCCATTTTACAGAGGAGGAAACTAAAGCTACGAGAAGTATAATGAATTGCCCACGATGATGATACAGTCAAGTAAAAATCAGAGGAAGGATTTGAACTCAGGCCATCGTGACTCTTAAGTCTAGCATTCTATCCACTATATCACTTTATACGCTTTATCCCTACCTATGCCTTACAAATACTTGTGCCACATGAACGCAGAAGACAAACAAATATGTGTCTATAGGCTTCTTGGCAATATGCAAAATAATAATGGGTATCTTCGGTTATCTTTGCATATGTACGTGTACATAATGCATGCATATGCAGATAAAATACATATGTGCATCAATACATACAAAAGCATTGGTAAATCTTTAAGAACAGATGCATATATGTGGCTAGTTGTATAAATATCCCCGGGGCCTGTTTCCTAGGTAAAATTGGGGGGGTGGAAGATATTGTCTTAAAGGTCCCTTCAAGTTTTAGATAAAAATCAGTGATTCCATTATAGTATATTTGCATATATGCATCTAGATATGTGCATACTTGTTTTATGTTTGGGCAGATGTGATCTGCAATGGGGAACTCCCTTTTGTGGGAATTCTTTCCACTGATGCAGATTGCAAGTGCTCTGCATCTTGGAGTCTTTAAAAAAGTTATCAGAAAAAAAAGGAAAGGATAAGTAGTTACCAAGGGTCATTTATAGAACACCAAGGTCAAATCCTGCCTCTGACAGACATACACACATACTATATTATAACAATCACCAAGTTTTTATTAAATGCTTCCTATGTACAAGGCACTGGGTGTACAAGAGCTAAGAATGAAATAATCCTTGCTCATATGAACATACACACACACACCACAATTATAAAGTGAATAAATACAAACAGATAAAATCACTGGATACAAATATGACAAAACCTTGGGAGGGAAGAAGTCTTTAGCTGTTGGGAAAGGCTCCATGCAGAAGATAATTAATTGTTGACCTAAATCTTAAAGGAAGAGGAGAAATCTATGATGTGGAGGTAAAAAGAGAGTGACTTTCAGGAATGTGGGACAGCCAATGCTTAGAAACAGTATGAATACAGATCACATGTCTGAAAGAAGCAGAAAGCATAGTGGCCAGAGGACTAGCTCCTCTGCTAAATGGTAGGTTTGATGGATAGGCAAGTCACTTACTTATCAGTGCCTCTAAATTATAGCTGAGTTGCATATAGGCATTGGTGCAAAGAGCTTGGGATTACCCTCACTGATGAATTTACAAATCCGGAATAACTTTTTTTAAAACTATATTTCATTCTACACACACACACACACACACACACACACACACACACCTTCATTTCCCAATTTACTTCTTTTATTAGAAACAGTGACAAAAGACTTCTAATTAGATACCGCCAATCAGAAGAACTTCAGGCAGACAGATGAGGGGCTATCTATTCTTTGCAAACAAAACAGATTGGCTATTTTCCCCATAAGAGCAGGAGATTTATCAATAGACAAAAGGATGCAAGAAGCCAATAGATAAGCTGTAATTAAAGATCAGACCCATACATTTTACACTGACATAAATCTAGCAGAATTAGCATGGGATAAATCCCTTTTCTTCTTTCCTTCCCTTCTCCACCTAATGGAAACACTGGGTTCTGGCTGGATCATTAAATACAGTCCTGTGTGCACACAGTAGCATGTCATAATTTGCAGATTTGCTCACAAGACTAATGGCCAGCAATGGAGCCATTTCATACAAGGCCTTTGAAATATGGAGTGACGAGGTAATTTCCAAAGTGGTTTGTCTTCCTTCTGCAATTTTCCCCCTTTAATTAACTATAATAAAATTTCAGGTCCATTGTGATTCTTAAAGGCATTTTGTTGTCCAGCAATCGACCCATCACTTCTGGTGTGCAAAACCACCGTGACCCAGAAATGTATTTCCTAACATCTTGTTCCCACCTTAAAAATTTGTCTCTCTTAAAAATAGTAAAAATAAAAACATTTTAAGTAAAGGGGAAAAAAATCTGCTAAAGACCACCTATCTTTTATTCATGCACCCAGCATCTTAAAGCAAAAGTATGAAGGAACTTTTATAGCACCATGAAGTACAGAGAAGAATTTATTCAATCAATATGATCTAATTTGAAAATAAAATTGGATCTCTTCTATTAGGGCATTAGAGAACATTCCACTGCCTGGTACTTCTGTATATTAAGTAGGCATTTAAAAACTGAAGGCCAGGCATTCTTTTTTTTCCCCTGCTTTAATTTTAAATTATAGCAAAGAAAAAGATTAAAAAGAACAATCTTTATTCTCCAGTAAATTACAAGTTTAAGGCAATCAGTCATTATTCACCACACTTTAAAGATAAATGCCAATGCAAAAGGGGGGAGGGGAGGATGGACTCCAAAGCCTGGCAAGGGAAATCAATTATACAAAAATGCTCCTTTTGAATCCTGCTTTATGAGAGGCATAAAGGGTTAATGATAACTCCTGGAATTGCATTCCAAAGAAATTTCTCCCCCCTCAAAAGCATGTGCTATGAGATTTCTGTTTTCATTTAAACACATGTCCAATCACAGAACAAGTCAGATTGACTCAGCTTACCCGAATATGCCCAGTAAGGGTCTCCAGATGCCTTCCGCCGGCGGATTTGCACTGAACTGCCATGCCTGTTTTCATGGAGAGCTCCAACATAGCCTTCTGTCAAAGCTGAAAGGACCACAAAACAAAACCACACAAGGTTAATCACAAGATAAAACAATTTCTTTTTTAAATCTCTGCTTAGAATTTCTGAAAATGCAAAGGATCATGGGTGTAGAGCTGAAGGGATCTTTCGTGGTCATCTGGTCCAATCCCATCTCTCATTTTACACTTGAGAAAACCAAGACTCAGAGAACGGAAGTCACTTGCCCAGGGTCACACTTGTAGTCAGGATTTGAACCCAGGTTAGCTGTTAGAGGAAAGCAGAAATAAGGATTCCTAGGGAAAAGAAAAGAAGGAGGGCAGGAGCCCAAGGAAGAGAATGGGCATGTGGGAAGATGTTTCCAGTAGAGTATGGCAAGGTCAAGATCCTGTTGGGGATGGGTATTCTTGGTCCAGGAGGCTCTTAGCTCTCTATAGAAAGACTTGTGAGGGTGGAATAAAGGCAGTGCAGCTAAAACATCAAGAATTTGTTCTTGGTAACAACTATCCATTCTATAAAGTGCATGTGATGTAAATGGCAGCTAGGTGGTGTAAGTGTCAAAAGTGAAAGATGTGGAATCAGGAAAATCTCAGTTTGAATCTTGTCTCAGAGACTTACTAGCTGTGTGACTCTAAGTAAGACACTTGACCTCTCTTGGCCTCAGTTCCTGAAGTTGTAAAAGGAGGGGGGGGGGGGAGGTAACAGCACCTGCCTCATAGGGATGTGGTATAAATCAAATGGAAGGATATGTGCAAAATACTTTTCAAACCTGAAAGCATTCAAAAAATGTCAGCTACTCTTACAGATCTATATTTGTATCCTTTTTGCTATGATTAATAACACTTCGTGTTTATGTGTATATGTGTGAGTAGATAGATAGAGATAGATAGATAGATAGATAGATAGATAGATAGATAGATAGATAGATAGATAGATAGTATATGCTTTTATGTGTATATATTGTTTCCTCTTCTAGAGTGTAAGCACCTTGAAGGCAGGAACTGCTTCATCTATTCTATCTCCAGCACCTAACCCAGTGCCTGGTCCACAGAGAATGCTTGCTAACTGACTGATACTTTTTCATATCTCAGTACTTCAAGGATCTGGATAGGATTCTATCTATGTGTGTACTCCAACTGGCAAACAAAACTATTAACCCTCTACAACTTGGAAGTTTTGGTCTTTGGGTGTTGCCATTGCTCCCTCTAAGGATTGATTCTTTTTAAAGCTCTGCCTGGAATTTTCTTGCTCCATAAAAATGGAGGTGGGGATGAAAATTTCTAAAAACTTAGAGCTACAACTTTGTCTTTCAGATCTTCCTTTTCCTCCAAGCTGAGCAGACCATTTTACCTACCGGTACAGAATAAGAAAACTCAAGATTCCTGACTCTAGAAGAGGGAAATGCTGCTATACAACTCGGAAGACATCTACTCAAAATGGATCAAATCAACCAAATGAAAGATAATTTTGCCCAATTTCCAAGGCTACCATCTGCATATTAAAACACTGAGAGGCCCCCATCCCAACTTTACACATGCAAATTTCTTTTGTTGTTAGCTCACACCTGACTGCACTAGAGACAAGAAATACAAAAATCACAGGTGCCCAAACTCCAACTGGAAATGTTTTTTTCACTACCTCAAAAAATACACTACAGATGAATATGCTAATAATTTTAAAATGCACCCAAACAAAAACAAAATGTGCTTTCATGATCAAAGAAAATCCAGGCAAAGAACAGAATATTCAATATGAGAATGACAGAAAGAAGAAAAAAAAACAATACACATCTCAGAATCTCATGACCTGAATTACTCATTAGTATTATCACCACACACTCATAGACCTAGAGTTAGAAAAGACTTTCACCACCATATAGTCAAACACCCTCATTTCCCAGATGAGAAAACTGAGATCCAGGCAAGGTAAGTGAGTCACCCAAGACTACAGAGATGGTGTCAGAGACAAATCCTCTGGAGGAAAAAAAAGTAAATTTTTCTACTGCACTATTACATGGTCAACTATGCCAAGGACTACCTCCTTAATGACAAACGACCAGATGCTAAACCACTCAGAGAAAGGATAATTAGCAAATGCATGGTTTATAATTCTGCTCATAATACAATTTCAACAATTTAAGTTTGTTTTGGTTTTTAGGTAATGGGATCAGAGATAGAGAGCTAAGGGAGAATCTCAGAGGCTTGCTAATCCAGCCACAGAATTTTACAGATGAGGAAATTGAGACCCAAGGAGATTAAGTGACTTGTGTAAGGCAGCAAAAGCTACAAACATCAGGGGAAGGATTTCAACACAGACCCTGTGACTCACCCAACTAATGAGTGCTATCAAGTTCTCTTCTCTAAACAAAATTGTTTCATGTGGGCAGAGTTCTGGACTTGAGAGTTAGGAGAGGCATCAATGTTGTGACCATAACTCATCATTTAACCACTCTGAGGTTCCATTTACTCATTTTTTTGAGTGGGAATAATAATACTTAGAGAATGTACTCTATAGGGTTGGTGGGAAAATCCAGTATGAGATGATACATAAAAAGTGCTTTTGCAAACCTTAAAATGTTATAAAAATGACAACTATTATTAGGTTCCTTGAACACAGAAGGCAGTTAATGGTCATCATCATCATCATTAAAATCTATCAGCTGATCTTCCTCCACAGCATGAAATTAAATAATTGAGAAAAATCAAACCTATTTCTAATAGCAAACTTCTGTTCATTTATTCCCCAGTAATCATAGTACACCTCCCAATTGGGTTCTCTTTAAAAAGCCTTATGGAGTAACAGGGGCAACCATAAGTTCTTGAAGCCTATGCCTTGGTGGCAGGATCTGCCAAGCTGGAATGACTTGAGGACAAGGTCGATGATGTACTATTTAATCTATCCTCTAATGACTAGATGAGGTAATGTGGTACAGTTAGAAAGAGTAGACAGAAGACCTCGGTTCAGATCTTACCTTTAATATTCCCTTGACTTTGTATCCCAAAGAGATCACAAAAACAGGAAAAGTACCCACCTGTACAAAAATATTTATAGCAGCTCTTTTTGTGGTGGCCAAGAACTGGAAATTGAGGGAATGTCCATCAATTGGAGAATGGCTGAACAAGCTGTGGTATATGAGTATAATGGAACACTAATGTGCTATAAGAAATGATGAGCAGGCAGATCTCAGAAAAACCTGGAAAGACTTAGAGAAGCTGATGCTGAGTGAAATGAGCAGAACCAAGAGAACACTGTACACAGTAACAGCTACAATGTGAGATGACTAACTTGATAGACTTAGCTTTTCTCAGTAATGGAAGGATCTAAGACAACTCCAAAAGACTCATGATGGAAAATGTTGTCCACATCCTGAAAAAGAACTTTGGAGTCTGAATGCAGATAGAAATATACTAACTGTTTGCTCTCCTTTTCTTTTCTTGTTTTGTTTTATTTCTTCTTTCTTGTGGTCCCTCTCATTACTACTAATTCTTCTTTACATCATGACTAATGTAAAAATATGTTTAATATGAATGTATAAGTAGAGTTTATATCAGATTGCGTGCCCTATTGGGGAGGTGGGGGAAGGAGGGAAAAAATTTTAAAACTCAAAATCTAATGGAAGTGAATGCTAAAAACTAAAAATGAATTATTTTTAAAATACCCCCTTGACCTAGGTTTCAGTTACCTTATCTATATAATTAGGGGATTGGGCTCTGTTAGCCTCTCAAGTCCCTCCCAGCCCTAGCTAGAGCTCTGATCCTATGATTACCAGGGGTAGATACAGGTTGATTACATTTTTCAGCTACAAAAATTCTAAAAGGCTAAGTTGTAGAAGAAGTTGTGATTTTTGTTGTTGGCAAACAGCAAGGCCCCTAGTAACAAAATCATAGATTCTTAATATATCATTCAAGGATAATGAGGACATAGCCACTTTCCCATCCTGTACATGCCTCCTGCGTGTGATTTTCTGTTCTGATTGGTAAGTCCTTGGCCAAGATGGCCATTTCAGGAGGTTCACAACTACATTCACTTCTGGCTCTAACCCTCATTCTGGGACCTTTTCTATTTTTTTTTAACAGAAGTACCCTTCCACTTCCCTTTACTCTCAGCTACCCTTTATGTATTACATTTCCCCATTTGAATGTAAACCTTTGGAAGGTAGGCAAAGTTTTCTTTGTATTTGGACGCCTTCTTACCACAGAACTCTCTAGACACATATTAAGTACTTAATAAGTGCTTAATGTATTTAATCAAGTTTCAACCAATTACGAAAGAATTCTAGATCCAAATGCAACCTTGGAATAAGTTCAATGCCCCCTCCTCAAAGCTAGTTGCTTCCTTTAAAAAAAATGCATTATACTTATTATATATGTGGTTACATAATGTTCTCTCCCCTGACAGAATATAAATTCCTTGAAGGCAGAGACTGTTTCACTTTTGATTTTGTATCCTTGGTATTTAGCACTGTACCAGGCATACAAAAAGTGCCCAATTAATGCTCGTTGACTGCTCCAAAGTAGACTCAGGTTCAGACTTTAAACTTGTAGAAATCTTTTGGGATCTGTATTTGTTCAATTCAATATTTTAGTTGTCTTTCCCATCACATCTTGTGAAAATGTGATAAGCATGGAATCAGTGTCTTCATCTCTAGCACTAATAAAAATGTTCTAGAGAATGGATATAAGGACAGACATCTGCATTAATTTCACAGGGAATCTCATTTTATCCCTTTAACAAATGTGAGAGTCGGGGAAGAAAGACAAAAACCTCATTTTGTAAGTAAACGGAGAGTGGCTAAAGTATCTTCCAGCTCTAAAAGCTATTATTCTCTCTAGTCCCAACATCTCTATGTGGTAAATAAATCCAAGTTAAAATAATCAAGAATGCTGAATCCTTGAATGTGTAAACGAGTTACCAGGAAGTCCACAGGTTCTGCACAGAATGTGGTGAGGCATATCAGCTTTGCCTTGGAATGGTGGTGGAGTTTATAAACTTAGGCCTTTTTTTAGAACCAGCTACTAGAGTATCTTCCACCTTCCCAACTCTCTGCTCCATCAAGTTACCAGCAACAGAAACTTTCTAAATCATGTAACAACAGAAAGTGATTCCAATTTTCTGTGCCTTAATGATTGATCTAGATGGAGATGATAGAAATGGAATGACCAACCAGGACACTTCAAGTTGGGCTAAGAATTTATGGTGTATAATCCATTACTGGAGCTACAAATAGGTTTCCGTTTCAGGTTTATGGCTAATGTCTATGCTACACTGAAGAGGCAAAAAAAAAATAAAAGTTAACTGGAAATCAAAACATTTAACAATTAAATAATAAACCAAGGCACTTAATATCTTATTGGCAGAGAGCAAAGATTCAAATATAAACAATCTGTGGGCTCGAAGCAAAGCACCAGACTCAGCACCCTAAATTTAATCAATTTGAAAACTCTCCAACAGTTGGAGAAGAGCAGCACAGCCATTCCATGGGATAGCCATGAATCATGCTATTGATTTTCAATATCTTCTGTGCAGAAAATTAAATTATGCAAATGCTTGCCTTTACGGATCCTTACCTTAATGTAAGACTGCAGACTTGCTTATGTCAGCAACTTAATTACAACATTTAAAATGGTGCATGCTAACGAATATATGTAGTCTGACTCTCCAGAACAGGCAGTCCATATAAATCTGACTACAGTTATCATATGAATAATAAGAGAGGGCATGTTACACATGGATATAATTCCACAGAGGAGGAGGTCTGGCAAAATCCTTGCCATGGTTTATTAAGCTGAAGGGGTTTTGTCAGCAGAAAGCTCAGGTTGGGATTCTCATGCGTTACTGTGCTACACGGGATTTGGAGTACAAAGATGTTGCAATTTTATATAGATTACCAGGATCTGACTACACCTCTCATCTTCCCTACAAGGAGTCAGTTCTCTCTGATTTCATTCTTACCAAGCCTAACAGAAAGATCTCATTTTCTCATTCTTCTCAAAACATAACCAGCACCAAACAAACACCAACATTCTAATAGACAAAGAACAACAAAAAAAAAAGCAGACGGTATATGAAACGATGAACTCAAGTAATAGAAATATCCACAAAGATTTCCCAAACAATTTTCCAAGGCTCAAATAGTATCACTATAAAATGTCTCCCAGTGGAATGAAAGCTCCTTGAGGCCAAGAATTGTTCACTCTCTAGTAAACTACCTTGCATATAGTAAGTCCCTAATAAATATTCTTAAATTGATTTAAATGGAATGACTAAAAAAAAAAAAAAATGGGTGTTCAGACCTGAAAAAGAAAATGTAAGCACCTTAGCATCTCCCAATGTCTTCGGACAAGTTTAAGGGCAGTCTAAGATCAGAGCACCAAAGGGGAAACTAAGCAGTCATCCTGGTATATCTCACTGAGCTGGGAGTGTTAGGCTGAGCTAGATGAGAAGATGATAATCCCAGAGGAAAATTAATATTCATGAAGTCTAAAACCTTTCCAAAGCTATATTTCATATTTTCTACTTCCAGCCTAGAGCAGAAAAGATGTAGATATTTTCAGCCAAAAATGTCCAGCATTCTCTGCCAAAACCTTAGATGTGGGGGGGGAATGCTAAAAGGGAGTATTTCTGAAAGAGACCATTCCAACGTGTATATAGAATTTCTTAGAACTTCTGTGTACCTGTGTATGTGGGTATGTATTTATGTGTGGTGCTGAAGGTCTTTCGAAGGAAGTGAACTAATATGTGGGTGCCCATGTCTGATTCTACCTCCAGCTGGAGTTCAGTAGCTCTCTTTTTTACTGGTGTACTTTCATTCTGTGATTCAATGTAGCAGTTTGAAAGACAATGATAGCTCATTTGGCTTGTCTGCTCCAATCTGTATGCAAAGCTTTGTTTAAGAGAGATTCAAAATCCTCATGAAAATACAGTTAAGACAGATGTGCTGCACAGCTGCTTCCAAATCCCTGGCCTAACATATGTGTATGCATTCATAGTACATGATGCGTGTCTATCTCTAGTGTAACATGTGTGCATACACACATGTTATACTAAGGAGTTTAGAAACAGCTGGGCCTACACTGTATTTCCATGATGGTTTTTGAGAAATCCTTACCAATGGCGTTATGCTCAGATTTGAACACACTTAAAGAATGGACTGTCAACATTGTCTTTCAAGATGCTTTACCATTTTTATGTTAATTCACAGAATGAAAGTACACCAAAGAAAGAGTGAGAAATCTCAAAAGACCTCTAACACATTGATGGACTAGAAGTAATGGGGGTGAGGGTAATAGCAGTTATTTTACTGAGCCAGCTATTATAGATGTGTTTCATCTATTTCTGACTAGCAGTTTTCTTTCAAAAATGTGCACACTTCAACCTGCACTTTATGAGACCGGGTCATGTGCTCTGTCAGTTTCTGCAAATGGACCCACATTCTATGGGTGGCAAAGCAGATAGCCAAGACACAGAATGGCATCTAAGTGAGATGTTCGATTTTATTTGGAGATGGGCAAATAGGATAGGAAGGGGACTAGGTATCCACAACACTTCGCTCAAATATATTATATCTCTACTCACAAAGCCACCATCACCTAGTTCTGAAGCTAATCATTTCTCTTTGCAACAGACTCCTAAATGGACTCCTTGTCAGCAGAAGGCTAGATCATAAAGTATAATTAACCACTTCCCAATGGGGCAGTAGATAGAACACTGGGCTGGGAATCAGGAAGACTCATCTTCCTGAGCTTAAATCCAGTCCCAGACATATATTAGCTATGTGACCATGTGCAAGTCACTTCACCTGTTTGCCTCAGTTTTCTTATCTGTAAAACGAGTTGGAGAAGGAAATGGTAAAACCCTTCGGTATCTTTGCCAAGGAAATTCTAAAAAGGGTCACAAAGAATCAGACACAACACAATTCTACAACAATAGTCACTCTCCTAAAGGTAGAGAAACGAGTAGGGTGCTCCAGAAAGTATACTCAACATCCTGGTTTGGTGAATTGTTTATTTAGGCAGTCAGACAGCTGCAAGGTATCTGAATATAAAATGAGAGAGAAGGCTTAACCACAGACAAGACATACCCTCTCTACAAGGCACCAAAGGGCATGGTATGCAGGACACACAGCTCCATGGCCCAGCACAACCCACTGCTGTCCAGACTCCGTTTGATATAGATGTTACCATGTAAGTCTGGATTAAAAGAGGTGAGGGAGCTAGAAAAGAACAGATAGGGAGGCACATGCTAAGTCTTATCATTGAACTTCAATTATCCAAGTATTTCTAATGAAACAAGTTCATAGATCTTAGGTTAAAAAGCTGTGCTCAAAGGCATCATATTAAACAGATGAAGTCCACACCAAAACCTTGACTGTGATTTCTGGCTGTAAAACCAATCAATCAACAAGCATGAATTAGGCACCCATTATGTTTCAGGGATGGTGTTAAACCATTCAAAATAAAAACAATGAAACAGTTCCTACTCTTAAGGAGCATATAATCTGATGGGGAAGCACAAGTACATACATAGATTACCTCCAAGACTCAGTACAGTACCTGGAACACAGCAGGCACTTAATAAATGCGAGCTGGCTAACTGACACAGATACATACATACACATACATATAGAATATGTATAAAGCTTGGTTTGTTCAGTTTTGTTCAGTCATTTCAGTCCTGTCCAACTCTCCATAACCCTATTTGGGGTTTTCTTGACAGAGATACTGTGGAATGGTTTGCCACTTCCTTCTCCAGCTAATTTTACAGAAGAGGAAACTGGGGCAAAAAGAGTTAAGTGACTTGTCCAAGGCCACAGAGCTAATAGGTGTCTGAGGGCAGATTTGAACTCAAGAAGAGGAGTCTTCCTGACTCTGGGTCCAGCACTCTATCCCCTGAGTCACCTATGTATGAACGAATGAAGGTTAATAAAGACAAATAAATACAAGGTCATTAGGGAGGAAGAGCCCTAACCACTGGGAAATCAGATGAAATTAGGCCATGAGTTATATCTTGAAGAAAAAGAGATAGTCTGTGAGGCGGAGATGAGGAGGGACTGACTTCCAGCTATGAGAGATGTAAAAGCAGAAAGGTGTGCATCATGAGAAAGAGAGGAGGGTAGTCTGAAATTTGGTTGAGGGACTGGAGAAGCTGGAAAGACAGGCTGAGAGTCTGCATTTTATCCTCCAGGTGGAAGAGAGTCAATGGAGTGTTCTGAGAAAAGGAGTGGTGCACTTGAGGAATGCCACTTCCGCAGGTGTGTGGAGGATGCTGACGCGGATGGAGAGACTTAGGGCAAAGGCATGAAGGAGAAAGCAAGTCCACTAATTCAAGCGAGGAGAGATGAGGGCCTAAACAACGGTGCTGGCCATACAGATGCAAGAAATGCTATGGACTCCATAAGATGAAAATGATGACTCTGATGGTCCTATTCGTGGTATTAAGGATGATGGTGCTGACAATGATGAGGGCGAGAATGAGGATGAGGCAGCTAAGTGGTGTAGCATGGGATGGTGACGGGACTGGAGAAAATAAGATCTGAGTTCAAATGTGGTCTCAGACATTTAATAGCTGTGTGGTCCTTGGCAAGTCACCTAACTTCTGTGTCTTTTAATTATAAAATGGGAATAATAATAGTACCCACCTCCTAGGGCTGTTGTGAAGACCAAATAAGAAATTTTGTAAACTACTAAACAAGTGCTTAGCACACAGTAGGTGCTTAATAAATGTCTAATAATAATAATAGCTAATATTTATGTATGTTATATAGCACAACCTGGCATGCTACCCAGTATGCCACCAGACTGAATGACTAATGATGATGATGGTAACAAGCAATGATGGTGGTGATGATGAAGATGGTGACAATGGCACAAAATGGTGTTATTCATTTATATTTCATTCTAGAGTTTGTAGAGTATCATAAATGTTACTATTACAATATATCAACTAAACATACTCTCATATCCCAGAACTTAAAGATTATAATCTCTGTTCTATTTTTGAAAGCAAATTTAAATTTTCAAGATGTTCTACTTTATTATTGATCCAACAGAAATACTTGGAAATGAATCACTTGCTAAAACTCAAAGCAGCTTCAAATAATACTTTATGGTCTCCTTGACAGTCTACTGTAAACTCCTGGAAGTCTGTTCAATCTGTCTCTGATATTGAATATAGACTGATCAATGATAGCAGAAACATATTTGAAATTATTACTGGGATTGAAGAAATAGACTAGATGGCAAGAGCCATTGATTGTGCTTATTGTTGTTGAGTGAGTCACATCCAACTCTTTGTGATCCCATCTAGGGTTTTCTTGGCAGAGATACTGGTTTGCCATTTCCTTCTCCAGCTCATTTTACAAATGAGGAAACTGAGGAAACCAGGGTAAAGGGACTTGTCCAGGGTCACACTGCTAATGACTATCTGAGGTCAGATTTGAATTTAGGAAGATGAATCTTCCAGATTCTAGGCCCAGTACTCCCCAATTGATTGAGCTTAGGGGAACTAATTTTTGTGCCAGTGTGTAACTTTTAAAAGATGGCTTTAAATACAATTCATTAAAATAATCAGTGACTCCTCCCAGTCCTCAAAAAGCCAGAATCCAGATTTCCAGAATGGCCAGTGTATAGTTGAAAAAGCTATTTCTATATTCTACAACTACCTGTACAAGAAATAATTAAAAGATGCTGCATTCACTGAAATCTCTAGCAAGCATAATTCTCTCAATTCTAAACACCACTCACTGAAGAAGATTAAATCCCACATAGGAGTCCAAAAGGAATAAATCTTTATCATTTCTACAATAGGGAAAACTATCACATTACACTTAGAATCAATTAGTATTCTGACTGGCTTTCCATTTCCTTTACATCAATTCATTAATTAGAGTAAAATATACTGGGGAGTTTTCTTTAGGAAAAAAAAGGTGGCATCGAGTACTGTCTTCATTAATATCCATTGCACTAGAAAAAAAATCCCTTCATTGTTTATGATTAAACAAATCTCAAATACAATAAAGGACAATAACATCAACTAGGTTTTTAAAGTCATATTGAAATATTCTTTAGAATCAGAAAAAGTACATTGTAGCAGCAAGCACCCCAAGCGCGTCCCCAGGGTGGCTGCCAACACAGGTTCTTGGATCTGCTTTGTTAAAGGAAAGCAACTCAAAATGGGTTAACAAGCTTACTTTAATCAGTCAGATATGTATCGTTTACCTAGTTCAGGGGAAAAAGGTCAGCACCCTGAACTTCAGAGTATACAGACAGAATTATCAAGTCAGAGAAGCTGATCAAGTAGACAGATTTCCAAACTGTCCAACCATTACATCCATACCAAATCAACATTTGGGTTTTTCAAATCCGAGGGGGGGCTCTCAACAAAGGCTTCCCAGAATCCTGATCAAATCACATCAGGGCTTATATAGCCTTCTCATGACTCAGAGAATGTTAACAACCTTATTGACTCACTGGCCAATCAAGAAGTATCTACCGAAAAACAGGCCTCCCACCCCAGGCTCCAGGTGCACTTTAGCCTAGGGGCAGGGAAGATCTTTAAAATTTACATTCCCATTACATACATCCAATAGCAAAAATCACCAGACAAATTGAAGCCCAATAAATTTAAGCTTTTTGTTGTTTCTCAAGGATCTTTTTAAAGCTTATAGGCTATTCAACCCAAAAGATATAGTTCAAAACTACCTAACATTCCCAAGAGGAAATGAAACCTAAAAAGGTTTTGTTTGAGCAAGTTAATTCAGTTACAGCCCAGATACTTAATATATCTTAAATGAATCCAGAATCATTGTAAATGAGACTAATCCCACAAAGATCAGTCAAATCAACTCCACTTGTTTCTAATGGGACAGCACTAAAGGTGATGGGGGAAAGGTAGGTACCGTGTTTCCCCGATAATAAGACCTATCCTGAAAATAAGCCCTCCCCTTACTGTGTAAGATTCCTCTAAAATAAGCCCTCCCCCGAAAATAAGCCCTCCCTATTGAGATTGCTACTGTAGTGAAGGTGATCCCCTGTGCTACACGCTACATTACGGTACCCTCTGTATGCACCATCCCCCCCACCCCCGTGAAACGCAGGCCACGCTCCGAGCTGCATCCAATCAGAGCTGCAGCAGTGAGCGCATCATCCTGTTCTTCCCCAGTGATTTGCTTATTGAATAAAGGTACATTTTTTTGTTCACATTTACCTGTTTATTAAAATTGCTGTCAATGTTCATTAAAATAAGCCCTCCCCTGAAAATAAGCCCTCTGGTGTTTTTCTGTCCAAAAAAATTAATAAGACAGTGTCTTATTATCGGGGAAACATGGTATTTACCTGTTGCTGTCTTCGTCACATATTAAACTAGAGAAGAAAGTAAAAGCATTCCAGTGGTGAAAATGAACACTTCAAAAGAAGCCAGAGAAAAAAAGAGAGAAAACAGATTTATAATGGGGCCCATCATACTTTTGTGATAAGATGGAGAAAAATAAGTGTTCAATCGATCCATTCCTCCTTTCTCTTAGACAACTTATTTTTTTTAAGAACTAAGATATTAGTTTCAAATACTTTATCGACACCTGACAAAATTCACCTGACAAATGTTTCAAGCAAACTAGTCTCATTTTAAAACTGTAAAACTCTGAAAAACAGGACAGAACACCGTAAGACCACATGGTACATCCAAATAATCTTAAGTCTTGCCAACAAAAGGAAGTCAATTCAAGAAGCATTAAGAAAGGACTTACTATGCACTGGACACTGTGTCAGGCATGTGGGCGTTCTCTTCTAGAAGCTTTCCAAACTACTACTAAAGGAAGTGTAGTCTAATATCCTTAAATAGCAGCAATAATTTCTCCAAAATGGACATCTTTACTTTAATATGAAATTTAATCATATTCTTGGAAGGCATCGTGGTACAGTGGAAAATGTAAGGGGTCCTGAAAATCCTGAATTTCAATCCAGTGGATCACACTGATACTCTGTGTGATCCTTGGAAAATCACCAAGACTGTACAAGTAAAGAGCATCAGAGATCAAATTTGAATCCAAGTTTTCTGACTCCAGAGTGACTCTTCTCACTGTATCATGATCTCTCCTCAAAAGCAAGCAATTAATCAAACTTACTGAATAGAATTGAATTGAACTTAAAGCAACCCTTGGTTGTGGTTTGAAAGACCAAAGATGCTAGTCACTTATGATTACAGGCATCCGCTGTAATATTACTTTAGGTTCAAAATGTTTGCTTTTTATGTCCTAAAAGGAGTTTTCCAGACTAATATCTCCTTCTGGAAATCAGGGTTCACAAAAGAGAGGCACATTAACTAATTTCAGATGAATATCAGTTTTAGGAAAAACTCTAGATCCTAGAGTATAGAACATACTAAGAAGGAAAATGCTTTAGGAAAAAAAAACACAAAACAATGATTACTAAGAGCTAGCAGTGTCTGACTCGTAGTGATCATTTGTGCATGAAATTTTTACACAAATAAAATCAATGCAACTAAAATTAGAATATAAAGTATTAACTAAAGAAAAGAAACAAAAAACTCTGCAGCAAGTTTCTCTGATGAGGTCTTACATATCTGAGATTCTTAAGGAATGGACTGAAATTAACAAAAGCCTTTCCCCAATTGATAGTTATAGAATATAAACAGGTAGTTTGCAAAAGAAATAAATCTCTTTAGCTACCCATAAACATGAAAAAAAATGCTTCAAAATATTAATGATTAGAGAAATGTAAAATAAAGCAACTCTGTAGTTCTATTTCATACTCATCAAACTGGCATAACTGATTTTTTAAAACATGAAAAATGAAAATGTTAGAAAGACTATAGAAAAACAAACTGATTAATGCTCTGTTGGTGGAGCTATGAATTGGTCTAGTAGTTCTGGAAAGGAATTAGGAACTATGCCCCCAAAGTCACTAACCTGCACATGTATCTTTTAATCTATAGATACCTTATTAAGCCTATTCCCCCAAGTGATTAAAGAAAGAAGGAAAGGATTCCTATGTACAAAAATATTTGTTTTATTTTTTAGTGGCAAGGAACTGGAAATTAAGAAGATGCCTATCAGTTGGGGAGTGACTGAAAAAAATTATGAGATATAAATTAATGAAACATTTGCTATACCATAAGAAATAATGAAAGGGATGTTCTCAAAGAAACCTGGGAAAATTGTTTGAATTGATCTAAAGTAAAGTGAAGCAGAACCAGAAAAAGAATTTACATAAAAACAACAATATTATAAAAAATTAAGAATGCTGTTCAGTCCAATGACCAATCTATTCCAGAGGCCTGATACTAAATGAACCAGGTTACCCAGCTCCAAACAGAGAAGTTCTGGATTCAATGTGTAGACAAGATGCAGATTTTTGGACATTAATTTTGCTACCCTATGCATAGAAGTTACAAAGGTTTTGTTCTTTTCTGTTTGTTTTCCCCAACCATACAGAGGGAGGTGGGAAAATTAAAAAAAAAAAAGGTTTTTTTGTTGTTGAAAAGAATTAAAAACAATAGTTGATGTCAGACTGACTCCAGTTCCTTCTGTGGGGGGGAGGGTTTACTAAACTGGCAGACCAAGGTGATGTCAAACTCATAGCATCCCTGGATGGCAACAGGCCAGGTGAAAAAGTCTCTCAGGATTTCCTTGTGAAAAAGATGGAAAAATATGGACTAGAAGAGAGGACGGACGGTAAGACAGACTTGGAAACATCTGAATAACTGACCCACAAGAATAGTGAATAAGAAAATCATGGCCAACCTGAAGAGAAGTCTCTAGTGTCGTTTCCCAGAGATCCATCTTTGACCATATTCTCTTTGACATTTTTATGGAAGAGTGGAAGGGAGCATATTATAAAACTGACAGACAACATGAAGCTGGAAAAGGATAATTAACACACTGGATGACAGAGCTGGAGTTCAAAACGATATGAACAAGCTAAAATAGCAGTAAATCTCGGAACTGAATAGGGAAAATGGAAAGTGCTACTCCTGGGTTTAAAAGTTCACCTGTAGAACTATGGAATGATGCAATGGGAATCAATGTGATGGGTCAACCTGGAAGGTTTATTTGGTCTTGGGTTCCATCAATAGGAGTAAATTGTTCAGAATGAAGACAGTCGAGTGAGTTAACTCATATAAAACACTCTGTCAAATTTAAAACATTATATGGGTTGTCCTAAGAATTTTAGCGAAGTTTTAAGGTATTTAAGCTTATTATTATAAAATCGATTAATGCCTTGTACTATACCTTGACCAAACCACAAATGTTGTATTTGTGTTTGAATACTGCTATCTCATTTTAAGAAAGGCATTGATAAGTTGGAGCTTGTCCAGAGAGAGTCACTAAGAAGGTGACCTGACATTAGGCTAAGGAAACTGGGGCATTCGGTTTGGAGAAGAGAAACTAAGGGGTTGGGAGAGATGACCTCAGGTCACTAAAGGGCTGTAAATCAGAAGCTTCAGACTTGTTCTGCCAGTTCCAAGAGGGCAAAATTCAGAGCAATGAGTCAAAGCTGTGGAAGGTAGATTTCCATTGAATACACCAAAAAGGGCTGTCCAAAACTGGAATGTTCTCATTGTGTAAATTAACCATCACAAGTGCTCAAGTCAACAAACATTTACTAATACTTAATTATATTCTAGGCGCTGTGCTCAGCTCTGGCAATACAAAAACAAGAGAAAGAAAGACAGGTCCTGCACTCAAGGAGCTTACATTCTAAGAGAAGAAGAGTATATATAAAAGGAAGCTGAAAGGGGAGGAAGAGAGCTCAGAGAGTTTGGAGTAAAACTCAGAGAGCAATGAGGACATGGCTGGCCTGGGTGCCTTCTTTAAATGGAGGTTCTGGAAGAAACAAGTCAATCAAAGGAAGAGCCCACGGACCAGAATTTGCTTCCAATGTAAAAAGTTCAGGGACAAAGTGAACATTCAGGGTGAGGAGGCTTCTATGGGCATACAGAGAAAATCCAAACAATCAGGAATGAAGCCCAGAGAACAGAATACTAAATCAATGATCTTCAAACGAGAGTTAGTCTTGATGACTTTGAAGGCTGGACGTTATTGCTCTAATTCCATTATGTAGCCCCGAATGTACTGCCAAAACCTCATCCTCAATTTATCCAAATTGGAACTCAGCTTTCTCCAAAAGCCTGAAGCTCCTCTTAAATTTCCTATGTTTGTAGATGGAACCTCCATTCTCCTAATCACCCATGCTCAAAACTCCAGTCACCCTTGAGTCTCCTCTCTCCCAATCTTCCCCCCATAGCCACTCAGTTGTCAAATTCTTTAGATTTTACCCTGGGAAATAATTCCTCCACATACCCCATGAGTTCAACTCATCCTGCAACCACATACTTGTACGGTCCCATATCACTTCTTATCTAGACTGTTACAATATCCTGCTTAAAAGTCTTGCTGCCCCAGTCTCTCTGTCTTCTATTCATACATCACATCCCTGTCAAATTAATCTTCTAAATTTACCACCCATGAATCAAAAACCTTCCATAGGGATGGAAGAAAGAAGCATACTGATTCATTACAGATGGGATTACAAACTGGAAGAATCTTCTGAGATTCCAGTCTTGAAGGGTAAAGGGTGAGGAAAAAAAAATCATAACCTTTAACAGTATTAAGTCCCTTGTTGGGACTAGATCTTAGGAGTGTCATTCAAAAGGCAGAAAGAAAAAATAAGGATTTTAGTCAAAGATTTTTATAACAACAGTCTTTGTCATTAAAAAAGCTGGAAAGTGGAGCGCAAATGTCCAACAATATGGGAGTGGTTGAATGAATTGTGGTTCATTAATGTAATGGAATGCTATAATGCAATTAAGATCAACATGAAGGAGGACTATAAAGAAATCTAGAAGAATTTTTATGAAGTAATGCAAGAGGCAGGGGGAGGCGGGTGGAGGAGCAGAACCAAGAAAAGCCAGCACATCCTAACAGGGCCACTTCAAAGGAAAAGGAAAGGAAAAAACAAAGAAATCTTGGTGGGAGAGCTGAGAGGGATTGAAAAGTTATGACATTTGAGGCACTTTCATTTATTTAAATGTGAACAATGGCAAAGCAAGTTAAATTGGCTGTACTGGTGATTAAGTTGATAAGGAGCCATTTAAAATGGAAAAGAACCTTCCCTTAGCTTCCCCTTGAAAAGAGGATAAATTACAGATTCCTAAGAATGGCACTCAAGGCCCTGGGCTTCTTTTGCCCTTTCTCACCCCCATGTCTAAAATGGAGTTCCACAGATTAAAGAAGGCCTACTTTTCTTCGAGAGCTCCTTTTAACCATTTTACTGATGAGTATAACTGAGGCTCAGGATAATGTGTCATCATCCACAAATTTGTGGCACTGTGACATTAATGTGTCACTATGTGACATTAGTATATGTTTCTCAAAACTGCTAAGACTGCCAAGAAAAAAATATTATATAAAACACATTGTAGATCTTAAAGTAATACATAAATACATAAAACACTATTGTTCCTATCCTTTGAGAAAAACATCGGACAGCAAACAAAAGACCTTCTTTTCTCAATCGCTTTCAAGCTGACTTTTCCAATTTTTCCAGTTTATCTAAATTCCTGGCTGAGTGTCCAGGATCACTTACTAGTCAATTTCCTGATTTCTGAACTGAATGGCATCCACTGCTACCCTTCATGGCCAAAGGAAGCCTCTGGCCTCCATTTATAAAAACATCCCTGGGAGCTTTCTCATTGAAGCCCCCCTCAGCCGACCACGCTCCATGACAGGTCAGTTTGTTTGCTATAACTCATAGCCTTTGATGCCAGCGCAGTTCTAATCTGTTTTGCTAGGTACATACACCCAGAGACTGCAAAGGCAGCTTAAAGGCACACAGAAGCCTTGATTTCCTGCATGTAACAGCCTCTTGCAGCTCATTCCCTTTTTTGGCTATCCATCCTAACATCTTCCCACTTCCAAATACTCCTTTCAGCTTCTGCGTGATTTATAACTCCTTCAGTTTGCTCCTGACAACGATCACAGCCCCAGCTTCTCTGCAGGTGGTAAATCTTACATGTGGGCAATGTGAAGACCTGTGTGTAAGCAGCTACTGTGATCTCAATGGCACGAGAGTACTGAATTCCCAGCAACTGGAACTTGGCTTTTAGCTGACAAAAGGAAAGGGAGATGTATATTGGACACCTGAAGGATGTTTTCTGAAGTCAAAGATTATCATCTACTACTACTACTACTACTACTACTACTACTACTACTACTACTACTACTACTGCTACTGCTACTGCTACTACTACTACTACTGCTACTGCTACTACTACTACTGTTATAGCATCAACATCTTAGCAATTAAGTATTAATGTTATTGTTGCATTTATATGGTGCTTTAAGATTTACAAAGTACTGTACGTATCACATTTGACTGAAAACAAACAAAACAAATTTAATCCTTCTTCCATGGGACAACTCACTGAACACTTGAAGAAAGTCCTTCCTGAGTCATCTCTTTTTCAAGCTTACTTCCCCACACCCTTCCACCAACCTTCACAAATCAGCCTTTTCTAGAACTTAGCACTTTGGGGACCATGGAGAAATCACTCAATCATCCTTAGTTTCCTCATCTGTAAAACGAGGGGGAAAGATGAGATAGATTCCCAAGCCATATTTTTCTCCTGATCTATGATCCCATGACCTTTCTGGACTGATTACGTATTACTCTCCCATAGGTGCTATGTTTTAGCCATCGTGGTCAATTTACTATTACCACCAATGGTATTTCATCTCCCACCTTTTCCCCAGCTGTCTTCCACACTGGGCTTATTCTCCCTCCTTACCTCTTGAAACTCTTGGCTTCCTTCAAGCATGAGTCTGCGTGACATATCCTTGGAGAACCCTTTTGTGATTTCCCCCCATTGCTGTGAGCCTCACTCAAAACAACTGTATATTTATTTGATGTTTATATTATTTATTTATTTACTTATCTGTATGCAGCGTTACAGTCACAGAAGAGAATATAAATTCATGGAGGGCAGGGACTGTTTTGTTTTTCTCTATATATCTTCTTAGCACAGGGCCTGGCACATAGTAGGCTTTCAATAAATGCTTATTGAATTAAACTGAAAATACAATGCCAATGGTAAAAATCACTCAAACACATTGCACCCTCAATACAGACTGAAGTCACATTCAAGAATTTGGTCTTCCTTGCCGATCTGGATCATTGGAAATATCCCTCCCTTCCTGTAGACTGCATTAAAAAAGAAGTCCTCTTAAGAAAATCAGAATAAGGAAAAGAAATTGATCTCTCGACATCCACTGCCTAAGCAGACCACCATTCCCTCCCAAGCCACAGTAAAACACATGTGCCATTAGTTTTATTCTAATCCCCACAGTCCTGGCCCTGGCATTTAAAATATAAATAACCAACACACCTCTGTAGGCCAATATTACCCAGGCAACCACACTTACGGTGCTGGCCAGCATGCCCCAAGGCTTCATTTCTGTACCTAGGAATTTTTGTTCCATGCACTCAAATCCTCTGTATACCTCTCACCTTCCTCTTCGCCTCTATTCCTGATGGGGGAAGGAGGTGGGAGAGACTAGTGCTTTGTGTTGTGGCCTTTCATGGCAGAAAGAAATTAGGGGAAGCAACTTTGCCTTCTGGTTTGGCCAAAGAGTGGTTATTAACTTAAAATAGCTTGGCCTTCCCGTTCAAGCTCATTGTAGCTCATTTTAAAAGGTGATTACAGCCTTAAATAAAATGGCTTTATCTAAAAAAAAAATTTTTTAACCTCTAAAAAACCTGCTACCATCTTACCTCGTGACAGTTACTGTGGCATTATCCAGTCGTCTTTAACTGGCAGGCTATAGAAATCCCTTTTCAAAGACAGGTTTATGTGTATACACACACATGCACACATACATGCATACACATGCATATAAACACACTCATATACAATCTTCATTAATGTGTGAACATATATACATGAGTATGTATTTGCGTGTATGTATGTATATTGTATTTTATTGTATATTTATATAAAATTCAGAATATAAATATTATATAGACATATATGTGTTCATATATGTGCTTATCTATACACATATGTATATATAGGTATGTGTATGTGTGTGTGTGTGTGAAACTGCAGCTTTTAAATAAAAGGAGTCAAATGAAGAGAAGGCTACATAACTTCAGAAGGCTCCTCTCCAGAATTGTATTGAAGGTGTCTCTCTCTCTTTCCCTGTTTCTGTGTGTGTGTTCCCTCTCTAGGATTTATAGTTATTTTAAGGTTTGCAAATATTATCACATTCCATTCTGGCAATAACTCTGAGAGATAGGTGCTATTATTATCCCCATTTTACAGATGAGGAAACTGATGCTAGAAGAGGATCAATGGCTTATCCAGGTTCTCACACAGCTAACAAGTGCTTAGGGATAGATCCGAACTCAAGTCTTCCTGGTTCTAGTTTCAATCCTCCAATTTTCTCTCAATACCTATTTTTGAGGGAAAGGCTAAACAGAATCAATTCCTGGCAGACTTTGCAGGCCATTTACGTCTTTTTATGACCCCTCAGTTGAAGAAAATCCAACTTCCAGGGGATAGAGAAAAATAAGGGGAAGGGGAGGGAGTGTGCTTTGGCTGGTGGTAGTACTCTGTGGTTTTATTCCAAAGTGCATCCCAAGGGCGCACAGAATCAAAGCTTTGAATAGGGAAGAGTTCTCAAAAGTCACCTAAGCCCAAACGCTCTCATTTTTCAGACGTAGAGAATGATGAAGAGATTTCCAAGGTTACACAGACCATAGCATCACAGAGCTCAAAGGAACCTCGGAGTCCATTGAGTGTAACTGTGCTTAGCAAAAAACGCCAGGCACACAAAAGGTGCTTAATGAATGCTTACAGACTGACTCATTTTACAGATCGCTAGATTGAGACCAAGAGAAATTCAATGAATTGCCCCAGGTCACACAGCTGGTTGGCACCAGAACTGGGATATGAACTCTGGGCCAATGACCCCAAGTTCACTTTCCACAAGAGTCCCAGTTCAATCCTCAACCAAAAGTATGTTGACCTTTGGCCCAGACATGATGCAAATACACAGTTGTCCACACCTTCCTTGCTTTAATTTTTTTTATTTGTTTGAAAGAAACTTTGAGATTACTAATCTGGAATCGGAAGGAGCTTCAGTGGTCACTGAGTCCAACCTGTGCATCTTTCAGTCCTTACAGGTAAACTGAATCACATAACTTCAAATCACACTTCTGATGCTCAGTGTGTGTGACCTGGGGCAAGTCTTTGTCCCTCTTTTGGTTTCAATTTCTTTATTTGTAAATTGAGAGAGTTGGGTTATATTACTTGTGAACTCCCTCCCATCTTCAGATTCATGACCCTATAAAGTATGCTTCTCTTTTCAGGTCAGAATGATCTCCCCAATTAATCAATCAAGAAATATTTTTTGAAACACCTACTATGGTGCCAGGCACTGTATGCACCACTTTAACATAACATTAGTTTGGATCAAAGGATGGCTCAACGTTAGAAAACCGAATACACCAAAGCTTGCTCCCTGCTGGCAGGGGTAGGGAGGGAGAGCCATGCACAGACAGCTCCCATCCCAGATATATCTTTTTAAAACACTGACTTCATTTTTAGCAATGACCTTTGTCAGATCAATGATAATTATCTGCAAGGCTGCAAATGGACAAGAAAGAGTTCAATGCATAAAAGAAGCAATTTATAGAAAGCCCTGAGCTCTCTTCACCGACTGTGCACACGGATGCATTCCTGAGTCAGATCATTTTTAGGTTAATCTACTCTCTGGTTTTAAAAAGGTGTTTCCACACTGGAAACCAAATGGTAAGAAAACAAAATATGTGCTGTCCCTGGCACACATGGTTTATTCCAGAAAGTAACGCTTAAGAAACACACACACACACACACACACACACACACACACACACACACACACCCGTTTATAAACTGTCTGGAACATTTGTCTTCCCATCTGAAGATCTGTACTGAGGCTCATAGCGGATTCTTACTGCAGAATTCTTATTAAGGCAGGAAGTTTTTTTTCCAGTAAAGGGAGGCAGAGGTACCAACCACATGGTGAACCACAGAGCAGGCAACTGGGGCTTCAGATGCTAAGAGAGAATTGTTTTAGAGGGAGTAATAGAAAGAAAAAGTCAAAGATTTTTAAATACCTACCATCCAGTTCAATGAAAATAAAATTTGCTCTTTGATGATACTTTCGGTTGTTTTTTCTAATGTATCTATACTTTAAGGGTCTTGGATTTCACCTGTGTGGGTCCTGATGCCCCCAGTGTAGATTACTGAGCCTCTCTGAGGCGGCAGATGTTCTGCTAGGGTGACTCTGACCAATGTGAATGTTGACGGCCCCCAGATAAGAAAGAGAGCTGGCCTGGGAAATCAGATGACTGAAAATGAAATCCTAGCTTTTCCACTCACCACCCCCCCACCCCCCGTGTGCCCTGGAGCCAGTCACAATCTCTCTGGCTCACTGTTCTTCATCTGTAAAATGGAGAGGTTGGACTACTTGGCTCCTGAGGTCCCTTCCAGCTCTGGATCTAACCCCCCAAAATGGAAGAAGGAGAAGTCATTTCATTTTGGCCTTGTATACCCCAAGCCTAGATTGAGCCTTGCAGGACCATAATAAAGGTTTGTTAAATTTGTTAAATTAAATTTTGTTAAATTAAAATTTGTTTGAGCACTGTTGGAGTTCAGACTTGTAATTTCAAAAATGGTATAGAGAATTAATTGTTAACCATTTTTGTGGCATACACCTCATCCCTTTGGCAATCTGCTGAAGTCCTGGGATCCCTTGTCAGAATAATGCTTTTAGATTCATAAAATACATAGGATTGCAAAGAAAACCAATTGTGCTAATACTCAGTAATCAAAATAAATGTGTGTATGCATGTATATCACAGACCCTAGGTCAAGAATCTTTGATACAGAGCACTTGTTCAGTGGAATATTTCCCTAATGATGCTCTTCAATATAATTGTGTTTGGGGTGGGGGCGGGGAGAGAGAGGAAGAAAGGGAGGGAGAAGGAGAGAGACAGAGAGAGGAGGGGAGAGAGGGAAAGAGAGACAGAGAGAGAGGAAGAGGCAGAGGGAGACAGAGAGAAAGAGCTCTTAAAAAGGTTGACAAAACACTACATTGATTATTTTATTTGATCCTCCCAACATCCCAGGGAAGTAGGTGCTATAATTATCATTCCCATTTTACAGCTGAGGAAACTGAGATTCACAACATTTAAGTGGCTTGCCTGGGATCACAATAAATCCGAGGCAAGATAAAAAACTGTGCATGTCTTTCTCACTCCAAGACCAGCAATCTATCCATTGCCTCACTGTGTACTTACTACCATAAGGGATTAAAAAAAAAAAAGGCATAAAGCCTTGAATAGATTACATTCTACAAAGGCCTAAGAAGTTCCAGAATCTCCTGTCAATATTAAAGTTGGATGGAGGATAAAATGTCAGACCTGGAATCATGGAGATCCACACTCGATACCTGAGCCAGTCATTAAACCTCTTTCTGGATCAGTTTCCTCATCTATAAAATGGCAATTAAAATAGCACCCACCTCACAGGGTTGTTATAAGGATCAAATGAGATAACCAGAGTACAGGGTTTTGCAAAACTTAGAGCTCTTTATAAATTCTAGTTTTCATTATATTATTATTAAGACATTGGTCCAGTTGAAATTTCAAAGAACTCAAGTACTTTGTCCCTAAAGCATTATCAGCAAAGAAGAAACTTTGGACTGTCTTGTGTTTAAATGAGTTTCACATTGAGAGCCACCAAGCTGTAAAAATTCTCCAAGTGTAGCAACTTGCTAGATTTTTTTATAGTCCCCCAAAAAACAGTGCACAATGCTTAGAAAGACAGTTTTAACACTGGGAAGGCATGATAACACCAGCTAGCTGTTGAGGAAAAGGGTGAATTCACTAACACTAAAATAGAAAGGAGAAGAAGCTACAATAGACCGATTTTCATATTTTAACTGAGGCCTACAGATATATTAGGCAAAGTCTTTGGGGTGAGGCTGAAAAGCCTGCTGGGAAAATATGTGCAGAAAAACGCCCATTCATCTGAAATCTGTGAGACAACTTAACAATTCTAGCTTTAAGACAAGCATAGCACTATCAGGCTCAGATTCATTATGCCTTGAATGGAATTCTTTCTGCTAATGCTCTTTCCTGAAGTATAAAATGTGACCTCCGATGCTTCTCTCTTGTAACCCTCCTCTCCTGTTCCCCACCTCAACTATTCCTGAAAATAAGTTGAATTCAACTTCTGTCTCCATGCTCGGGCTACAGTCAGCCCCACTAAAAGAAATCATCAAAGACATTGGGGACCATTGGTCCAGTTCATTCATTGGCTTCTGAAAGCAAAAAGTCAAAGGGTTGTCAAAGCTTTAAGAAACTCAACGATTTGGCCTTGAAGAATAAATACCAAGGCACGTCAGCTTTTCACTCATTCGTGTGAAAGGGCTTGGGGTTTTGTTTTTATTTAACGTGAACAGATGAGTCCATATAAAAGTATATTAAATAAGAGAAAATAATGACTAATCAGACATACTGCTGGAAACACATGTATCAAGTCTTGCTCTCCTCTACCCCATTTCACCCTAAAACTACTTTGAATTTTTTTTCATACATTTTATATTTACTTATCTGTGTATGAGATTGTTTGCCAACCAGCTGTTTTTTATTTACTTATCTTTGTAAGAAATTGTTTTCTAATCAGTAGAAAGTAAGCTCCCTGGGATTGTTTTATTTTTGTCTCTGTAACCTCCCACTCAGCAAGGTACCTAGAATGTAGAAGGCAGGTTTTACATGCTTGTTAAAATGAAATGAATACCTTTGTATCACATAGTGATACTTCATATCATGTAGTGATACTTCAGACCACATAGTACAGTGCCTAGTACATATCATGTCCTTAGTAAATGCTTCTCTAATGGAATGAAACTAAAAGTCGAAGAAAGGGGGAGAAAGTTGCTCTCTCCCAGGAAGAAGCAACATTTCCCACAGAAAAAGGGGCTATCACCTGTTGCTGAATTTCATGAAGGCACACTGTAAATCAAGGGCCAAAACAATATTTAAAAAAACCAAGGAGTGGCCAATGACAATACATACAGTCTGAGAATCCATGAAGAAAATGATTAATAAGCCCCCAGCACAGTTCAGCTGCCCATGTCGCTGGCTTTAATGTACTGTCTCCCAATCCACTGGACTAAAGCAATTCAAGTTTCCCATGGTGATACAGGATCCCGGTTTGGCAGTCTGGCCCTGTGCAGCTGCCATGGATCAGAGATCAGCTAGACTGTATGCCTACTGTGTGCTTAACCCTACTTTTCTGACTTCATCTTTCTCTATGGGAATCCTGACATGGGACTGAAAAAATTGAATCCAATTCCCCTCCTTCCCAGATCATCCATCATGTCATCTGTAATTGTAGTACCTTGTGGATCATTGGTGTTGCAGCCCTGCTGGGTTTCAGATCCACAGAATAAGATGCCCCTCCCAGGATAAGCTCCTCCCTTCTAACCCCACAGCTATGCAGCAAAGCTCAAGCCTAGACTGACACTATCTCCCTCAGACTCCTCTCCTCTCTAACTAGAGGGCTGGAAGATGAAATCTCAAACTCCTCCCAATGACTTCCTTTATAGAGGGCACAAACTAGACTTTTAGCTCACTCCACTTTGTTGGTTTCAAGTCCATGGAACAAGGTATCCTTGGGCCAGGTACCCCCTGGTGTCTCAACCACCCTCCCCAGCTTTCTCCCTCCTTTTCTGTATTGTTCCCCTCTTTAGACTGCAAGTTCCTTGAGGGCGGGGATTATCATTCATTTTATTAACTGTATCTCCAGTGTTTAGCACACTGCCTGGCAAGTTGTGGGCTCTAAATAAATGTGGAGTAGATTAGATTGGATTGCAGATGTAATCTTATCTCTTAATAATATCCAATGCCTCTCTCTGCTGTTATTCCTGCTCTGTCCTACTGGAAATGTCTCTGTTGTGACAAGATCCCACTGAACATACCAAGTAGCAAATAGCAAAAGGTGTTTCTTAGTCTGTGAATAAGGATGGATACAACATAAGTACTTTGGGAACCTCAAAGTCACAAAGACCTTGGTTGAAAGTTCTGTGTCTGAAACACACTGGCTATGAACCTAGGCAAATCCTCTAAACTCTCGGTGCCCCCAAGAAACTCTTTGTCAGTCTGCATAGGTGAAGGGCACTTCCTCACTGGGAGTTGCTTAGACCAATGAAATCACACCAAAGTCTGGAGCAAAAAACAAAAGGTAGCAGCTCTAATGGGAAATAGAGAGGGAACTCTGTCACCTTCAGCAATTGAGAGTCATTGTTACTTAACAAACAGATTGTGAATAAGCAAGATCATAAGGGTGGAGGTACATGGGTCATCTTGTTCTCAGGGGTCATCCTGTTCTAGGATCACAGAGTTAGAACAGGCACTAAAGAGGTCATCTAGTCCAATTCTGTCGTATTGCAAATGAGAAAAGGAAGACCCAAAAAGGGCTTGGCCAAGGTCACAGAAATAACAAGGGGCAAAGTCAGGATTTGAACACAGGTCCTTTGACTTAAAAGACAGTGGGTCTGCATCTATACAACACTGTCCCTCAGACCCAAGAAATAATCAATTAATCAATAAGCACTTGTTAAGTACTGGCGATTTAAGGACAGAGAATGAAATGATCCTTACCAGAAACTCACCTTCAAATTGGGTCAACATTCAATACATAAGTACATTTATTATGATACATATAGAATGAATATGAAAACATATGCAAAAAAAGTTCAGTACAAGGAAAGTGGGGAGGGAAAGTACCAGCAGGTGGAGGGAATCACAAAAGGCTCCTTGTAAAAAATGATAGTTGAGCTATACTATCCCTCAAGGGACAAGAGTGATTCTATTAGATAGGAGTGAAGATGGAAAAATGTTCCGGGCACCACGGCTGGCCAGAAGATGGAGTGAAACGTTTGAAAAAAAAGAGGAAAATTGGAGGGACCACAGAGTATGGAGGGAGCAAAAATATCCACTAAGGCTGGAAAGGCTGGGGCCTGTATCTGTTGTTTCTTGGTAGTAAGAATTTCCTCTACCAGATCTGAATGCCTTTAAGACATTATAGGTAACTCTTAGATGTCTTAGTAGTGGTTTAGCCAGTTATAAAGTTAGTATGTATCAGATGTGGGAATGTGATCCCCAAGTTCAGTGTGTTTCCCCTTGACACACAATAATAAAATGTTTTTTTTGTTTTTTTTTAAGTCTGAGGAAAATCTGGAGTCAGTCACCCCCAAATAACATGTTTGAGCATAAAGAGAAATGAAAGATAGTAGCCATTTCTTTTTACTGAGCTTTGAAGGTCATAAGCTTCACAACAGATGTGGCTTGCTTTGACCCATCAAGGGCTGAGTTGCTATTCAAAGAGAATAAAAATCTCAACAGCTGGGGGAAGATGTCAGCAACAGTTGGGCATATCAAAAACAGCAGAAGATCTTAACGGTATTACCAAAAACAGGACAAGTATTCAAGGTCTGTCTTTGGTGGGTGAGTACAAGAAGATATGTAAGAATCCAGGTCCTTCTCAATAAAAGTCATTAAGAATTTCATACCATTTAAATGTAGTTTAGTAACTAGAAAATGCCCCTTCATTGCCTAGGAAATTGTCCAACCCCATCCTTTCATAGAGGATAAAGTAAGACTCAGAAAGGTTAAGAATCTTGCCTGGTGTCAGAGAAATAATC
Organism: Petaurus breviceps papuanus; assembly: GCF_028583685.1. NCBI lineage: Eukaryota > Metazoa > Chordata > Mammalia > Diprotodontia > Petauridae > Petaurus > Petaurus breviceps. The sequence continues at coordinate 53,311,880 of NW_027185761.1, forward strand.
AGTAGCAATGACAAGATTCAAACTCCCATCTTTAGATTTTCTATCATACAAATGAGGACAGCATTTTTTCAATCTCCTGCCCAGTGAAGAGTGAACAAAAAACACCATTGCAAGTCAAATAATGTCAGCTTTCCACTGCCAATTCGAAGGGTTTTAATCTTTTAAAAGTTATCTAAGATTCCGCCTACCTGTTGAAATATCCCCTGGTAATTAACCAGCTTGTGAAAGTCGATCATTAACTACCCCTGTGGATCTCCATCAGGTCATTAACTCTAGCTGTGATTCAGTTTCTTCATCTAAAAATTGAATGGATTGAACTGAATGATCTCTAAGTCTACATTTGGCTCTAACATTCTGTGATTCTAACTTGCTCTCCGTGTTGATTAACTGGAATAACTCTAGAGAGAGTATCTAACATTACAAGGAACAGGATCTGTGAAGCTAATAATGTCTGTGCCCCTCTGGATTAGAAAGCCAATAAGTGAAAGAAAATTGCTTAAGATATCAAGATTACTCAGGGCTTTCTAACAATCCATCTGTCTCTCCTCAGCTCTAGACCCTATAGTGATAGGGAAATGCACTTGTAGATAGTAAAGAAAAACTTTAAACGAGACTGTTTAAAAAAAGGAATATGATGGAAAAAATCACATGGTGTAAAAATGAATGTTTTCTTGATGTCCTTTTTTGGCAGAAAGCTTTGGGACCTTGGTCAAGTTTGTCTGTAGAAGCCACCTCAGGTGGTGGTGAACACATATTCTGCGATAGGAAATCCCACTAAGCCTTTCATGTAAGCCACTTTGACATCTCCTCCATATATCCCCTCCTCTATGCTCAAATCACACTGATGAATGATTGATTGAATTGCCTATTTCATTTGTGTCCTAGGTTTTAATGTATGATGGTTTTCAAAAAGCACCTCTTGGACAAGTCCATTAGATCAGCAAGACAAAGGCAGTGAATAGCTGTAATTATGTACAGCTATATTTTTTTGGCTATACCGGGTGGGCAAAAAGGCAATGTGATACAGTGAAGAGAGAATCAGGAAGTCTTAGGTTCAGGACCAACATCTGATACTTGTTAGGTGTCAAATCATCAAATCTCTCAGTGTCCCTGTCTCTAAAGACTATAATTTACAGACCAGTTCTCAAACTGAATCACTGGAGGATTTTTCCACACTGAAAATTTTTCACATCAATAAAACAACCTGGGTCCAAATTTTATATATATATGGAATAAGATTTTGGAAAGTTGCCTCTTCAAGTATCTTTTTTTAAATCAAGGAAAGGCACTCAGATTCAGTACATATTCTAAAATTCAATTTATCACAAGCATTTATGAAGCACCTATTATGTGCCAAGTACTATGTGCTAAGAACTAGAAATACAAGGACAAAAATGAAAGCAGCCCTTCACTTCAATGAGTTTACCTTCTTTGAAAAGAACATAATATGCACAAAAATAAGTCCACATGAAATATATAGAAAAATGCTTAAAGTAATTTTTGTCAGATATACTAATAATTGAGGGATTAGGAAGGGCCACATGTAGAAGACAGTACACCTAAACTCCTTACAATGAGACCATATAGACTAAATATAGAAATGGCTTGTGACATAATATTTTCTTTTTTAAAAATCTGAGAAATAAAAAGAAATCAGAGTAATCAGCAGACCAATAAACAAAACCTATTACACATGAACCGCAGCAATGAAACTTGATTGAAGGTCTGCAGATAAGAAACCTGTCTCCAAGCCTGACTTATATTAGATGACTCTCATTGGAGATATTTATAGTTCAGAGTTCAGGTTAAACCATAAATGAATGGCTAGGCCTGTTCCCAACCTCCTAACCTACCCAGAGCCATTCACCCCCTGGCTCTTCTCCAATTCAGGCCTACGAGTAACTCTAATTTACTCTCTGATGGAACTGGAATCCTACATGCAATGGGAGGGATCTTGAAATCAGTCCAACCAGACAGATGGCCAAGTCAAGGAAATCGCCATCAGACACGGAATCCCTCTTGGCAATCTCTACTAAAAAACTATGGGGTGCTTGGGTCTTGGGCTAGAAGCTGCCCTGTAGTATCATATAATGATTATCTAAAGGAAAAGTTCTTAACCTTCTTTGTATCATGGACCCTTCTGGCAATCTGATAAAGCATGTGGACTCCTTCTCGGCATAGTCCTTTGAAGTGAATAAAATAAAACACACAGAGATATAAAGGAAACCAACTGTATTAAAGTAGTATCAAAACATTAAAAAAAAAAAAGTTCACAGACCTAAGGTTAACTGCTGATCCAAAGTATGAGAGATGCCAAATGGAAGGAATTCAGTGTTTTAGTCCACATGCAATATGTTTTATAAAAACACAAAACAGAAGGAATGACTAGATCATGGGATCACAATTCAGAGGCCATCCAATTGATCCCCCTCATTCTACAGATGAGAACCTCAGGCTTAGAGAGTTTAAATAAACTGCCAATGGTCACACAGCCAGTATATCTAAGGCTAGACTCAAACCCACATCAATTCTCCATGGGCTTTCCACTCCAAAGACTTCTGACAATCCCATGTGACAGGTCTGATGAACATGCCTACCTGGTTCCTTGGAAAAGAAGAAGAAGAAGCAGGCTTGGGGACAAAGGGAATTCCAGTCCTGCCAGACTATTAGGAAAATTCAGAATCCCACAGATAGGAAGTTGGCTAGCAAAGGAAGGCATAATAGGATTGGTGATAAAATTTTCATTGTGAACTCAGCTTCTCCTTCAGTTTCCCTCTCTCACCACTCAACACACACCTAAACAACCACCTTCAGCTTCTACTACAGATTTCGGTCAGAGAGATAGAAGAGAAGCCTGGGAAAATCAGGATGTGGAAAGGACTAGGTCTACTGGAGTGAGGTGGAAAAATCGTTTTCCCAGATTCTGAACGTACCAGGTATACTTCCCATGTGCTCTTAGTGGTGGCCTGAGTCACCCGGACCCGGTGGGCAGAAAGTATGACTTCCCCTTAACCAGAGATCATAGAAAGTCACCTCCGTGGGATGACCCTTGAGAGGGCACGTAGAAAGAGAAGAGAGGCAAGGGCACTCCCAGTCTCAATCTTTCTAAGAAGTAAAGCAGGAAAGCCATGCTTTGGGTGAGGAGTGTCTACAAAACAGGGAGAAAAAGAGACTTGCCCAGCAGATTTTTTTTTTACAGTTCTTCACACATGGTACTCCACCTCCTATATTCAAATGCCTTTGCCTTGGACATCTCCTGTACCAAAAAGCATTCCCTCCTCACTTCCACCTCTTAGGAATTCTTATTTTCTTCAAAACTCAACCAAGTACCACCATCTACATGAAATCCTTCCTATTTTCCCATTCTTTCCTGAACTACCTCCAATTTGCTTTCTGTTTTTTTCAATCTGTGTGTATGCATGTATCTATCCATCTATATGCATATGTGTATATACACATACATACATACAAAATGTTCTGGTCTCCTCCTTGCAAGTGCATTCATGTACTCCTGCAATTATACCCCATTTGGAAACAGAGTTGTGTCCTAGGGGTTATATTAACTGGACCCATCTTGGGTCAGTATGCTTGCCTCAGTTTGTGACAAAAAAAGAGTCAGCAAGGTATTACTTCCTTAAGAACATTCGGAGAGATACTCCCTACATCCCCCAATGTGAGGTTATCATTACCGTGCCAAAGGGAGTGAGACCCCGGCACTGAGAGAGAGAAAAACTTTGACAATCATTTTCTCTTTATTATTCAGCATGATTTCCTCAGAAATGAAAAGAACAAGGGGTGTGTAAGTAACTTTAGCCACTTTTTCAAACACCTATATCCATCAAGAGAACAATGGCATAACTTATACTATACAGTTATTTTCTGAGAAGAAAAGGGAGTGAGGATATACTCAGCCCACAGTATTAGGGTTGGTTGGAATACTAAGTAGGTTGTAGCTCAGGGACATTTTTTCTTATAAAACCAATTTAGAAGCTTTTACAGTCCACTCCCCCAAAATAAACACTTTCTAATGCTACTATAAATCCCACAAGTCATTCCAATTAAAACCATAGTCCGCAGGGTGGATCGGCCGCCACCTTGGTGTGCTTTATAAGAACAGCATTATGTGAAATGGCTTATGAGAATGGGTAGTCTCTCTCCAGTTGGATTTTTTTCCCATTAGTTGTCCTCTTCATGGAGGCCAAAATCTGAATGATGATATGGTTTTTTCATCATGATTAGAGCACAAGCAGCCAGGGTCCTCATTCTGAACTGTCCATAATGAAATAACACCTAAGCCCGAGCCCACCAGATCCTATTACATATCTTTCTTTGTTTAGGATTTATATTCTGCCCATTTCCAAAAGAGGTTGGGGAGGTGGAGGAGACGGGTCACAAAATTAAACCCGCTGTAACACAGTGCAATTAAAAATCAAAACAGGACAAAAAAATCAATCCAAATGATCAGTGGAATGGGTATTACTGGACATCTGAGGTAAGTTATTCCCTGCACTGCGGCCCTGAGTCTCTCTGAGTTTCCTAGTAGCTACGGCCAGCAGCCAGCACACAAACACCAAGAAAATAATTCTGGCAAGAGAAAAGCTTCCTCCCGATCACCAAATTAAAGGAAGCGTTTACGGTGTAGACAGTGGCTAAGATGACACAGCAGGACAAGTACTGGATTTAGGGTTGGAGGACCCGGTACAAATCCCAGGTCAGGCATGCATGACCCTGTTCGGGCTGGAGTCACCCATCCCCTAGCCCGCCATCTTCATCTTTTTTTCCAAAAAAAAGAGCTTGAGGTACTTTATCAAATGCTTTGAGAAAATGTAGGTAAATGATGTCCACAGCATTCCCCTGATCCACCAGAGGGAAGAATACAAGCAAATGACTTCAGAGAAAAAGAGGTCACTAAGTGACCACAGAGTCGATAAGTGAGCAAGAAAATGGAGAAGGAAGGAGCAAGGTCAAGGAATGGCTGGGCGGGTGTAGATATGAAAAACTGGGTGTGTGAAGGCAGAGAGAAATGAGGGATTAGAGACAAAGACATTGAAGATGCATCAGAAAAAAGGGGGTAATGGAAGGAGGAAGTCTCAAGAGATAGGAAAGGACTACTTCCAATTCACAGGTAGAATGGGGTTACCTTGGGCAAGAAAGAAGACTATGAGGTACCATGAGAGGGAAACACCAGAAGACCTGGGTTGAAATCCTTCCTCTCTCTTACTACCTGAGTGACCCTGAATAAGCGGCTGAACCTCTGTGGGACTCAGCATCCTATCTTGTAAAAGTAGCATGCCTTCAAGCTCATAACCTATGACCACATGAGCTCTTCCTCAGACACTTAAGTGAAGGAGAAATAGAAGGTTTAGAGATGTGTCAGATGGGAGAGCAAGGAGCTGAGACCTGAAGGAGGAGGTGAGACCATCTGTTTACCAGAATAAATGGAAAAAAGAGAGCATCAATAACACTGTTTGCAGCCTTTGTCCATTTGTTCAGAGACGATCATTTCCAAGTAAGTCTTTAGAAGGAGAAAGAAAAATTGAGACATGAATTAATAGGGCAAATACTTGTGCACTATAAGCTTAAAAATGAACACTAAATCTGACTTTTAGACTACTGTCTCCTAAATTTATTTTTTTTGGGGGGGAGGGAAAGGGAACAACTAGCTCAAAGAACACTGGGTAAGGAAAACCCCTCTACCATGCTTATTGGCATCTTCTCTGAAATTTAGAGTCTTAGAATACCTCCCTCCCCCAAAATTACATGCACACATACATATACATATATACACATACACATATAAATCCTATATAATTATATATTGCACATATAATCATGCATGATTATTTCTATAAATGTACATGTATATAATAATTTATTACTACATTGCATATACATTATATATACACCAAACTTACACATATATGCAGTTTATGTTAGATACACACATGCATATGCCCATCTATCCATTCATACATGTGTGCAGGCAGACATTACATACAGACAAACAGACACAGCATCATGATTGATTGAAGGGTCACTCACTTACTATGGTCTATTCTTCTTTGTTAATTAAAGGGATGGGCTGGACTAGATGGCCAGTCTAAAGTCCTTGGATGCTATGATCTACAGTGATCCTTCAGTCCCACGACCATATAGTAAGAACAATAGCTCCTAGGAATCATCCTACTTCACTGCTCTAAGTATCTGTAATCTCACAGTTTGGGACCATGATCATAGTTCAAACCACCCTCCCCAATCCCCCATAACTTCATCAACAGTCATGAAAATTCAACACCCTCTGGCTGACCTGGCTATAAACCTCAACCAAATTAACTCAGCTACTTCTCAGGTAAGAAACATTCTCTCAATGGATCCACACTATAAGCTTGTCCAGCTTATCTGGGGGCAATCTGGTGGGAAAACATGAAAGGGGACTCAGGGTCACCTCCTTTTCACAACACAGCACCAGAAGATGACCTAGGAACAGGAAAGATAACAAAAGACAGTAGACTTATCTAAAGCCCAAAGGTCTTTTTTAAATGCTATGTTCACAAGGTCCCAGTGAGGATAGTACAATGGGCTATCTTTATTGGCCAAAAGAAGAAACTGAAACACGTAGAGACATAATCTGTCAGAGGTCAAACAGACAGCAAAGAGGCAGGCCAGAAACTTAACCTGTGTCTTTGGCCTCCTAATGTAGGACTATTTTCACTCCACAACATCATAACTGTTTTTATTTTTAAATGAATAGCTAATTCCAAAACACTCTATAATTCACACTTCCCAATTCAGAAGAGTCTTTCTCCTTATTGCAAAGAATTTGTGAGAGATTTCATAATACCTCCAGCAGAGAAGATTCGGTAGCGAGGAGAAGGAATTAAACTCATAAGTCACATTTGCTCTCTGCAAGCTGCTCCTGGTGGGGAAGGCCCCCTGTGAAATTTTTGCCTAGAATTTGGGGGATTAGCTGTTGATTTTAATTATCCAGGTTGCCCCCCCTGTGCATTATCATTGACAATGGACTGCTGGTAATTTTAAAAGCCAACTAAGCTGTAACAAGTAAACATTCAATGTTTATGTCCTTTCAAATAAAAAAAGAATGTGAGAGAGAGGGCAGCATTCAAGTAAATCACAATTCAATGATTGCTCTGGGTCAATATGTATTGAACTCCAAGCTTCCACTCCCAGTGAAAAAGGACAAAAGAAGGTCACAATGAACAGCTAAATGTTTAAAAAAAAAAAAAAAAAAAGAACTTCCATGGGATTCAGCGTCTTTATTTGGGAGTTTGCCCCGTCCACTCCCTGAACAATCTGGAGTCATCTGGGGGCCTAACAGTCCCAATAAAGACACAGGTCTGTTTTGGTTTCCCAGGTCTCTACTTTTTCTGCCTGCCAAAGTTAATCCCCCGGGGTCAAAGCAGGCCTCAGCCTCACTCAGAACTTACTGATCGATACACACTTAATTACATATATTTTGCTAAAAGCAACAGAGATACAGGGACTACTTAAAGCTTTACAGCTTCTACCCTTTCCCCTCTGGCAACTCACAGAAAATCTCATAATTTTCTAATTAAAGAGGAGAAGATAGTGGTCACAAGCTAACCTAATATGCCTAAATCCCACACAATCACTCCCAAACTACTTGTTAAAAATTAGAGAAATCACACACATACATAGCTATTTTACCCGTCATCTCTCGGTAGGCACAGCTAGTATGTTTGCTACCACTCACACATTATGGCAAGGTCAACATGAAAAGCGCAAGGTTGTTGTCCAAGTCATGATGGCCAATAACATTTACCTGAAACCCAAGTGAGAGCTCGAGTTTCCATCTGACATTAAGTAGAAAGAGAAGGTCAGGAGTCACTGGGTCAAGTCCCCAAGGCGGGCTTTGGAATCAGTGTCTCCACAGATTTTCACAAAAAGGGTAGACAGCTATTTTTATAAGTTGGTCTAAGTGTAGTCTTTGCCTTCCAACCCCAGGAATCCATGATTATTGAAAATGTCAGGTCCAGCTGCAGTAAATACATGGGGCTTATATTACTATCAAAGTGAAATACAGTCAAGAAAACAGTATTTGCCACATGGGCAGTGGGGATTGCTTACAGAGATGGCCATTTATTCTCTGATGTAGAAAGTACTATATTTATAGTGGAAAGGAAACTTTGTACAGTGAGTGGATGAAGCTGATCAGGAAGACCTGACTTTAAGTCTGATTTCTGATACACAGGACTAGGGGCTGGCCCTCAGGCAGAGTATCCACCCATCTGCTTTGGTAGGGGAGGGTTATCACTAGGAACTTCCTAACACCAATGGAAACACAAATCTATTTTTTAAAAAAGGCATTTAGGGGGAACAAAAATCCTGACTTTTAAAGGGAAGGGAAGGAAGGGAGTCTGTTCCAGGCACATGCAAATGAGAGGACTGGATGAGATTGGAGAAAAATGAATAATACATTTTGTCTGCAGTATGCCATCACAAAGGCCTTGGGCCTGGAGTCAGTAAGACCTGAGTTCAAATTCAGCCTTAGACACTTATTAGCCATATGACCAAATCATTTAACTTCTATCTGCCTCAGTAGTTCTCTCAGCTGTAAAATAAGGATAAAGCATCTACCTCCCAAGGTTACTGGCAGGATCAGATGTGACCATATTTATAATGTGTTTTACAAATCCTAAAGCTCTCTGTAAACATTATTACCACTGTCACGATGGTTGGTATTATTATTAAAGGAAGTATTAAATAAAGTTGGAAAAAGAAGGTTAGAGTGAACCACAAAAGCATGGACTGTTAAATGCCAAACCAACATAAGTTTATATTATATGTGACAGGCAATGGGAGCCACTGAAAATTCTTGAGTGGGAGAAGAGTTAAATCAGACAAACTATAGAAAAATTAATACCCTATGGTGTGAAGGATGACTTGGGGGATGGAGAAAGATGTAGGTCAATAACTGGCCTTTAAAACTCTCTAAGTACAAGAAAATGAAAGACTTTCTTCCTGTAATCTTGGGGGATTTTTCTGAGCCTCAGTTTCCTCCTCATTAAAATGAAGGGATTGGTCTAAGATGACCACTATGATCCTTCAATTATCTTGGGGTGGTAACTGTAAGAGTGGAAAGGAAGGGATAGATGAGACAGAGATGAGATATTGAGCATTCTGATTTCAAAGTTAATGGCCGGTGAAAACAAGATAATGAGTGAAAAATATTTTCTAGGATTTTTGGTTCATGGAAAAATATAGTCAGCATAACTATGCTTCCCAGAGTTTTATAAAAAACAGATTTTCCTTTGCTGGCAGAAGTACAATAATATACACAAAAAGCCACTATCTTAAAAGAAATTACATGGTGATACCGCAGACTTTAAGGTTTATGAGCCTGTAGAAGGAAAGATCTTTTCTCCTCTTTAATTTGAAATATCACAGACCAAAGGGCAGAACTCACCTAGAATTAGTGCACTGTCATATATTTTCAAAATCACATTCGAAACAGAAAATTTAAAGAAATAATCCCAGATTCTGAGAAAAGAACAAAACAGCCTTCTCAGAAGAGGGTTTGGGGTTTTTTGGTTTTTGTGGCTTGTTTGAATTTTAAATCTCCAGTACGATTACAACAACAAAGAATAAATCCAGCTGACTAAACTGTACCTGGTACACCTGAGCTCAAATCCCACTACTGACGCTTGTTGTTAAGTCATTTTTCAGTCATGTCTGATTCTCTGTAATCCCATTTGGGGTTTTCTTGGTAAACATCCTGGAGTGGTTTGCCATTTCCTTCTCCAGATGAGGAAATTGAGGCAAAGAGGATTAAGTGACTTGCCTAGGGTCCCACAGCTAGTAAGTGTCTGAGGATGAGGATAGATTTGAACTTGGGTCTTCCTGACTCCAGGCCCAGCACTCTCTCCACTGGACTGCTAGCTGCCCCAGCTTACTAGTTATGTAACCCTAGGAATGTCACTTGTTTTGTATAAGCCTTAGAGAAGTCTAAAGTTTCTCTGTGAAGGGACACTGTCCAAGCTGAAAAGACTTTGCAGATGGGTCCAGTGAAAGATCATAGGTCAAGTTTTCTGAGACTCAACCAGGATGACTTTGGAGGGCTCATCTCAAAATGGTATGGAAGCAAAGTGATGAATTTGGGAAAGCCTCTCAAGTACATACTCTACCATAGACTCCCACTCTGCATGAAGGAAGGAACAAACTCCCTATGGCCTCTCCCCCCACCCCCCAAAAAAGTCATACACACAGGATTCTTAACCTGAGGTCTGAGAATTGGTGGTGGGGGGGTGGAATAATCTGATATAATTTTTAATATAACTGGTTTCCTTTTTAATCTCAGGTATTTTATTCTATATATTTTAAAACATGATTCTGAGAAGGTATCCACAGGCTTCTCTGGACTGTTGAAGTGGTTCATGTCATTTAAAACAAAACCAAAAAAAAAGGTTAAGGACTCCTGAATTTCATGTGATTGTAGAAATTCTCCACCAGTGTAAATTCTGTAGGAAAAAAGCACCTTGAAAAGTCAGGAAATAAAAATATATCCCTCCTTTGTCCCATTACCTTTCATAAGCATGACTCATCACCCTACCTGGACTATAAGCTTCCAGAGGTCAAGAATGAGGTCTTCTATTTCCCAAGACACCTGGCAGAGTCCCCTGTACTCAGAAGGTGCCCAATGAATATTTGCTGCCTGAGAAATACAGAGGTAACTAGCAAGAATTTCATTACCATAAATTAAGCATAAAAAGGGGAATTCCATATGAAAAATGCATTCATATTTATGATTCCTGTTACCACCTAGAAAACTAACAAGAATACATCCAAGTCTGGCATGTATTTATAATGTTTAGTTATTTTTTCAGTCATGTCCAACTCTTCATGACTCCATTTGGAGTTTTCTTAGCAAAGATACTGGACTGGTTTGCCATTTTGCTCTCCAGCTCATTTCCAGATGAGGAAACTGAGGCAAACAACAGTATTGTTATACTCATGGACTGGTGCCTAGACCCTCCACTCCAGTAGCCAAAGATTAAGCCAGAGGTTGAAAGGGAAGTGAAGCTCTGGAAGGCTCCCCCATGTTGGAACACCTTCTGGCATGGGCCCTGGAGTAGACAGGGGAGATATGGTCCTCTGCCCTGGGCAGTCTCCTTGAACTTCCAGAATTACAGCAGTGGAGACCAAAGACTTCTTAGAAATCACCCCCACTTTGGACCCCACCTGTCCACAGAGACACGAGAACATGGGTTTTGTAAAAAAAATGTTCCTTTTAATATTTATAAGAATAACTTATAGTTGCAAAATGACAGATTTTGTTTACATATCAGTATTTCATAACATCATCTACTTTGCATAGAAATGTCATGCTATAGCTTTAAATCTTACAATTAACATTGATTTGTTACCTGTCACTCTTTTATTCATTACTACAACAAAGACTTTAATGCCTTTTCCACATTTAAATCATGCAAGCAAAGCATGGGGGCCTTAATCTTGGGAACTACAGGATGTGGAACTAAGAAAAATGAAATCAAAGAGTGGGGAAGAATTTTGATATCAAAAGGAAACAGGTCCTGGCTTTTTGCAGGTCAGTGATGTCCAAGACTGAAAGATACTTCCTAATTTTCTGGTGGGTATTCTTAATTTTAAGTGAAGGAATTACACATATTCATTCCATAAAACTAAAGCCTGAAGTTTCTGGAATAGCCTTTCTAGTAGCTGATGGCTGGACCCCCAAATTCACTGTTGGACTGTCATGCTATGCCACCACTCTCCTGGGTTCCACAAATTTTCAAAGTTCTCAGTTCGTGTAGTCAAGGAAAGGCTAGAAATGAGACAGGCTGGGAAAGAGGGAGGATGAGCTAATCAGATTGGGGAAATACCACCATACCCAACCTGATATGGAAGGACCAAGAAGGATGCACACCTGCAGCCAGGGAGAGCTGGGCCTGGAATGAGGAAGACAACTCCAAATCTGGTCTCAGATACTCACTATCTGTGTAACTCTGGGCAAATCACTTAACCAGTGTCTGCCCTGGTTTCCTCATCTGTAAAATGGTGATGATAATAATAGCACCTATCTCAAAGGATCATTGTGAGTATCAAAGACAGTAAGATTTGTAAAGCACTTAACAGAGTACCTGACACATAGTAGGAGCTTATATAAACATTTATTTCCTTATTGCCCTTTCCCTTCCCCTAACTAATTACACAGAGAGACACAAAGTGGAAGACTTAGCAAGATCAAAGAATTGTAGAATGTAAGGGCTGTAAGTTACCCAGTCCAAGATCCTCCTTTTGCAGGTGATATGGAGACATATAGGTTAAGTGGATCGCCAAAAGTCATGGTGTTATTAAGGGGAACAGTTAGGATTAGAAACCAGAACAACAGATTTTTTTCAGCTACCCCATAAGTTGTTCCTTCTTGATGCGCAATCAACTGAACATTCCTTATGTGGTAGACCTTCTCCATGGGAACAAATTTCTTCATGATTGAAGCCAGGGGGGGAAATACAATTCCCTTTACATAAGCTCATTTTACAAGCCTTTTGCTGGAACAAATCTACCCTATACAGTGCTGATCTAGCCATTTCTAAGTACAGAAGGGACTGCCTTTTATATTACATAAAGATATCACTTCTAAAAAATGAAGATAATACTTAGAATTTGCTCCTGTTTGGTTTTTTTTTTGAGGAAAAGGTATGGACTTGGTTGATTCATTTGTAGATTGAGTCTTTTCGTTATTTTAAATTGGTCCGTCTACAAACATTTCTTCAGGGATGTTGTACACCTAACAGAAATTTTGAAGACTTAAACCTGTTTTTTCATCCTATCCAAAAAGAGGATCATAAAACAACTGTGTACAACATCCCTGAAGAAATGTTTGGAGGGGGCGGCCAGGTAGCTCAGCGAGTAAGAGCACCCGCTCCAGTGTTGGGACCACCTGGAGGTCGAATCCCGGGCTCAGACACCTTAGCACCCACCCAGAAACACCTCGCCGTATCCTTTTGAGCAAGTTTTTTAACCCTGTTTTTTAAAAAAAAAAAAATGTTTGTAGATGGGCCAATTTAAAATAATGAAAGACTCAATCCACAAATGAATCAACCAAGTCCATACCTTTTCCTCAAAAAAAAAAAAAAAAAAACACAGGAGCAAATTCTAGGTATTATCTTCATTTTTTAGAAGTGATATCTTTATTCTATTACAAATCTCTTCTTCTAGAAGATTGAAGGAGGCACCCATCAATAAATATGAACTAATTAATACTAATAATTATTGATGCCTGCCACATAATAGGAGTTTGATAAATTCTTGTTGACTCATACAAGCAAATTCTTCTCCTAGGTCTGTCCTCAGACTTGGAATTCTGTTCTTCCCCACTTTCACTTCTTGGAACCCCTACTTTTCTTCAAAGCTTGGCTCATGAAACATGTTATACATAAGGCTCTTCCTGGCCCCTTGAGGCAGCTAAATGCACAGTGGAAAGACTGGGACTTGAGATCAAATTCTATCTCAGACACTTAGCTATGTGACCTTAGGTAAGTCACTTAATCTTTCTCTTCCTCAGTTTGCTCAACTGTAAAATGAGGATAATCATAGCACCTACTTCACAGAGCTGTTGTGAGATTCAGTTAGGATGAAATATATTTGCTATTTAAAGGCTTCTAAATGTTACCTCCCCAGCTGCTAGTGACTCTCTCAAAAAAACCTGCTTATAGTTTTTTGAGTACATATTGTCCCTTTGAGAACAGCGACTATTTCATTTTTGTCCTCTGTATCCTCCCCAATCAATGTCTGGCACAGAGTAGAACCTTAATACATGCCAAATTCTGGAAATATTAAGTAAGCAAATTAGGTGTTCAAAGGTAAGTATTCTGAGATATGTCTGGAAAAACAGAAGACGCAGAAGAGTTTGCATTTTTCCTAGAGCCAACTAAGATTTCTGAGTAGGGAGTAACATGATCAGACCATGGAAAATGTTGGAAAGGTTTTTGATCAGCTCTGTAGTAGTAGACTTGGACAGGTGAGAAGCTCGAAGAAGGGAGACAATTGGAAGCCCTAATTAAGATCCTGACACCGTGTCCTTTTCTATGTCCTCAAGAAGGCCTCTCAGGCAGCCTAGAACATCTCTCACATTCGCAGAAAAGTTGACCCTGTTTGACATCTAGATTCTATGACCTCTGAGGTTTCAGTTCTATGACTTTCAACAATCCGCAACCCAAATGCTTGAGAGTCCACTCTAGCAAGGAGCTACTGGCTCCAGGAGTCAAGAGGATATGGGTTCTAATCTCACCTCTAAAGCATACTACCTCAATGACGTTGGGCAAGGGAGTTACCCTTCCTGAGTTCCCTCAACTAGAAAATAGAAGAGCTAGATTTCCAGGCCCCCAAGGATCTACGATGCTTTGGCAGATAACATAGAGAAAGCATTTAGCAAAAATAAAAAACACCACAATTTAGCTGACATATTTCCAGCAAAAGGAGCATTGTCAGTAATGTCTCCCCAGCCTAAGACAAGCCTGTCCACTTGATGCAACAAATGCCTTTCTAAAGTTTCTATTCAAAGGCAACATTCTGTTTGATAACTGTAGTGCCTACCATGAAGGCTTGAGAAAACAATGATAATGTAATAGATATCATTTATATGCTGATTTAAGGTTTGCAAACACTTCACATGGATTATCTCATGGGAACAGGGAACAACAAAATGAAGCCTGCTTTCCACAGCATAACCTTGGAGACCAGGTAGAAGTGGAGCTGGAAATACCCCTAGAGTCTACTAAGTGGTGCAAAGTCTAATGACTTTCCATCCAGAAACACGTCAGCAAAGAGCCTGGGCCTTGCCACAGGTTAGCGAACAGGGCTGGACCTGGACTGGGCTTGGCTGACCACAGTAGCAGCAGCGGGAAGGTTGTTCCCATGGCTCTCCATCCCTTCCCCAAAGGCTCCCAAGGGGACACCAGGACAAGCCCCCCCCTGACCACATGGCCCTGATCAGCAATACACAAGCAAAGATTCATTGAAAAGCCTCCAATTCAGGAAAAGAGAAAGTGAGTCAGGTGTTGCTTATAGGCTCAATGTAACATATCTCAAGGCCTTCTTTCTATAATGTATGTTTCAGCTATGATGCAGGAAAACATTAGCTCAAGGAAGCTTCTTCATGGTTCCAATAATCTGGATGTGGACAAAGAAAAGGGGGGAAGAATCCACAACTCTAGGCTTGTTTGCCTTAGCTTGGAAAAAATCCCCAGCATGAGATTGGCATCTTCCCTGGGGCTCTCCAGGGGGGAGGGCTACAGAGATTGTTTTAGGGGAGGGAGGGAGCAGGAGGGGAAAAACTTTCCAGAGCTGCATGTACCCCTAAAGGGGGCATGTGAGTTAAGAGGAACAAAGGAAAGTGAGAGCAGGGAGATCTGGGGAAAACCTACCTGGAGAGCAAGGAGGTTTGTTTATAGCAGAAACCTTACCAGGTAATGAAGCAAAGGCTAGGATGTCAATAAGGAGGAGGGAGAGGCAGAAGATTCACAGAACATCCTTAGGGAGCATACACTCACAGAAAGAGGAATTATTTATCCAAGGTCATGCACTAAGTTTGGGGCAGAGATAGGATTAAAACACAGTTACAATTTCCTTAAGCAAAGAAAAAAAATTCCATCCATTTATCTATCTATCCATCTATCTATCCACACACACCAGTGAGTGTGTGCCAGGCCCTCTGCTAGTCAGACTTTTGTCCAGAAACAGGCCCTGCCTCAAGGGTCTTACATTATATTGACTGATATTGGAGCAGATGCTGCAGAGAAAGCTTCTCCCCAAAACAGCCCTAACAATCCCCCCTTTCATTCTCCCATTCCTTGAGCTGCTTGCTGACCACCCTCCTCTCCCTATCTCCATTCCTGAGTCCAGACCCTCTTCATTCTGATCCATGGGAGTCATGCCTTCCCCAGTCTCTGGGCCTTGCCCTCTGTGGCCGCTCATACTATTTTAGGAGAGGGCTCTCATTCACTTCAATCCTTCCTATAAGCTGGAGGACCACAGGATCTTCTCACTGTACCCTAAAGTTCCCTAGGCCTTACCATCTGCCCAGATGCAAAGTCCTCCGGATTCAGGGTTATGGATATTGACTCTACCTCTGGGACCTTAGGGCCACCCTCTTATATGTGGGCCTCTCCTAGGGAGACAATTAGAAGACTACTGAAGTAGCCCAGGTGAGAGGTGATGAAAATGGGGTGGCAGATCTGTTAGTTGAGAGAATGGGACATAACCTAGAGATTTTTGAAGGTAGAAATGTAAGATTTGACAACAGATTAGATACGTGGGCTGAAAGTGAGGAGCTGAGGACAGCACCAAAGTGTGGCGTGTGGGTGTTTGCAGGGACAGTGGTATTCTCCACCACAATAGCAAAATTTGGAAGAGCAGAGGAATTATAATGAATTCCACTTCGGACACACGGAGTTTGAGATGCCTATGAGATCCTCACAATGGATGTACAACAAACAGGCAGCTGGTGATTCAGGGCTGAGCTCAGAAGACGAGCTGGAGTCAGACATACTGATCTTGGTATCATCTCCACAGATATCATAATCAAATCTGTGGGAGATGAAGAGATCAAAGCAAACTGTTATGGTTCTCAGATTTTTGGTCTTGGGATGACCTCTTCACGCTTTTGTTCACGTGGGTTAGACCTACTGTTATTTACTGTATATTTTATTGTATATTGTATACAATATATATTGACAATAAAATATATTTGTTTTATTATTGTGAACCCCCTTGAAAGGATCCCTGGGTCTTCCAGAGGTTCCCTAGATCACACTGTGAGAGTCAGCACAGAGGAAAGAGAAGAGGTTCCAGATCAGTTGACATCTATGGTTAGTGGACAAGACTCGGATGAAGACCAAGCCAAGAAGACTGAGAAGAGGTGAAAAGGAGAAGAAGGAAAAAATTCTCATGCAAAAAAACCCAAAGACTGCTTCTTTTAACCTTGAAGAAATGCAGATTCTCTGAATTTTGGCCAGCTACGTATTTCCCTGCCTATATATCCTTTACCCACAAATCCACTTACATGGGAAGAATCCAGTCACGTTCATCTGTTATTCGTTTAGCTCAGGAACTAAAACATGGAGTCCATGCATTTATTATGCATGCAATCAGAGATGCCACAGGAATGGGGACAGGAAAGAAAATGTGACCCTAGCACCTTACAGAGCAGCCCTCCTGCAGATCTGAAAATGAAACAAGAAGTTCCCAAATTAGGCTCCCGTTCCTCTCCTCCAACAGGATCTCACACAGTCATCTGAGTACCTTGTTAGTGGTGGGTGCAAACAGTGAGAAGTCTCATGCTGGAATCCTGCATGTTCCGACAAGACCACAAGCAAGTGGAATCCCCAAAGAATCTAGGGAGCCAGCATGCAGTCTGATTAATCACCAGAGGAAGGAGACCATATGGTGTGATGGTAGAGTGCTCTGTGAACACACACTGGGAAATGTGTAACTCCCAGTAAACAGAACAAAGGTGGAAGCGGGGAACGGCAACGACTAAATTGTACAACACATATGTCCACAGACACTCAGTCCACCACGGTTTTGCCGCATTTCTAATTACCCCACTGCATTAAAAGATAGGGTTTTTTTCATCCTTATGGAGACAGAACTTTTCATGATAATGCTAGGGAGGAATACTTGTTTCTAACAGAATTAACTTGGCCTGTTTTACATAGACTTTCCATGTGTAATATAAGGTTTCCAGACACAGAAATAGGAATCCAAATAACAGGTTTGGTAATGGGGAGATGAGACAACAGGAGGGAAACATTCCCTCTTAGCACAGGCACTAACAATCAGTGATGTTTATCCTCCCCAATACAAAAGGGGGCCAAACATCTGACTCTGGGCACAAGGAGTTCAATGGAATAGACCAGAAGACGTTGTTTCTCAAAAACCCCAATGCTTAAGCAACAGGGTCATCTGAGCCCCCACTGGTGTCTCCCAAACTTTTCTTCAGTTTTATCCTCATGACAATATCATTGATATAAAGTGGATTAGACAGAAATATGTTATGACAGCAATAAAAGCAGGTGTCTTGGGAATTCATCCAGTGCAGTTCAGCTATAAATTCTCTTTACCATTATGCTAAATGTAATTTTGAAAAAGTTAGGTAACATGCTTTTAGCAAGAGAAGTCCATTGTGTTAACATCAGTATCTTCGGTAGGGATGGAAAGAAATCTTTCCTCCGAACATTCTTTCTGGTCTTATTGGCAGTCCTTCCCATTTGTATTTACTTTCAAAAATCTTGGATTCAGTCCTATCAGTCTTGAAGGTTATCTTGGGCACAGGCTCTGCTTTTGTATTGGACTCACTGGACACAGTATCTAAATCAATTCATTTCCTGATTTAAAGCAAAGCAGTATCTGTCAGTCTTAATCACCTGTATCAAGGAGAGAACCTATGCAGAGTTCTTTGCCTAAGGAAGCTCATGGAGGTTGGGAATTTCTCCTGCCTTAAATGTGTGTAGGAGTTCTTTGAATAAACTGTTCACTTCATAGAGTAGTTTCCACAGAGAATTCCATGCTCCCCAAAAGAAAAACAATAATAGCTCACATCCAGATAGCATTTTAGACTCCCAAGGACCTTTATAATCATTATCTACTGGAGCCACAAAAGAAAACTGTAAGAAATAAGAATGGCAGGTGTTTATACAGCACTGTAAGGTTTGTGGTCTGTATTATATGTCAGTCATATCATTTGATCCTCACAATCTTAACCCTGTGAGGTGGGTACTATTATTATCCCCATTTCACAGATGAGGAGACTGAGGCTAGAAGGGTTTAACTTGACTTGCTTGGGATCACATAACAGTGCTATAGGACTGTCCCTATTGTAGAGATGAAGAAACTGAAACTGGGAAACTTGCCCAGAGTTACACAGCTCAGAAATATCTAAGGCAGGATGTGAACCCAGATCTTACCAACTAGTCCTTCTGACTCCAAGTCCATCATTCTAACCACTTGTCCAGTGAATATAACCTTGGTTTTAGCTACACTGAAATCAATTCATTAAGTCAAGCCAATGAGAATGTATTAAGCATCTATAATATGCAAAGTCTTTTTCTTTTTGTTTTTTGCTTTTTGGAGGGGGGAAGGTAGGGTAATTGGGGTTGACTTGCCCAAGGTCACATGACTACTTTTGTGTTAAGTGTCTGAGGCCTGATTTAAACTCAGGTCCTCCTGACTCCAGGGCCGGTGCTCTATCCACTGCACTACCTAGCCACCCCGACAATGAGTTTTAATATATGCATTTAAAAAGCACCTATTACATAAACCTAATATAAGCATTTCATAAGGCAAACAGGGTTAAGTGACTTGCCCAGGGTCACACAACTACTAAGTGTCGGAGGCCACATTTGAACTCAGGTCTGACTACAGGTCCAGTGCTCTACCCTCAAAGTCTAAGCATATTTTAAAGCTTAAACAGGATATATGTGTATAAGTATACATATAGATATAGATATATGTATATTACACTTAGCTGCATATATTTTTTTTCTTTTATTTCTAACATTTTTTTAAAGTTCTTCACTTCTATGTAATTCACTCTCCCTGGTGTTCCTTTATGATCTGTAGGGCTTTTTGACTGTTCAGATGCTTTTTTCCCCTTTTGTTCTATCTTTGTTTTTATTCCAATGAGTTCAGCCAATCTCCAGCTTTTGTGGCTCTCCAGTAGTAAAACTCTCTTGGAGTGCAGGGGCAGGCAGACAATTGGAGCTACAGTGACAACTGCTTCAGAAAATACAGAAAATCTGCTTTCATAAACTCCTACCACCCAGCTAAATATTCATGGAGAAGCTGGAAATGAACCCAACTCCCTCCAGCATCCCCAGCTCAGAATGAGGACCCGGAGAGGCAGATGTAACAAAGTAGCCTGAATCCGACATTTACTAGCGATTGACTCTGGGCCTCTTCTTCAGTTTCCTTATCTGTTAAATGGAAACAGAGGCAGGCAGGGAGCACCCTGGAGAACGAGCTGGACATGGAATCATGAGGAAGTGAGAAATGAATTCAAAACCTGCCTTAACTAGCTGTGGGGCCCTGCAAAGTCCCTCAGACCTCTGTGCCTCCGGGTCCTAATCTGTAAAATGGGGACAATAACAGCACCTGCCTCGGAGGATTGTTGTGAGGCTCATATAAGATAACTTAGGGAAAGGGCTTTTCAAAATACAAAGCATGATACAGATGCTAGTCTCTATCATCGCTAAGTCACTTGAGCTCACTCAGTCTGTTTCCTCACTTGTAATATGGGGATGACAGTCTTTTCCTCACAGAGTTATTGTGGGGACCAAATGAGAAAACACAGGCAAAGTGTTCTGCAAACATAACAGCATCCATAAATGCTAGTGATCATTATTGGCATCATTGATAATGTGCATAAAATAGATTTCACCAGTGTCCATGGGACTGGGGATACCCTAGAGTAAGGGATGATCCCTTCCAAATCTCAGATTCCTGGATTCCATTTAGACTGGAACCATTTCAGAGACAAAAAAGAAAAATCCTGTAATTAAGCATGTTTTTCTCACACTATCTCATGAATCCATTAAGTCCACGGCCACCGGGAATGTAAGCCACTGGTGGGCAGTCAATTTCATCCTGATGACTCCAGGATCTAGCTTAGTGCCTGGAGCCATCAGGTTCACAAAAAAATGCTTGCTGATTCAAAGACCAATTGAGTAAGCACTCAACAGATGTTTGCTCAACCGATGAACACAGATACAGCCTTATAAATTATTGAGGATTGTAAGCTCAAGGGTGACTTTGGAATTTTGAAAACAATTACGTATCAGGGCCAAGGCAAGAAATCCAAAGATGGGCATAGGCTTTTAAGAAGTCTTTCTCTACAGAGACCACTCATACTCCATTACTTAAAGGGAGGAAATTTACATAACCAAAGCACTATGAAGAATTTAGTGACGTACGGTAAAATGAGAGAACTATATAATGAGGGATTTGTTCTCATGACAACTCATTCTCCAGTCAAATTCACAGGTCTTAAGCTCCTGTAGTTATTCCAATCAGCTCTGATGGCCATTATGAAGCTGTACGCTAGAAGATTCTCAGTATTACATGATATTTTGCTAAACCAAAAAAGAAAAGAGGAGAGGGAAAGAAAAGAAGAAAGGAAGAAAGGAAGAAAGAAAGGAAGAAAGAAAGAAAGAAAGAAAGAAAGAAAGAAAGAAAGAAAGAAAGAAAGAAAGAAAGAAAGAAAGAAAGAAAGAAAGAAAGAAAGAAAGAAATTAAGAAAGAAATTAAGAAAGAAAGAAAGAAAGAGAGAGAGAAAGAGAGAGAGAAAGAGAGAAAGAAAGAAAGAAAGAAAGAGAGAAAGAGAGAGAGAAAGAGAGAGAGAAAGAGAGAGAGAGAGAGAGAGAGAGAAAGAAAGAAAGAAAGAAAGAAAGAAAGAAAGAAAGAAAGAAAGAAAGAAAGAAAGAAAGAAAGAAAGAAAGAAAGAAAGAAAGAGGGGGGGAGGGAGGAAGGAAGGAAGGAAGGAAGGAAGGAAGGAAGGAAGGAAGGAAGGAAGGAAGGAAGGAAGGAAGAAAAGAAGAGAGGGAGGAATGAAAGGATAACATAAATGGAATTAGGAATGTTTAACCTGGAGAAAAGAAGACTCAGGATAGACAAAAGGCTTGTGGTCAAGTACAAGAAGAGCTAACAGGTGGAAATATTAGAAGTGTTCTGCTGAGCCCTACAGGGCAGAATCAGAAACAATAGGTGGAAATGAAGAAGAATCTAAACTACTTGAGGGCAGGGGGTCCTGCCACTTCTATATCTGTATACTCAGTGCTGCCTGACACTAGGTAATTGCTTGATGACTGACTAAAGAGGCAGAAAGTTTACAGTGTAGGCCAGATGTGGTGGAATGAACCTCTTAACAGGAAGTGGTTTCCCCCTTCCCAGAGATCTTCAAAGACTAGATGACTTTTATTCCGCTAAGGAGGGGATTTTTTTTTCCAGAATGTATAGAACTAGATGGCCTCTGAGATCCCACCCCCAATTCTGAGATTCTTTCAATCTAGAGAAACTAAACCTACTAGAATGTACCACCAGAATTTCAGAGTCAGAATGGGAGCTCAGAAGTCATCTAATATTATTTTAGAGATGGGGAAACTGAGACCCAGAGAATATGAGTTGGCCAAGGTCATATAGCTAGGGAGTGTCTGAGCTGGAACTCAAATCCAGTATTCACAGAATCACAGAATTTTAGGTTTGGGAGAGATCGTTTACAAGATGTTTAACATGTGGTCAAACAGCTTTCAACAGAACACCTCCATTCCCCTTTCGGAGTACCTTCATCTATCTACTCTGCATATATCTTTTAAGTCCCTAGTTATCTACATGTTATCTCCTCCATTAGAATGTATGCTCTATGAGGGCATGAACTATTTTTTGCCTTTTTGTATCCCTAGCAAGTGGTACAGTGCCTGGCACACAGTATGCCCCTAACAAATGATTGTTGACTAACTGACTTTTGACCTTTCTTCAGGACTACTCACTCTGACCACATTTTACACAGGGTTTTATTAAACCTATTCAAGTAAGTCTTGATGCCATCAAAATCCTGCGTCTCAATCATTTCCTGTATATGTGTATTTTGGAAAGTTGTGGGCAGGTGGTTAAGAGAAGGTGGCTTTTTACCATGAAAGTTTAATGGACTTCCATGAATGAGCTGATAACTGGCAAGCTCCGGAAGGTCTAATGAGTACTAAGAATGAAAACTTGGATTTTCTCCAGCATAAAACCATGTAATTTCCCATCACAGAATTTGACAGACATACAAACAATTTAGTCTAACATTCTGGGAGAGGATGTCAAATTCCGTATTTCCTCTGACATAAAAAAAGTTATACCTCGTTCTAACAATGCTGGTCTACACTGATCTCTCAGTCTAGATACATATGCAAGCTTCTTCCTGAAATGGAAACATCTCATGGAATGAATTTGTAAACTGAAATTTTAATGTCCTTCCACTTTCAACATGATGCTTTTGTCATTTAAACAAAAAAAAAATTGGTCCAAAGGAATGAAAAACAAATCATAACAACGATTAGAGTCTCAATATGGCATCGTCGAAAGAAAACTGGCTTTGGAGAAGCTGGGTTTGAATTCAACCTCCTAACATGAGTAACCTTGGGAGAGTCACAGCACCCTGGGCCTCAGTTTCCTCTTGGGTCCAGTGAGGAGTAGGTTAGATGGTCTCTGAGGTCCTTTCCAGTCCTACATCTATTATTGTGTAAAGTTAGAAATCCTCATGCACTGTTCATTAGGAGCCTATGGGACATGGGAGGCAGAGCACCTGAATGTTTGAATCTTAGCTTGGACTAAGATTCTGGGCCATATAATAAGATGACTGGGTCATCTCATGCAAATCATGTCGCCTCCACCCCCTTTAATTTCCTAAATGAGGGGACAGGACTAGATAACCAGCAAGGCTCCTTCCAGCTCAAAATCTCTGAACCTGTGAAGCTAGCTCCTGCCCCCATTGTATAGCAGGTACATGAGCAGAGACAAGTGCAGTCCAAATAGCTGCAGTCACAAGCTTTTTCTAATGCTTTCTTCAATTCCAGACATCTCTATGTTAGTGAAATAAAGTAGATTATTTTGCCATCTGCCAGGAAAGATTATTTCCAAACTTGCCCTGGCATTAAAATTTTTTAAAGAACAAAATTCCTAAAAGGTTGCAGCTGATTTGTAAAGGAAAGATCTCCTTAAGGCCTCAAGTAGCAAATCAGAAAAGCTGAAATCCTTAGGAGCAAAGCAAAGCTAAATTCATGGCAAGCCAGATTAAGCATCTTAGTCAATGCTGGGCATACCCCCATAGGATGAACAAAGTGAATGAATGTATCTGTCCCCCTTTTAAATGCTGAATAAAATAGGATAACAGAGAACAGAGCCTAACACAACAAGTTATTCTCTGTGCTGTCTACACTAAATGGGTTCTTCTAAGATAACAGGATTATAGAATCCATATACACAGAGGCCTGAAGGAAGTTAGCAGGAAGAGGGAAATGGTGGTGGGGGTAGGGGTGGTCATAATGACAGAATTTATATAGGATTTTGAAAAAGAAATATTACCTCATTCTATTTTTACAACAATTCTTGGCATAGGTGTTATTATTATACTTATTTTATACATAAGGAAATTGAGACATATATAGGTTAAGTGGCCTGCCCAGGGTCACACAGCCAGCCATTATCAGAGTCTAGAATTGAATTCAGCTCATCTAATCCAAACTTCTCATTTTACAAATGAGGAAAATGAGACCCAAGAAGGTTTAATGACTTTCCCAAGGTCACATGGAGTAAGGGGCAGACCAAGGATTTCAACTTGGGTCCTATGACTGCAAGTTCATTTTCCTTAAGCCCACACAGCATCCTGGGTCAATCCTTCATCCTAAAGTACATTGAACTTTGCCTGTAAATACTTCTCTGTCCACTCCTTTCCTGATGTAATGTTTATATTTGACTAATTGTCAGTGTAGTTATTTTGAATCCTAAACTTCCAACAGGTCAAACATCAAATTACTTTTGAAGAACAGCATGGAAAATATTTTATACTAGGCCCCTAACCAATCCTTATTATTTTAATAATGAAATGTCATTATAATACAAATCACTGCAGTTGTTCTTATGAGAGAAAAAAAGTAGCTATCTATTTTTCAATGTTAATAATTCAATCCAACAAACATGTATTAAGTGCCTGCTGTATGTCAGTGCTAACTGCTGTGGATACAAACTAGAAAGGACAGTCCCTGCCTTCCATGAACTTACAACCTAATACAACACACAAAAGGAACTTTAATTTGCTGTTGTACGTTTCAGTCCTTCTATGACTCAGTAGACAATCTCTGATTGAAAAATTCATCACTTGCAGGTAACCTGGCATTAAACCTCTCTAAATTTATCTAGGCTGGTCCTCAAACAAAAGACCATTACCAGGTACATATTTGAAGCCTTTCCAGCTCAGCAGGCCTTGCCAAAACCTGCATTCCATTGGCATAAGCTTCAAGAATTCAGGGTCACCTCCACACTGCAATCAGGAATCAGAGGAAGGTATGAGTAGAGAGAGGTGCCAACAATCTTCAATAGCACGGTCCACTTTGCCAGATGGAAACCCTCAAAGGGAATCTCTTTGAGATCCATTAAGTCCTATGAAGTCTTATACCTTGAAGGCAGACAAAGTGGGGATTTTAATAATGCCAGGTATTAAGAAAACTGTCTTCTGACTTTCTGGAAAGAATCACTTCCTATCAAAAGATTGACATCCACTTAAAGGCCAAGAGGCTGCTGCTGCTATAATTCCCAGAGCTTTGTTTCCAAATAAATACCTGGCAGGCCACTGGAAAGAAACTGTGTACTACCGAAAAGTAATTGTCCAGATGAATGACCTTTTTCTTTACATCTTTATTAAAGTGAAACCTATAGGAAGAACAAACTTGAACATGAAAAGAAACAGGTTGAGTGAGTTTGCACACGTGTATGCGTTTGTAGTTAAAACCCAGATGAAGATCCCGTGTATTTCCATGTGTAGTGAGCTGTTAAAACCAAGTTGTCAATCCAGAAGTTGTAAAAATGGTCATCTCTTGGTAGGATATAATTATAGCCCAAAGCAAATTCTTTCCTTTAGTTAATTTATCTAAAGTCACGAACCACCTAAAAAACAATCCAAGTCTGATCCCAAAAATTGAAAAGAAAAAAAAAGCTTCAACTATCACTATTACCAAAAAATAATATCTCTTCTGAAGAAAATTGTGTGCTGAGCACTGAAACGATACCTGGGGGAAGACATCTGTCTTCATGCCAGTTTGAACAATGATTCTTCCTTCTCTTTGTTCATCACCTACACCTGACGTGCATCAGATGTCGCTGAGATGGAAAACATGGGAAGCAGTGCCCGGAACCAGCTGCATTTTATAACAGATGTCTCATCAGACATGGGGACAATTAAGCTTTTTCCTTTTGCCCTAAAGAGTACCGGAAAGAATGCCCTCTGTAATGTAGCACACGAAAGAACTGAAATCGCCAGTCTGTGAACACATGTCCCACGTCTCTCAAGCTGAATCCCTCTCTGTTTAGGGGTTTGGGCAGCTTTCAGAAACCAAGAGAACTGTATAGACTTTCATGAAGAGATATAAGCCCTTCCTAATCACTGGAACAACCCCCTGAGGCATCTGCTAAATCTAAGGAGATATCAGGAAGCTGTTCCCACAAGTCAATTAAGTCCAGTTTGCTCCTTTGTTTATTTTCATGATGGGGAGATCGAGTGTATAGAGTGTATAGAATGTATATAGCACTGTTCAGGTGCTATACAGGTGAT
>NW_027185761.1:53338251-53366706 GCF_028583685.1 Petaurus breviceps papuanus
TGTATATAGCACTGTTCAGGTGCTATACAGGTGATCGAGTGTATAGAGCACTGGACTTGAAGTCAAGGAGACCTAAATTCAAATCCTGTCTCAGACCCTGGCTAGATGTGTGACCCTGAGCAAATCTTTTATCAGTTCCCTCTTCTAAAAGAAATGGGAATAAGACAGAATCTACCTCAGAGGAAAGATGTGATAATCAAATGCATATATACAACCTGCAAGACCTATAAATGTTGGCTCTTATTATTAATGATAATAATAATAATATTACTTGGAGACAAAAATCAGGAGGCTCATTCACTCGAGCCTACTCAAATGAAACAGGGGAGGGTTAGAGAAACCCCTGGAGGAGAAAAGAACAATCGGCATGATCCCACAACAGGGGAGAGAATGATGATACTTATATGAGCTGGAAAAGCATGTGAGGCAGGCCAGTTGTCATACTAACAAATGGCCTGGGTCCGCCCAGCACTGAAGTGAAACCAGAGTGGTAGACGGATTGTGTCTGGCTACCCCTCAGAAGATTGATAAGGGATTCAAGGCAGATTTAGAATCCCAAACAAGATTCTGTTCATCATTCTAAATATGGAAGGAGAGGTAGCGGTTTGACTGCGAAGTCTTTGAAAATGACTTTCAATATGAAGATGATCAAATAATGTTATTACGATCATTTCTCACCTATAATAAAGGAAATCCTTTCAATCAATCAATAAGCACCATTTTGCCAAGTGCTAATTTTGATTTTGTCTTAAGTCTACATAAGCTGTAGAATAATTTCAAGGGAGTCTGCTCACAGGAAACTCCCTATGTCAGTGAAGTCACATGTTGGGCCCATAGATAGATGGATGTGACGATGATTTGCTATGTAAGATCCATGATATTCAGTAGGACGAATACTCTATTGCTAGTTCACCATCTTGGACATATAATACAAATGAACAATGAATTGCCCTTAGAGGAGAAGGAGGAAGAGAAGAGCAGACTGGATCACAATTGAGGATTTCAAGGGCTTTTATTCACCTCAAGGTTCTCCCTGAAACAAAAGACAAATACTGTAATATGACATTTTTAGCATTTACTAGGAATACAATAATGCTGTCCTCTCTTTGAAGAGTTAATATTCTTCCACCAATGTAATGTTTCTTCTAGCACACAGCACAATGCCTGGTGTACAACAGGAGCTTAATCAATGCTTGCCAATTGAATAACAAGTATTTTGCTTCAAAATTTGTCTCCAAAGACTTAAAGTATAAATCACCCAAAGGTCAATGGAGAACAAGTGCATGGTGAATCAAGGAGGTTGAAGGATGCTATCCATGAAGAACTGATCTCCAGAAAGAACATCAAAAATTCCTCAAAGGGAAAGAGGGCAGTCTGGAGATGCTGCAAGAACAAGAGATAACCACCAAAACTCACACAATGTCAGAAGATCCAGAGCAACATCCAGTGGGTAAATCGAGGGAGCATTTATGGAAAGACGTGGGTGAGAGTCACCGACACTGAGAAGGCATAGATAGATGGTGGTGACCACCATTTCTGGAAGGAGGATTTCTATATCCATGGACATTCTGAGAGGTGAGGTCTAAAAGTAGCTGATGTTGATAATGAGCATTAAGATTTGCATAGCACTTAACTTTTTATCTCACTTGATCCTCACAAAAAATCTGAGGTGGGTAGGCGCGAATACTGCCCCCGCCTTACAGCTGAGGTCCTCGAGGCCTAAAGAGCCTGAGTGACATGGTCAAGATCACACAGTTAGGAAGTTCACTGGGGAAGGATAGGAACGTAAGGCTCTCCTGACTTCTCCGGGGAAGAGGCTGGGCTATAGGAAAATGAAAAAGGAAGATCTTTGGGCTTTCACCTCCTCCCCTTCCTTCCACTCTCTCAATAGTCTAGCTGTAGAGAAAAATACTGGCTTCGTTAAAGCCCCCGCTGAGATGGTTGCATTTTTTTTTTAAACAAGGACTCGGCTGTTCAAATGAGATGTTCAGGCTAAAACAAAACAAACGCCCACCTTGGACAAACAGCCAACATTGACCAAATGGTAGAGAGAGAGGAAATACACACACACACACACACACACACTCTCTCTCTCTCTCTCACACACACTCTCTCTCTCACACACACACACTCTCTCACTCACACACACACTCTCTCTCACACACACACACTCTCTCTCACTCACACACACTCTCTTTCTCTAACACACTCTCTCACACACACTCTCTCTCTCTCTCTCTCTCTCTCTCTCTCTCTCTCACACACACACACACACACACACACACACACACACACACTCTGTCTCTCTGTCTGTCTCTCTGTCTCCCTCTCCCCAGTATCCTGAAAAAATAAACAGAGATGAACAGTCCTGGAACATGAGCAAGCCATGGACCCCCTAGAATTGCTTCTCTTGCCAAACAACCTAGAAGGTAACACACTTTCTGTGGGGCTGGGGGGACACACAACATAGGACAGGGAAGGATGGAGAAAAGGAAGCAATTTGAAACAATCCAGTCCCTCTGGGAGAAAAATAAGAAAAAGAACGGATCCTTCGTCAGGCTTGAATTCATCATCGTCATTTCTCCTCAGCAGAATTTCCTAGCCCGAATCCAAATATAATTTCCAAAGCCTGTTGATGCCAGGTATGTGAACTGTGCCGCTGGGGTAATTCATATAATACACAGATGAAGTTACACACTTCTAAATCTCACAACTGTAACAACATCCCCTAATCACATCAGTAGGATGATAATCATGTAATTCATAGTTTCAGCTAAGAAAGGAAACTTCCTATTTTAGGATTAATCACAGTTTTAATTCTACTATTTAGTGTCTGCTCAGCACAAAGGTCCCACGCTCTATTTCACTATGTTATGTAGTTTTAATTCAATCCATCTAATACCAAAACATCACATCAGTTATTTGTCCAATTGCACTTTGATAGGGAAAAAATGAAAGGACTTTTCAAAATCCCTACTTGATTTAAATTAATATGGTAGGGAGGAAGGAAATGTTATTTCCCTCCTGGAAGGAAACAATTTGGTATTAGAGTAATTCGGTCTAATAGTCAATTATGAAGCATCTACTATGCAAAGGGTAGGACAGCAAAGTAGTGAATGGACAGAGTGCTGGTCCTGGAGCCCAGAAGACCTGAGTTAAGTCACTTAACCCTGTTTGCCTCAGTTTCCTCATCTCTAAAATAAGCCAGAGAAGGAAATGGTGAATCATTCCAGCATCTTTGCCAACAAAACCCCAAAGAGAGTTACAAGAGTCAGAAACAACTAATCAACTAAACAATGAAAAAAATGTAAAGGGAACTTTTTATTCTGTAGATACAAAAATCAAAAACAAAGTGGTGCCTGCCTTCAAGGGGCAGACATTCTATATTGAAAGGCATTAAATATCCAGTTTTATTTGATGAACTAGCACTTGCATAAATGGCCAGGGTTAGCAATGATCATTTTCTTTTGGTGGGGTGGAAAGGGAGTTGACCTTTTGACTTTATCACTGTAAAATACTTAGTGGTGAAAGCGCCTTCTCATGATGCACACAAGCCATGACTTTCTAACTTATAGTCAGAATGATACAGTGGAAAGGATACTGGATCTATAGTAGAAATTCTTGGTTTCAAATCCATCCCTTGCTATTCACAATATATGACAAGGCGAGACATTTAATTAATCTCTCTGGTCTTCCATATTCTCATCTGTAAAAGGAGAAGCTTGGACTAGATGACCTCTGAGGTCCCTATGAATTACAAGCATGACCTCAAGCAAACTACTTAACGCCTCTGAGAAAATTGGACTCGATTTTTTCTAAGATAACTGGCTTCATTCTTTAAGTCTATGATCCTAGACTGTTGCCTAGACCCGAAGACCCAGAAAGCCTGGGTGACACATATAGCCAAGATGTGTCCAAGGCAAGGTCATGGGATCATGGAACCCCAAGAGGACAGACATCATGCCCAAATCCCTCATTGGATGGATGAACTGGAAGAGAGAATGACTTGCCAAGGGCACAAAGTCCCCCAGTGCTTGAGGCAGGATTCTAATCCAAGTATTCCTGACTCCAAATCCTATCTGCTATGCCCCCTTGATGCCAAGCATGGCCCTTGTCATAGAACTCGCGCTCTGCCTCTAATGACCACAGACAGTTATACTAGCTGACAAATGCATATGATGTTCTTTATAGGTTTGTAAAGCATTTCACATTCATTACCTCATTTGAGCCTTAAAAAACTCTTTGACGTAGATACCAAAGGTATTATCATCCTAATTTTTAAGGAAACTGAGGCTTAGAAAGGTAATGTGATTTGTTATTGTTCAGTCATTTCAATTGTGAAATGACTCTGCAAGATCCCATTTGGAGTTTTCTTGGGGTTTTCTCATTTTACAGTTGAGGAAACTGAGGCGAACAGTGTTAAGTGACTTGTCTAGGGTCACACAGCTAGTAACTGTCTGCAGTCAGATTTGAATGCATGAATATAAGTCCTCCTGATTCCAAGTCCAGTACTCTATCTACTGTGCCACCTAGCTACCCATAATATGACTTGCCCATGGTCATATGACTGTTAAGTATCTCCTGAAATTTAAACCCAGGTGTCTCTTAACTCAGGGCCCACCATCTCTTGACTCAAAGCATACATCAGAGCAAACCAATCACCAAGAAGAACAATTATATTTGAAATGTATTCTTACATTAAGAAAGAGGAAATGTTACATTTCTTTCACAAAAGAGATGCGATCACTAAAAAATATTAAACTGAGTAGGGGGGTGGGGCGGGGGAATGATTTCTTAACTTGGAGTTGAAAATTATAATTTCCTTGAAAATGTACACCTCATTCCAGCCCAAGCCATTGCAACAGCTGTTTCAACTACTTCATTTACATGTAACCTATTCAAAAGCCTATTCGGCATGACTGCTGCCATTTTGACTACCCTGGATGGGCAGATTCCAGGTTGATGTGATTGTAAATTATCTACCCAGCTGTTTGGGGCCATTGTACTGAGTTTTATGACTTGACTTTTGCAATGCTCTGGCTGTAAAGTGATTCAACCCAACTGCAAAGTCAGAGAAAATAAAAATATCTCCAATGGCTAGTTAATGACCCGATCTTGGCCCCAGATGTCATGGCCCTATAACAAGTCAGTATGAAGTCTGGAGTTTTATGAATACGTCAAGGAACAAATTCCTTTATCTATTGTAGAAGAGCTATTCATACCACATGGAAAATGAAGGTGGAGAAAAAACTTTCCATTTAGAGACAATTTGCCTAACAGATCACATATGTTCAAGCTTCACCTTCCTTTTCTTTCCTTCTTGTTTTCATTGTTTTTTTTTAATTTTATGACTTTGGGGCATTCGCACAAAAATAGGATCTTCAGTTGCTTAGGAATTAATCTGCCCCTGCTGTTTATTCCCCCTTTTGAGTCATAATCCTCTGTTTGTGACATCACAATTAGCCACTGTGGTGATGATTATAATGTCATGAACAGAGGATTATGACTTCAAGTAAGGAACAAAAGCAGCAGGGGAAGATGAGCTCCTGAACAATAGAGTTCCTCCATTCAAACAACTATCCTTTCTCAGAAGGAGCTGGGGGAAAAAGGAAAGAAACCAAGTCCAGACCACAGCCTAACACAATGAGCCAGATTGGACCAGGAAGGCGTGCAGAGATCATGCTTGGAACCAGTGGGGTTTGTATTGGTTTCAGGGAGGACTTTATCCAGCACAGGTCTTGGGGTTTAGGAATAAAGTCTAGCAAAGAAATAACAGGAAGCTATTCCTGGCAAATGAGGCCAAAATATTTCCCATACTCAATTCTGTTAAAACAGACCACTTTATAACAAGAATTGGAGGATGGATGGTCTCAACCATGGTGTGGTATGATAAGGGCTAAGGATGAAGTTATGATACCTACGTTCACATGTTGGCTCTGGCACTTATTATCCAAGCGTCATTGGGCTAGTTCCTTCACAACCCTGGGGGGCTCGGTTTCCTCATCTGCAAGATGAGATAGTTCAATAGCCTCCAAATCTATGGTCCTATCACAGTCAATGTAATTGGTATCTTTGGCTATTTATTGTTCCTCTTAGAAGAATAACAAGTCAAACGGGGAAAAATAATTGTTGGAAAACAAGTGCAAGTGAATCATGTGGTCTTTTTCCTGTGAAAAGAGTTCTTTGTGAAAATATAGAGTCATTGCAAGGTCTTTGTAGGGACATGTTACAGGTACCTAATAAAGTCTGCTAAAGTATTTTGAATGTTGACCATCCTCAAAAGACTTTATTTCCACAAACTTTATTGTTTCTACAATATCCAATGAATTAGAAGTCTGAGAACATGGAAATGAATGACACTTGCTATCGGTGTTGATTGAGCACACAAGCCATCAACCAGCATTTACTACATGCCTGCTATATGCCAGGAGCTAAGAAGACAAAGGCAGAGAATGAAAGAATCCCTATTCCCATAGAGCTTTCATTCCAAAAGAATAGTGGGAAATAATCTTTCTGGGCCCCAGTTTCCTCATCTGTAATGTGAGTGGAGTAGAACAAATGACTTCTGAGGTCCCTTACAGTTCTAAATTTACATAATACACAATAAAATACACCAAGAACACAAATGACAAAAACCAAAGATTCTCCCCCTGGAACTGTATAATCTACAATTATACAACTAAGCACTAAAAACTGGGAGGTATAGCAAGGAAGCCTTCTCAGAGGAGGTGCCAACTGATCTGGGCCTTTAAGGAAGATACAACTGTAAGAGGCAGAGAGGAAAAGGGAGAATGTTCAATGCAAAAAAGACCATTCTATAGAAATGTGAGAAATAGAATGTCAATTTTGTGAGGAAACTACCAGTGTAGTTTGGCGGGAATATGGAGTGTAAAAATGGGAATAATTTGAAACAGGACTGGACAGGTAGGTCAGGGAAAAATTATGGAGGCCTTCAAATGCCACGTTAATGAGTCTGGAGTATCATGAAGGCAATGTGGAGTCAGTACTGTTTTTTGAAGAAGGAGAGTGCCCAGTCTGAAGACCTATTTTGATAGCCATGAGAAAGAGGTATTATACAGTAAAAAGACTAAGTGCAGGAATATGAATCCCTTACAATAGTCTAAGTAATTGGTGAGGAGTGTAATGATGTGATGAATAAAAAGAAAGGGAAGGGAAAGAGAGATGCTAATAGTGAAAGGAGTCTTCTACAACTTTTAAAAACTCTTTGGAAAAGAGGATCAAGGGAGATTGAAGATTTCCACATCACTTTGATTTTAAAATTGGGGGAACGGGAAGATAACAGTGATCTTAATAGAATGGGGAAGGTCCAAGGATGGACAGACGGTGCTTTGGAGATAGTGATTTTGAGATGGCAGTGCCCCTGGAGAAGTCCCAGTGGGTAATTCAAGAGGAGACTTCAGGAGAGAGACTGGGATTGGATTAACAGACTGGAGAAGCAAGTACAGAGATAAGACCAATGAACTCATGAGAGGAGATTACCAAATTAAACAGTACAGAAAGAGAAGGTCCACAATGTAATATAGGGGACAGAAACAGGAAGATCACTGATGAGCTAGTCAAGCGCACTGAGAAGGCACATTTAGAATAAGATACCCGACCAAGACACAGCAGCATCTTTGAAAGAAGGGAAGAGAATATACATATATCCCAGAAAGGGGTGGACTGGTGCTGCAAAGGTCAATGAGAAGGAAGAATGAGAAAAGGTCATCAGATGGCGAAGGCTGGCATATTCTTTGCTATATGACTCTCTGGAAAGAGGGAAAGGTAGGGGGAAACAAAATATTAGCAATAAAAATCTCTTTCAAAAAAAAAGAATGAATGGAAACAGTTGGTAACCTTAGGGAAAACAAATTTCAATAGTGTGCCAGGATCTGAAACAGACAGCCCAAAGCTGAGAAAATGGAAAGAATAAATTGAAGAGTCTTTCTAGAAGTCTGGCTGGGAGAGAAAACTGAGTAAGAGTTCGGAGGAAGTCATGGTCAAGTGAAGGTTTTTTTAAGGAGGGGGAAGACCTGAGCAGGACTTTATGGAACAGATAAAGTGTTAGTAGATGGGGAGAGATTGAAGATGAGAGAGAAAAAATGATCAATTGGGGCAAGCTGAGGGCAAACTAAGACAAACTAAGGTCAAATCGATATCCAGTTATAAATGAAGGCTTCAATTAAGAATGCAGATTAGGGGATTTGCTGCTGACCATAATGTTTCAGGCATTTGATTATTGCAGAATATTCCAATGCATTTATGGTTCTCTGGGTTGTTTTATGATTGGGGATTCACTAAGCAGTTTCTATGGTGTTATTAACTGCCCGTTTAATAGATTCAAGTCTTCCATTTATTCTAAGTATGGAGTGAAGTTTTAAAAGAGATAAAAGAAACTTTGCCTAAGTTTAAAGCTCTTAGTAAAGGAGGAATCTTTTCATTCTTCTGTATGTAATATTTAGATAAGAATCGTTGAAAAGATAATTTAACAGTCCAGTTATCATCCATTTTTATAGAGGAGGGGAAAGAGAGAGAAGAAATCCAATGAAGCATACTGTTAGATCCAACTGGGCACCTAGGTGGTACAGTAGATAGGGTACTGGGCCTGGAGTCAGGAAGACTCATCTTTGTGAGTTCAAATCAGGCTTCAGATACTTATTAGCTGTGTCACTTAACTCTGTCTGCCTCAGTTCCTCATCTGTAAAATGAGCTGGAGAAGCAAATAACAAACCACTCCAATATCTTTGCCAAGAAAACCCCAAAAAGAGTCATAAGGAGTCAGATCCAACTGAAAAGATTCAACAACAAAAACAAAAACTGAAAGATAATTGAGTGGTCAGGTGATTCTCCCTTTTTATAAAGGAAGGAGAGAAAGAAATCTAATTAAGCATATAATCTAACAAGCATACTGTTAAATTCCACACCAATCACCAAAATATCAATGTGATTCAAGTGACCTATTCTGATACTCAATAGTCCAATGAATCAATGAATGCCTTAATTCAAGACTTCCCTTCACCAATGCAGACGACTGCCCATCCATGACTATCCGGGCCACGTGATTCTTGCCCACGTGCTCCTTTACGTTCAGTAGTACTGTTTACTGATGCTTCTGCAAAGAGATTAGCCGCCCCACAGCCCAACAGAGTGATCACATGCAGAATCACGAGGTGTACAGTTGGAAGAAACCCGAGACTATTTCACAAGGTTACAGAATTACTACTGCAAGGGACCTCAAAGAATATCTCTTGGGTTCATGGATGGAGAGATGAAAGTGACCTCAGAAAACACCTAGTCCAACTCAAAATTACTGATGAGGAAATTAATGAAGCCCAGACTAGTTGAAGTGACTTATACAAGATTTCACAACTGTCAAAGATGGGATCTGAATCCAGATCCTCTGGCTACCCTTTTTTTATTTTTTGCCTTTTTGGAGGGCAATTGGGGTTAAGTAACTTGCCCAAGGTCACACGGCTAGTTTTTTTTGTGTGGATGTTAAGTGTCTGAGGCCTTGAACCGAACTTGGGTCCTCCGACTCCAGGGCCAAAGTTCTTACTCACTGTGCCATCTAGCTGCCCCCTGGCTACCCTTTTCAATCTCATTCATGCCCTTCATTTTGCAGTTTTAATTCAATTCAAAAAGTATTTATTAGCTGCCTTTTATGTGCCTTTAAGCAACATTAGATGCGAGAGATACAAAGGCAAAAATTCCAACAGTCCCTTCCCCTCAAGGACAGCACCTTCTATTGGGAAGGAGGAAACCAAAGCAGACTACCTGTTAGCCAGGTAGTTACAGAGCAGACTTATTATGTTCTCCGACTCCAAAAGCAGTGTTCTTTCCACTCCACCACACTAAAGACAAGCAAATCAGAAGGATATGGTCCTACTTATTTCACCAGTATTAAAAATGATAGGTGCAGTACTTGAATCTCTGCTCTCAGGGCGATGTCAATGAAAACATCCCAAGGACAGCTATAAAACACAAACAGAACCGTGATGCAAACCAAGGTGCAGTGGGTGGTATTCTTTCCAATGTACAATTTTTTCATGCCTTGAAATCCTACTTCCCCAGACAAAACTATAAACTCCTCAAGGGCAGGAACTATGTGTTTTAAAAAAAAAAAAATAGCCAAAATTCTGAGCAATGAGCACCAGGTTGGGAATATACTGGACATAATAAACACTCAAATTCTGAAGCAGGTACCATTTTTTTCTTTTACAGGAAGAGATAAGAAGAAGAAAATCCATTAAAATGGGGTTTTTGGCAGGCTGTCCATACCCCTCATTTTACATTAGATAGCAATTTTCCATGGGGGAGGGGGGAGAGAGGGTCCTGTAACAGACCACATTTGGCACAGTGCTTGCCCTTTGCAGTTGGAAGCCGGCTTAGGGGGTGCAACTTAGCAGCTAATTTACCACTTTGCTAAAACGCTGTCTATCTAATGATGATAAAGTGGCCTCATCTACTCAGCATCTTGGGATGTTCAGCCCAGGCTCGGGTAGTGTTGTTCTTGTTCCAAAGTGAAGGGTGTTGACCACTGGGTAGTGAACTTCCCAAACAGCTTTCATAAATTTTAAAACAAAACAAAATTTACTGCAGTGGCTGCCATCCCCAGGGAAAATGGTGCTTTTCATTTCTCCCCATTCCACATCCCAAGGGAAAGCAGGATGATGGGAGCATTTTTCCAATAAAAGTGAGCTCATTACTGAAACAACTGGATCTGCTAGTGTAACAACAATAATCATTTATAATGATAATAGAAGCTGAGTATGGGTCTGAAGGTCTATAGATATAGTTGATTCTAAGCAAATGAAAAGTGAGAGAAAAGAGGGGCAGGAACAGGAAAGCTTATGTAACATTTAGCAAGGGCAGAATAACAAAGCTTTTATTTAGGACTAAGGTAAAGAGATTGCAAAGGATAGGAACACAGATGGAGGATTAGAGGGGGCTGTAAGAAACCTTCATTTTACAGGTGAGGAAACTGAGGCGGAGAGAAGTTAAGTGACTTACCTAGGGTCACACGGCTAAAGGGTCTAAGGTAAGATTTTAACCTAGATCTTCCATACTTGCCTTTCCATCAGATACATTTGATAATAAGATTAAGAGCAGCTGGCATTTATATAAGATTTGTAAAATGTTTCCTATATATCATCCCATCTGATCCTTACAACAACCCTGGGAAAGAGGTGCTCTTATGACCCCCATTTTACAGAAGAGAACACTGAGGTTGAGAAAGTTTAAGCAACTTTCCCAGGGTCGTATAACTAATAAGTTTCTGAGGCAGTGTTCAAATTCAAAGTCTCCCTAAATGGGGAGGTACAATACTCTCCCTGTGATACCACTAAGATCACAGAGACCTTTAGGGGCATTTAGTCGAACCCCCTCATTCATAAGATGAGGAAACTGAGGGGCTCAGAAACTTGCCCAAGTTTGCATAGTTGACAAGCATCAGAGAAAGAATTTGAACACAGGGCTTTTGACTCCTAAGCCCTTGCGCTACTGACTCTCCTATAATTTCTTTTACAGGTAACTTATTCTAACTATGTAAATAATGGCAATGAAAAGGACTCCCAGTATGGAAATTCTCTCCACCAAAACAAACCATCACTTCCTCTGTACTTTAGACTAAGTGACTCACCCAAGGTCCCAACTCTAATAAGCACTGGTCTCAGACCTCAAGCTCCAATCTGCCATACTCCAAGCCTGGCCCTCTAGCCTGTAGCCATTTAATGGAATAGCATCCCCCAGTGTGCCAGGATCACTCTGTACAAAAATGTCTCCAGGCAGAAAGAGTTCAATGGGTCTCCCAAGAACTAGATCTGCAGCTTTAGGCTAATGTCTGAGACAAAGGCTAGAGTGCAGTTTAGTCAGGACAAAATTCAGTAACAGGAGAAAAATCAACATGAGCCACAGTGAAAACCCAGAGAGCAGATAAAGGGAATTTTCCTTCATTTCTCAAACATTCAATTTTCTTTCCTAGCAAAAAACATCCCAGCTAAAGCATGAGAGGCACCCATGGTGCAGTAGATAGAAAGCTGCCCTTGAAACCAAGAAATTCCAGGTTTAAGTCTCCTCTTTGAAACATCCTGGCCATGTGACCCCCAACCAGGCACTCAACATCTCCTCTCTCAAGGCAGCTCTCTAAGACTAGAAGGTGTCGAATTGCAGCGGTAGAGGAAATCCCCTCATCTGGGAGTTCTCCATCTCAACAAAATCATAGGCCCTACCCCAATCTAAAAGAAGAGCAGTTATCTTAGTAAACCAGACTTTTTGGTTTCCAATCACATAGCCGTGGTTGGTATAGTGCTCAGTATACAGTAGGTACTTGATAAATGCTCTTTCCTTCTCTGTTCAATCTTCTTCTCTGCTCCAACTGAACCCAGCAACGCTCAGTGAGATCCTGAAGAAGTGAAGTCCCTTAAAGAGTTAATGCCTGTCTCTAGGGCAACAGGGCTGACTACTGACTGAAGGATAGGCATCTGTCTGCTAAGACTCTGATTGCTCAGCTCTTTCTGGCTTTGTTGATGCAACAATCAGCCCTGAATGTCTTCTGTTCTAATTTATTTTAACTTTAGCTTAATGAAATGCATAAAAGAACTAATGTATTGAGTTTGGGGATTTAAAATGACTTTTTACCCAGCTGTTTTTAAATCCACTAAGAAATTTTCTTGAATACTATTGTTAGTTTCGAGGTTAAAAAAAAG
This sequence comes from Petaurus breviceps papuanus, assembly GCF_028583685.1. Classification (NCBI taxonomy): domain Eukaryota; kingdom Metazoa; phylum Chordata; class Mammalia; order Diprotodontia; family Petauridae; genus Petaurus; species Petaurus breviceps. The sequence goes on from NW_027185761.1 coordinate 53,350,956, forward strand.
AAAAAGCAGATTTATAAACAAGAGAGGAGGTTTAACAGCCCCAAAGGCAGAAATACTCATCCATTCCCATGAGGCATAGAGAACTGCTTTAAAAAAAAATTCTAATTTCCATTCATTTTATCTTAGAGATTGCATATTCACAGAAGAGACAGAAGGCTATCTGAAGCACTGTAGAAAAGGACGTAAGATGTCAAGTAATTCAACATTGTTCATTTTCCGGTTAAGGAAACTGAGAACCAGAGAGATTAAGAAGGGAACCTCCTTGAGAACTTTTGTACTTGTATCTAGCACCTAAGAAGCACTAAAGAAATGTCTGTTGGAGGACTGGAGTAAGTGACCTAGAGCCAAGATCTCAGACTAGATCCAAGGTCCTCTGACTCCAGGATGAGTACTCTGCCCAATGCGCCACCCAGATGTGGAAGATCAATAAGTCAACCTCTCTGGGCTACCATTTCCTCCTGTACAAAAATGGTGGGATTGGATTAGATGGCATTTAAGGTGCCATCCGGGATGTGAATCTGTGATTATGAATTTGAAAAGGAAATCATTATTTGGAATTACTAGTCAAGCTATAACGGCATGGCCATCTTTAAGGAATTCAAAACTTCCGCCATCTTGAAATGTATCATGTCTTGAAGCTAAACATATGTTTATCGTGGGTGGGGTTCTGAGGAGGGAGATGAAGGGCTGACTAGCAGTTAGAGGGTTTAGGAAAGGTCTCTGGTAGATGGAAACTGGGAGTGAAGGTTTGAAAAGCACCCATAGGGCAAACCACAAGTTTTCTGGCACTGACGAATGCTCCACACTGTCTTCAAAGATTTGGGATCCTTTAAGGCTCTCTGAGAGTCTGAAAAGGAATCAGGAAAACTTGAGTTCAAGTCCCCTCTCTAACACATACAGACTGTCATGCACCAGGTAAGTAAGTCACTTTACCTCTCACTATCCTAAGGCAATTCTCCCCAAACTCAAGTTTAAAACATATGGACCTGCAATGGCACAGGAAGTTTCCTCATTGGAACTTTACAATAATAAGGAAATCACAGGTCCTGTTTCAAAGGAAAAAACCATTCCCTGACCCAAGCCTGAAACAAATGGGCTCTTCATAGGTGAGACCCACCGTACTGAGCTTCCCCTCACCCTGCACTCTCTCCCTGGTTTCCCCTCTCTTTGCCCCTGCTAAAATAAATGAGCTATTCCATCTGTCTTAATTCCCTTTGGTTTGTTTTTCAGGAAGGGGTTAGATGTGACAGGTGGACTCTTTCTTGTTAGTGGGTTAATTAGTGAGGAGGCAGGCAGACACCTGTATCCCCTTAATCTGATGCTAGGGATAGCAACAGAAAGGCACAGATAAAAAGGAAGGAAAAGGCTTCCAACCAGCAAATACAGGGAGAGACAATACACAGCTGGATAAACCAGCTCATTTTTTTAACACAACTTCCAAGGCTGATCTACATTATCACTGGAAGAAGAGCTGATGCAAAGAACCTGACCTTGCCCCCTCCCCTTTTTATCTGGAAGCCCCAGTGCTATTTTGAGATTATGAGGGCTGTGTTTATTCTCCGGAAAATCCTATTTATTAACTTCTACGGAAAACAGTGAGAAACTTTCAAAAGAAACCTCCCAGGTAAGCCAGAGTCCTCATTTTGTTTACTAACCCAAGGGATGACTGCATTTCTAGTTTAATATGGTGAGTTAAGTCAGAAGATTCAAGAATTCAAGAAGATTCAAATCCAGTCTCAGCCATTTACTACCTCAGTGGGACCTAGGGCAGATCCCTAATCTCTCTGGACTCAGTTTCCTCATCTGTAAAATGAGATTAGGCTAAATGACCCCTGAGGTCTCCTCCAGACCCTGCCCCAGACTTCTACAGGACTCCAGTACAATCCTCCTGGGCCAGTTACCTACACTCCTCTCCTAACCTCCCAACCCTTTTTAGCTCTTTTCTGGGTGGTTCTCCACAGGTAGAAAGTAAACTGCCTAAGGACAGGGGCTGTTTCCATTTTGCTTAACTTTGTATCCCCAGGGCCTGATACACAGTAAGTAATCTGCTTAATAAATGATTCCTTCCTTCCTCTTCCCCTTTCTCTCTCTTTCCTTCTTTTCCTCATTGAATTTATAATTATATTCTTCTTTAACAAACACTGACTATGTGACAAGCACAGAGCTAAGTATACAAAGAAACAGAAAAAACAGTTCCTGCCTTCAAGAAGCTTATATCATAATGAAGGCACCAACACAAACACAGATATGTATATACAAGATACATTCCAGATAGGGGAAAGGCATCCTTAGAGAAGAAGGGCTAAAGTCTGGGTATCTACACTTGACCAGATGGGATCATATAAAGCACTCGGCATACCTTGAAGTGCTATAAAAATCAACTGTTACAATAATAGTAACTATTATTATCTGTATCATTCATTCAATACCATCTGGAGGCGAACAATAATAAAAATACAATAACAACCATCAGGCTTCCCATGGGGCAGCAGTCTAATTTCAAAACTTTTCTACAACATAATAAACATGCCTGAAAACTAGGCCAGCATTGATTTGCATGCACCAAATAAATATTCTATCAATTATAGTTGTGCACCAGTGTATGTATGAGCACATGCACACAAATGTGTGTGTGTGTGTGTGTGTGTGTGTGTGTGTAAGTCAAAGGCTTTAAACTGTGGCTCACAGTAATTTCAGATAAAAAGCTCATATGGTGGAGTGAATCCTGCTAATAAATGACAGCCCCAGTGTGACATATTCCAGGAATACACCAGCACCCATCTTGAAACTATCTGAGGGGCATATTTGTTGTGATTTAACTCTAAGATCTCAGTAAGCCTCTGAAATCACAGTCAGTGTTGAGCAGAGGGTAATGTTCACCAAGTAACCTTTTAAAGAAAGTGATAAAAGCATAAAACCAATTAAAGACTTACACATCTTCTCTTAATACTTTCTTGAAATTTGCATAATTTCTGATTGGACAAAAAAAATCTCATTTCGGTTTCTTTACTGAAAAAACCAATTGGGTCAAAAACTATTATCTCAAGAAGAAAAGGAGTAAAAACTAAACCTCAAAATTATTCAGTAGAAAGAAAGATCCCTGAGGACAGGGTCTGTTACATTTCTGTCTTTGAATGCCTTGTGCCTGACAATCAGTCAATCAGTAAACATTTTTAAGGACTTAATATGCACCAGAAACTGTGCTAAGTAAGCTCTGAACACAGGTTAAGCACTTAATAAATGCTTGTTGAATTTAATTAAATGATGACCAAGGAGGTTAGCCATCAATCATTACTTCATAAAAGCACAGGCCTAGAAATGGAAGGGAATCTAGTCCAAGCCCCCCATTTTATAGATGGACTGAGGCCCAAGGACACTAAGTTAATTAGCCAGTGACACAGGTACAAAGTACCAGAACTGGGATTCAAACCCAGATTTTGGACTCCAAATTCAGCATTCTGGGAGCTATACCAAATTGCTTCCATGTCGTGAGGAAGAATTACTTAAAAGCCATGGGGTGAGGGGAGGAGTGCGAAAAACAAAGTAATAAAAATGATGCTTTTAAAACTTTCCAAAATAGGCTTAAGCCGCATCAGTCATTGCACTGGGTCATTTGAGGGCAGCAACATCTCACCATCTTGGATCCCCGTTAGAACTGACTTCCTAGAACCAAAGGGTTTTTGAGCTAAAAGGGGCCCTGGAGACCTAGTCTAGCAATCTCATTTGACAGACAAGATGTTCAGAGAAGGAAAAGCCAGACCCCATATTTTGATACTTCAAAGAATGGCAGAATTTGAGGGTTGGGAGGCACCTCAACAGCCACCTAGCTCAACTCATCCCCAGGAGGGCAACTTAGCACACGAGTGGCCATCTGGCTGCCGCCAAAGGAAGGCGACTGCACCATCCCAGGAGGCCACCCATTCCACTTCTGAATCGCTCTCTGTTTCGGGAAGATTTTCCTGACATCCAGCATAAATTCACCTCTTTGCAGCTTCCACCACTGCTCCTGGTTCTGCTCTCCAGAGCTAAACAGAGCAAGCCTAATCTGCCTTCCACATGACAGGCCTCTATATACTTAAAAACAGCTGTGATATCTCCAATGAGTCTTCTTAAGACTATTCCTTTCACCAATCTTAGACTATTTTGCATGGGTTCTAATCTTTTCCTGTCTCCAAACAAGACTATAAGCTAGCTATCAGAAAGTAGGAGCAGGGTAAAATAAATACATTCCTTTTTGTAAGCCCCATATCACAGGACAAAATGTCAGAGATAAATTAGGAAAGAAATACTTGAATTAAATTTTAACAAAATTATTCTTGAAGATCGGTGGAATCAGGATTTTTTCTTAGCGATGTTTCACACTCTCCTCCTTTTCCACACTCCACTATGGTGAAGCGTACTCTTGTGACTTAAGTCATCTGTCCCTACTTCCCCATTGGGAAATCAACCACTTTCCTTGTGATTCTGCAGTGGGAAACACTGGGAATCAATAGATGTGGATTCAAATCCCAATGGTGCCATTTACTTCTTGTGCGACCTCACCTCTCCAGGCTCCTTTCTCAACCATTCCCCAGCACATTTCTCCCCCTGGAGTGCCCTCTGCTCCCGAGGATCCTTCTCTGATTGGTCAGATGTTTCTAGAACCTACATTTTAAGGAAAGGTGCAGGCTAGCCATGATTGTGACTTTATTCCTCACCCAGCTCCCTCCTGAAACTTCAGTTTCCCCAACGTTTACTTAGCACAGTGCCTGGAACATAGTAAGCACCTTAAAAAATGCTTGTTAACTTGTTGTCTTGACAAGCCATTTTCATATATCTCAATCCCCATTTCCTCCTTTGTAAAATGAGGAGGTCAGAACCGAAGACCTCTAAGGAACTTCCCAGCTCTCAATCCCTAATGCAATGAGTTTTAGGAGAAGGATTGAGCAAGCTTTTTTCCCCCTTGATATACCTCCTGACAATCTAGGAGCTGGGGAGGTGAAGGAGAATTTTGTAATAATAATAACAATAATAATTATGACAACTGTGATAATAACAATACTATCTATTTAGCACTTACTAGGTGCCAAGAGACAAGGGTTATACAGTTTTGAAATAGTTTAAAAGGAGCAATTTGAATAAACAAAGAAATATGTAAAGATGTAATCCATACTTAGCTGCTGGAACAGAATTTAAGTTCTAGGATTACTCAGTAACATTTTCTGGTTCTATCTGGATTGAGGTTTGTAGAAGAGATTTTATAATTTAGAGTGAACTAAGTGTATTTACATGAATGTTTTCGAAGCATTTTTCTGAAGCGATTAATACTGATTAAGGAAATAGAGTGAAACAGATGGCAGGAGTCTAAGATATGAAAGGGTACTTTAAAAAATAAGTTAAATTGAAGATTAAGGTGATATAAAAACAAAAGATATCATTAAAAAAATAAATCAGTAAAATTAAATCAATGCCATGCTTTGGGGAGAAAAAAACTCAAGCCCTGCTTTGCTATAATTGCTGAGCAAGAATGAAAAAGCAAACAGTGAACAGAAAGTAAAACCCTAGTCCCATGTTGGCCAATAAACATGTGATGCTGTTTTACTAAGGATCAACTTTGGAACTAATATATACAATTATAACCAAAGAGCAAGCCAGCAGCAGCCATCACTCAGAATTAATGCTGGAGGGAATCATTAAAATATTCATTCAACCTCTGGTTTCACCTATCAGTAAACAGGCCTGCTCCCATTAAGTGACTTACCCAGGATGATGCAGCTAGCTGTCAATGCCTTCCCTTCTAACTCACCTTCCATCGATCAAATCAGACAGTCAACATGCACTTTAGTATGTTAGGCATTGTACTAAGCACTGGGGATACAGAGAAAGACAACAAACATGGTGCCCATCCTCAAGGAGCCCATATTCTGTTGGGGGAGACAACATGTAGATAATCAGATCTATACAAAATCCAGACAGAGTGGATGGAAGGTAATCTCAGAGCGGGAGGGACCAACCCGCAGCTGAAGGACAGGGAAAGGCCTCTTGCTAAAGGGGGGTTTTGAACTGAGCCATGAATTACTTTGCAGGTATCTATTTATAGATAGGTTGTATATCAAGGTGCTTTATAAATACTTGTTGATTGAATGACTGAGTATGGCTAGGATTAGGCCACTGTCATTTCCTCTTTCCAGATGTTTCTGTGGCTTAGCATAGATCTTGGCCATTTCCCTTGCATTTCTAACCACCGCCTCCTCTCTTGGGAGTCCTGGGAGGAAGATGCTACTAGTATTATCCCCATTTTATAGATGAGGAAACTGAGTCTGAAAGAAGTTAAATGACTTGTCCAGGGTCAAACAGTTAGGTAAGCACCCTAAGGTAGGATTTTAATTCAAGCTTTCCTAACTCCAAGTCCAACATTATTCACCTAGCTACCTCTAAAACTCACTCTCCATATTTGGGTAAGTAGAGAGAATGTGTTACATATGGGAGGGGAAGAAAAGGAAAAGACTAGTATGGACCAGGGGTAGTCAAGGAAGGCTCCATGGAGGGGCTCCATGGTTTGTGACATGGAATAATACCCAGGGACTGGAATCACCCAAACTGGGCTAAAACACCGGCTGGGCTCCCGGCTGCCTTTACTGTCTCTGCCACTGTCTGGCTGACAAGGGAGGGCTAAGTTAGAGCACAGAAGCTAGTGGGTTTAAGTCAAAACAAAGAACATATCCCGAGGCTGGAATTCTATCAACATTACCTTTCTTAGGCTCCTCAGCAATGGGGTCTGAGAGCACTGGGGAGACTAAATCTAATCCCACTCCCCAGTGTAGGTCGGCATCACCTCAGCACAAAGGATTCTTCATCTCTGCTGGCCCAGTGCGCTTGGCCCTGAGATTTTATTAAGCACCTTGGAGTTTATTACACACTGTGGCTCACCTCCTTTATAGGATTTTCTTCCCAAACTCAATAGCCAGCAAGCCAGGAAGGTTAACGGCATTCTTGATTTACTGTATAAGATACAAAGTCATCCATCTGAGGTTTCCAAACAGTACAACAAGCTATCGAATTTGGAAAAATATAGCCTCCGAATCGGCCTATTTCTTTTCTGTGGCATCATTCCACTCCATTTGGTTTCTGAGGTTGGATACTACCCCAGAAAATTCCCTTACAATTCACTTGACCACTGGAATGTTTGCTTTCTGATGAAAAATTTGGGGAATGTCCATATCTTGGAATCACAGAAATTCAGAATTTATATTTTGTTGAATCAAGGAATCTTAAAGCCACGAAGTAGTTTGGAGGCTGTTTGAGTTCAATCACCTCATTTGAAAGATGAAGAAACTGAAGGACAGAAAAAGAGAGGGAGGGAGATGGAGACAGAGACAGAGAAAGGGACAGAAAGAGAAACAAACTGAGAGACAGAGAGAGAGAGAGAGAGAGAGAGAGAGAGAGAGAGAGAGAGAGAGACAGAGAGACAGAGAGAGACAGAGACAGAGAGGAGAGAGACAGAGAGGAGAGAGACAGAGACAGAGAGAGGAGAGGTGTTAAGTAACCTGCCCAGAATCAGAGCTACAAATATCCAAAACAGAATTTTATCCAAGGTCTTCTAAGTTTAGTTCTTCAGCCCCACTACCTTTTGACTTATATTTTAAGGCCATGGATTCATTCAAAATTCATGAGTCAGCTCTTTCCTCATGTACAAAATTCACCACTGAAAACCACGCTGATGACACTCTGTTAATCTTGGCCCAGAGAGCTGGAGTTTTCAATATATATTCCATAGAATGTTGAAGACACCACCAGAGGCTGTAGGGAGCCCCATAAACACGTCGGGGAAGGGCTCAGGAAAACGTACTTGAGGAGTTCTTCTCTAACAGGCCCTGTGTGAGAAATGACTTTTCTTTTTTTAATAATAGTAATACCTCTCTTTATTGTTGGTTACACTTACTTCGGTCCTACATGAGGACCATTTACTTCGAGCCAGATGACACCTTGGACTGTGTGTAGCTCAATCCTCTCATTTTACAAATGAGGAAACTAAAGACCAGGGAAGAGAGGGGCCTTGCCTGACATCAGACAGGTGGCTTTCCACCTGGCCAAGGCAGGATTCAAAGAGAGCTCTCCTGATACTTGAGACTCCGAGTTCTCACCACTGTACTGCACTGCCTTTCTCAACACTGACTGAAGACAGGGCACTACTGTTTGAAATCGGATCACTTCCCACAATGCTTTTCACAGACCTCAGGAAATATAGTTCACAAATATGATTAGCACTGCAAAAAGGAAACTTTATAGAGCAACCAATATCATGTGAGGTCAATTCATGGAAACACTCGCAAGTGAAAGGGGCAAATCATTGACATGATCTCAGGCCAAAGGTTATGAGAACGAGATAAGAACTTGTGGCTGAATGTTTATTAGAGTCACAAGAGGTCTGGCCTTGTCTCACACCACTGCTACCAAGATTACAAAGTCCTAGGGATATGCCTTCAACTTGGTTTGCAGGCAACTTCCTTGATAAGGCAGGATATGGTATTTGATTATCTATACAGAACAAAGGAAGAGAAATTGGCAATCAATCAATATGGCCCACATAGAAAGTCAACTGGACAATTTGTGCCAGGCCTCAACCCCCTTTGGAGTCCCTAGATCATATGGACCAACCCTCTACATGGATCAAAAGGGTGAACAATAGCCAAACCTCCATTTATCTTTGTGCTGAGTAAGTGACATTATTAATTTAGTAATTAATTCTTCCATTTAATTTATGAACCATTTTTAAGTGCCTGCTATGTGCTAATGGGGTCTCTGCTAGGCCCTAGGTATGCAAAGATAAAATAATACTTCTGGCCTTCAAGAAGCTTACATTCTGCTTAGAGAAAAACATCTATACAAGTGCAAGACACAATGAGAAGGCATGGGGCTGGTCTAAATGGCCTCTGAGGTCCCTTTCAGCTTACATCTGTGCTTTGATGGACTTGGTTTAAAAGGAGGATCCTTGATCTAGACTTAGAAGGTGTCATTGGGGCTGTATTAAGGTCCTCCCTTACCCCTTCTCCCCTGCTTTAATTTATAGTTGAGGAAAGTAAGGGCCAGGAAGATAAAATTATTTATCCACAGGGGCAGTGTCAGAAGTAGAAAAAAAAATGAAGAATTTAAATGAACTCTAAGAATAGTGGGGTTTTTTTTTTTTAACATGAGTTGATAAGCCCCTGACTATAGATCAAGCCCCATAGGTAGAATCTAAGAGAGGATATGGGCAACAGTCCTTCAGGTTTATGACTGACTGCCCATTCCCTCCAATTCACTGCCATCCACCCATTTCCTGGAAGAAATCTCCCCGCCATGGGAGGAACTGATTTTCCTGAATGAGGAGTCAAAGAAAGCCCAATAATTTCTAAGTGAGCCTGAATTTTCTGTTCTGTCTTTGTCTCAGGGTTTGGAGAGGGAAAATTGCTTTAAGCTGCCCCCCACCCCAGAAGCCTTCTAATCAAACCTAGTGAATCTGCAGCTTTCATCAGAGCATAGTTCAGGCATGATCTTCCACAGCAGGCTGCTCATATAACAGATTCATGTAGGACCCTCTTTTTCTGTTCTACTTCAAATATGGAAACACTCATCCTATTTGGTGTTGGTTGAGAAAAAAACACAAACACAAAGATACACACACACACACACACACTGAAAAACTTTTTTTCAAAAGTTCAGTCTTGATTCTGGAAATTTATGAGCAATGATACCAAGTGAAACCTAGCTTCCTTTACCTATGTAGAAGTCAAAGGAAATTAGGTAGCTGGCTGGGGGAAATCCCAGGGCAAAATGAAGGATGTGGCTCAAAGATCTGGATATATACATGTATACATATATATATATATATATACACACACACATATATATGTATGTGTGTATGTATGTATATACGCATATATTTTCCCCCCATTCTTCTACCTAAAGGACTTCCAGTCCCCACAACTGTTAACAATATCTGGCAATAAATCTCCCATCAAGAGTACTCTGAAGGAGCGATTTTTCCAGATGTCAAAGCAGGCTTCTGATCATTCATCCAAAGTCATGGCCAATCTCAACTGAAGAATAAAAGACATTCACAGGGTACAAGATAAAAGCCATTCACTTGGAACCTGCACAACCAAGCTTGTCAATGCAATCCCAGTAAATGCCTCTGTGACTTCCTCCTCTGATCCATGACAGTGAGTTCCTAGGTTCTCAAGGACAATCTAGGAGGATCACATGCTCAGCCTGGTCCTACCAACCTGAAAAGTTACTGAGGATGGACAATGGACTATATAGGCCTATCCCCTTGGGGACCCACCTCACTAATCACCAATCTGGTTGTAGAGTGACAGTTTTTTTTTTTTTAAGGCAGAAAAATAGAGAAATAGTATATAAAACGGGGCAAAGGGGTTTGCTCTCACTCTGGAAGCAGGGGATGAAGACAGAATCCATACAAAAGAAAAAACATTTCTAAAGTGACTTAAAACCAGGTGAAAAGAACTTTAAGTAAATAGTTTTCCTAGGACTAAAATATACAAGTTTTGGTGCATTTAACTTTGTAACCTCTGTTCTGACCATAGAGGTTTCTTAATGTTGATTTTTCACAATTTGGGTGTTCTTTTTTTTTTTTAATGTGGGTGATTTCCAGATTAAAGTTGCTAGATTGCTTGAATTCTGAAAGGATACAGGATGTTTAATTTTATCCACTTGAAACCTGGAAAACCCAGTGAGGATTGACTAGGTTGGTTAGGTTAGATAGAGCAAGGTGGCTCAGGAGGCCAGAAAATATTTAATTTCCATATGGGCCAGTTAGCTTCTCACTGGGAATAATCCAATCCTCTGACCACACATTGTACCAAAACTCCAATTCACCAATGCCAATCAAAACATTCATACCTATTCATACAAAGTAAGACAGTGTAGATGGCTTGGAACAACTTATCACCACTTCTGGAAGTTAAATTCAAAGTACAGGTCAGTCCCGTTAATAGTGGGTTGATATGTGAAGGGTAGCTTTTTTCTTCCTAATGTAAGAATCAAAATGGGGATTACCTATGCCCAGATTAGAAATCTGTGCACGAGAATTCAGTCAGCCAAACCCCACCGAGATAGCAGATGGGCTGCTGAGTATTTTTGGATTTTTATCTTACAGCCAATGCACCCATCTGGTAGCGTATAGAAATTATGCTTTTGGGTTTTTTTTCCTCAAGTCCAGATCCCCTCATGTAATTGAGGTTGATGAATAGAGTCCTAAAATTGTACACAGTAGGGAAAGAAGTATAAATGCATACACACAGATAGAGGCGTAATTTATCTCCGCCATTAGAGTCGGTCGTGTTTGTATAAAGTTTTTACTGCGGTAAACCTATATTTTTGGCGAAGGGTAAATTGCTGAATCACTCATTGTGCAAAGGAAAATTAGGTTCCTAAAACTTTTAGTGGTAGTTAAAATTAGTATACAACATAAAATAAACAAGATATGCAAAGTAACAAAGCTAAACATTGAAGTTTACATTTCTGACAAAGAGAAACCAATGCCAACAGAAGTATCAACACTTCACTGAAGATAAAATACAGGGGAAACTCGAACAGAATTCAACTCAGTCTGACAAGTAAACAGAATAACAACATGGGTCAATTTATATGCTACTTTTCAAGAATGTCAAGTGTATGGAGACAAATACGGACATTCTAAAATGTGTTCTCTGATTCATGGAACAGCTCAGAGCCTCCCAGTTGGCATGGCAAGCCCTTATGGACTTCCTCAGGCAAGCCCCAGGTGTATCCAACAGTTGGATAACTATTGAATCCTAATAAAGCAACATGCCAAATTCCCCCTCCTCTGGCCCTGACTCAATCGTTTATGCCTTTGGTTTGGCCGGTTCTCAGCAGCTTTATGCAAAGCTCCCAACCATGCCCTTAGAACATGAGTCTCACCCCACAAAAATCTTGTCTTACACACTCTCGCTTATGTTCCAGGGGCCACAGCCAGGCCTGGTTCTGCAACATTCAGATGATGTTCACCATTTTTAGGATTACAGTAAATCTCACCCTCGCTATACTGAAAGCTCTTCATGGAACTCCACCCTACTTATGCCCTACTACATTTACCCAGAAGAAAACTAACATTTTAAGCCTAATGGTTGCCTTTGTGTTTGGGTATTTTTCCACTTTTGAATGGAAAAGAGTAAATTAGGGAGGTGGGCTGAGGGGGGTAAGGAGAAGACTAAAAATAGCCAGCATTTATATAGTATTCTAAAGTTTACAAAGTACTTTTACACAAATTTCATTAACAACCCTGTTAGGTAAATGACATGATTGTCCTCAGGTTACAGATGAGGCAAAAAAAAACTTGGAAGAATAAAGGGATTTGCCCAGGATCACATAGATGCTGTCAAAGACAGGATCTGAACTCAGAACTCAGGGTGTTCTGATTCCAAGTTCAGGTAGATATTCACTACATCATCTAGCCATCTACACCTAAAAAAGCCCAGCCCTCAACTCAGAGTCAACACATCCATCTGGTTGTATACAAAAAATGGACTTTTGCCAACTTTTTTTTTTTACTAAATCAATAACATAATTGAAGTCAAAACACTATCATGAAATGCTACCGAAGGAACAAAATATTTTACACATAAGATATGAGTTGAAACCCTCTGTCATCCATGATTTGGTAACAGAAGCAAAGCCATTTCTTGGAGGCATTCTCTTTTTTGTCTCTTCTAGAGATGTTCTCTAATTTTCTTTTTCATTTTGAAGAAGGCTTTAATTTATATCAGGCTCCATACCATGCCTGCCACACTGCTTTCCTCACTAATTTTTCAAATATTCCTGTTACCTGAAATGACTATCTGACTCCTGCCTTTTATCCTCTTCTACCTCTGCCCTCAATTTAAATACCACCTTCAACTTGAGGCCTTTCCCAATCACCCCCCGCAATTAATGGTCCCCCTTCTTCCCATATTTTTGTTGTTAGTTTTCAGTCCTTCCAGTCATGTCTGACTGACATGACTGATCCCATTTAGGGTTTTCTTGGCAAAGATACTGTAGTGGTTTGCCATTTCTTTCTCAAAGTCACTTTACAGATGAGGAAACTAAGGCAAACAGGGTTAAGTGACTTGCCCAGGCTCACACAGTTAGTATCTGAAGCCAGATTTGGACTCAGGAAGATGAGTCTTTCTGACTTCAGATTCAGCCCCCTATCCCACTGTGCTCATCTTCTCCCCAAATTACCCTATATTCATTGGTGTATATATATAGATATATTTGTATGGGTTACAGCCCTTCCCATAAGCTCCTAGAGGGGCTTATATTATGTTTCATTTCTGTCTCTATCCCAACCACCTAGCCCACAGTAATCACTTAATAATCCATTGTTTAACTAATTGATCTTCAATCCTCCTTTCTCACTTTAAGTTCAATTTAAGAAAGACTTAATTACCTACTATGTGGCAGGTCCAGTGCTAGGCATTGAGGATATAAAGGCAGAAAATGAACCAGTCCCCACCCTCAAGGCACTTATATTCTACTGGGGAATAAAACATGGAAAGGCAGCATACAATGAAAGAGTGACAGATTTTATTTTTTTCAGGCAATCAGGGTTAAGTGACTTGTCCAAGGTCACAGAGCTAGTAAAGTATCTGAAGAGTCCTCCTGACTCCAGAGCCAGTTTTGTACCCACTATAACACCTACCTGCCTCTATGACAGATTTTTTAAGTCAGAAAGTTTGGGTACAAATACCAGAGATCTACCTCTCTGGGCCTCAGTTTCCACATTTGTAAAACTCAATAAATAAACATATGTGCTAAACTCTAGGGATTAAAAAAAATAAAAGAGGCAAAAGACAGTTCCTGCCCTCAAGTAGCTTACAATGGAAGTGAGGAGGCCACAAGTAAACAAATATTTACCTATATGCATCATAAATAAAAACTAAGTCATAGAGAAAAGCACTGTAATTAAAGGAGATTAGGGCAGGCTTCTGGTAGTAGGTGGGATTTTGAGACTTAATGAGGGGACAAGGTGAACTTCTCATTTCCCTTCCAGCTCTCTCAGATCTTCCGATATTTGCTTGCGAACGAGTTAGGCTGCCGTCTAAATAAAATGCATTCTTCATCTAGATGTTGTCCTTATGGAATTCCCTAACTCTTCATGAGTTCATCTCCAAGTGGAACAGAGAACAAAAAGCAACCTTTTTTATTCTTTTTGATGTTTTTTTCCCATTTCCAAAAAGATAGCTGCTAGTGATCACTTCATTCTTTATTTTATGGAACCCGTAAGGCATCACTTACTGGCTCCCTGTGGAGATTTAAGGGAAAAACACAATTTTTAAAAGCCAGTAAATAACTATCAACAAACATCAGATTTTTTTTTTGAGCACCTGGAGATTAAGGGCAGAGACTATGACTTCCCCATCCTTCAAATAAAGGGAACCATAAGTAAACTGATGGAAAACATTTCCCTCTATCTACTTCTTAGAAGAAGCATCTTCCAGATGGGCTGCCAAATGAATATTTTAGGAGTGTGTGTTCAGCATCTGAAATCCTACTGTGAGAGGAAAGCCATTCGCCTGCTGTATTTCCCTGGGGTACAAACCCACAATCAAAAAGACCACATTTATCTGTTTGCACAGAATGAAAAGCCGGTATCTCAGGACAGGGTTATTTAGGTATATTGCAGGTGGCCTTGAAACTCCCAGAGCAAAAAAGGTGCTTGTCTCCTTTCAAGAGTTAAGGGCGCCTTTGTTCATCTGCTCTCCTGTTTTCTCATCATCTCAATCAATGAAGTGGGAGGGGCGTGGGAATTGTGAGTATATTGGGGTGTGCAGAGGATGATGTGTCCTCTGGAAGAAAGGAAAGGGCTCTTAAGTGCATCTGAGAATCAATTATCACCAGTTAACGAGACACAAGAACAGCAGGGCTAACAGAAAACCATGGACACATTAGCCTTCTTTCTCCCTGAGGAAATCATTGAGTAGAGATTCATCTCAGAATCCTGTGTTCCTTCAAAGTTCACCTCCTCCACCAATGCCTTCTCACCCCCCCCCGCCCCAATTTCTAGAGCTATCCTCCCTCCTCAATTTCTGACTCCCTTAAAATATGACTTGTGTAGCTCTCTCACCCACCACCCTCCAAGATCCTTAAGGGCATATATCTGGAGAAGTACCTAGCACAAAATGTTATTTACAAAATGTTTGCTGATTTTAACTGAACTGACAAGAACCTAGACTCCATCACACAATAACTGGCCAAGCACACGAATATGTGGTCAAGAAAAGAAGGAAAGAAACAAGGAAAACTCACAGGATTTCAGAGCTGATCCCTGGATCACAGATCAAGAACTATAGAAGGGTCTTAGAGACGATCTAGCCTAACTATTCATTTAACAGATGGGGAAACTGAGACTGGGGAGGGGAGGAAAGTGGCATATCCCAAGTCATGCACCTACAGTGGAAAATTCTGGTGACAGATGGTATGACAAAGGTTTTCTGATTGTGTATCCAGTGCTCTGGTGCTCATTTGATGTGTGGAGGATGGCGCCGGAAAGGATAATCAGAATGGTCCAATAGTGAAGTGTAGGGCTTAACCTGGGGTAGAGGATGCAGACACTTAAGAAATGCCTTCAGAACTAAATTCACCCCTTAATTACACCAGATGTGATACTAAAGTTAAAAAAAAAATGATTTCCACAAACTAGTAAGGTTGTTTTCAGGGTTTGTTCTCTCTCTCTCTCTCTCTCTCTCTCTCTCTCTCTCTCTCTCTCTCT
>NW_027185761.1:53366716-53455294 GCF_028583685.1 Petaurus breviceps papuanus
TCTCTCTCTCTCTCTCTCTCTCTCTCTCTCTCTCTCTCTCTCTCTCTTTCTTTTTCTTTCCTTCTTTCCTTCTCTCTTTCTCTATTTCTTTCTTTCTTTCAAGGAATTCCTTCAGTCTTAGAGAAGACTCTTGAGATTTGTAGCATGAGGGAGAAAATGAGGACAGAAATAAGAATGTCTTGTGGGCCAAGGAAGAAAGGGTCTCCATCAATACAGAATTGGACACTCCGTCACTATTAGCTCATTAGCTCGCGTTAGGTAACTTTTACTCCATGCAGGAAGTGAAAGCACTTCAGGCTCACTGTTTCCACTGTTCACTAAGCAGGCACAGAGGCAGATGGGGGCATTTGAGGGGCACCACAGACAGTGATTTAGGGATCTGCAGCTGGAGGCAAGGGGTGGGGTTGGGGAGCGGAAAATACAGCAACTGGACTGGTTTTGACATTTTGCAAGTCAACCCAAACCCCAGGTTGTTTGCCAACTCAACCCAAGAGAGGTGTTAATAGCAGTAAATATTTGCCATGCCTGGCCTTTTCATTTGTTTGTTTTCTTCATTAGGTTTTCCCTGTAGCCAGACTAAGAGTCTTTTGGACCTGGGTTTAGGTGGCACTTAACGGATTTGTTTTTTATGTTCCTAATTACAGTAAGGAGGGCAAAAGCATATTTCCAAAAAGTCAGAAACTTTATTTTACACTTAACTGTGCTATCTGATCTTATTTTTAAGAGAACCAGCAAGCAAGCTGGCCATAAGGTTTCATAGAAAACCAGTCTTGGGACAGCTAGGTGGTGCAGTGAATAGAGCACCAGCCCTGAAGACAGAAGGACCTGAGTTCAAATCCTGCCTCAGACACTTAACACTAACTGTGTGACCTTGGCCAAGTCACTTAACCCCAACTGCCCTGCCTTCCCCCCTCCAAAAAGCAAAAAACCAAAAAGAAACAGTCTTGTGGACTCTCATGCACATGCTAGGATTCCACTGGAGGGTGGGTGTGGGGAAGTGGGTTCTGCTAAGGAGGGGGGCAGGGTATCATTCCTGCCTTAAAACAGAAGGTAAGAAAATTTGTGCTTAACTTAATTTCTATCAGGAAACAATGGACAGATTCCAGCAGAAAGGAGAAGGGAGCAGGTTATTGTTACTGATTACCTCATTCAAAATGTCTCTTTTAAAATTTCCAGTTCCATAAATCTTACTGTTAATGGATCAAACAGATAATGAGAGTGTGCTGGCTTTTGGCCAAGATTTCTCACATGAAGTTTTACAGAATAACGGTCGCTTCCACATCCCCACTCCCCACCCCCAAGCCTGAAGATGGAGACTCAGAATCTTTCTCCAGAATATATCAAGAAAGAGACCTGGGTTTGGAGTCAGAGGCCCTAAATTCCCACTCCCATGAATGATCATCACATCTACATATCACTTTCCCCATCTATAAAGTGAGGGAGACTGGACTCAGTGGTTCCTACTGTCCCTGCTAGCTTAAAACCCATAAAATCCAAAATCAGCCTATAAAGGAAAGTGAGTTGGAGTTGGCTTTCTGCTGCTCAGGAGCTTAGATCTTCATATCTGATACCTTTGACAAGGAGTCACCTGAGCCTGAGTTTCCGGATCCCCAAGGAAGGGAAACCTCAAAAGCCATTTAGTCCAACCCATACCGACCTATGTTCCGACTAGAACATAGCCAGTGCCTTCTGCACGAAGCCTTCCCTCTGAGACTAAGTATATCCCAATAGCTCTTTCGTACATGGTTTTCTGCATGTTTTGCCCCCGTTATATTGTGAGCTCCTTGAGGGCAGGAACTGGTTTTCTTTTTTGTTTGTGGGATATGGAGCTTTGCCTTTCTCAGCATCCCCAGTGCTCAGTCTAGTACCCAGCACGTGGCAGGTACTTAGTAAATGTTAGTCGGGAAACGAAGTGGCACAACGGATCGTCAGGAAAGCCTTAGTTCAAATTGGACCAAATCAAACAGAGATGAGCTGTGTGACCCTGAGCAAGTCACTTCACCCTGTCTGCCTCATTTTCCTCATCTGTAAAATGAACTGGAGAAGGAAATGGCAAACTGCTCCAGGATCTTTGCCAAGAAAATCCCAAATGGGGTCACTGAGTCAACTGAAGAGCAAAAAGATACTAGTCGACAATGAGGTGACAGTAGTCTCAGGCTCTTCAAACCCCTCCGCCCAAGACATACACTTAGAATCTTAGACTATCTAGCCTCTGCATGAAGACCTCCCTCCATAAGGGACATCCATGTGTCCTCCCCAAACCCACTGCATTTTGAGATAGCTCTAATTATAAGGGAAGCCTAGGTTTGCCTCTTAGAACCTTCCACCTGCCTGCTCTGTTCTGCCTGTCAGGGCCCAGGAGACTAAGAACAACCTCCATTGCCCAAGCCAGCTCTTCAAACCCTTGAAGCCTCAGTTCCTGCCTGGAAGAAATCCTTCTTGCTGTAGTTAATACCTAATTAGATGTTGCCCATTCTCCACAGAGATGAGGAAAAGATGATCACTTATCAATTAACCTTAAACATTATAGAAGGAGTATCTCCACTGGGGGGAATCAGTACTGACTTTATAATCAGCATGGTCTCACACACAAAACAAACAAAAAAAAAAAACTAAAGATTTTTTTTTTGGTAAAATGATTATTATTTTTCCCCTCTTTTTATTTTTTAGTTTATATCATTCATTTCCACAAGATTTTGAGTTACAAATTTTCTCCCCATTTTTCCCCTACCCACCACCTCAAATAGCAGTCCCACTGAATGTCTCCTCCCCCAATTAAAGACTTTTTAAAAAAGGAAGTCAAGACCTATGGGAAACCATAATTTATTTTGATAACCTTAACAAAATGGTTCTTACCTCAGAACACCATTTTCTTTACTTGATAAGATGCCAACTTGTCATGCTGGGTGTCACCTCTTTATCAGCTCCCATAACTCCAGGGTACATAATTAACACCCTATTAACTATTAATAACTGAATATTCACACATCTGCTAAGACCCTTCAGGTATATGACATCATTTAAATGAGATCATGATTAGCTTTCAGAGACCTAGTTCCATATACATCATGGACCCTGATTCTGCAAGGAGCAAAGAGGAAATAAAATAAAATTTTAGGGATACAATTTTTCTTTCCAGAGTAAAAACTGACTCTTCTGGGGGAAAAGGGGATAGGTCACTCTGAAAGTGAGAAAGTGCCTTAAACAATTAAGTAATAATATTAATAACAGCTAACATTTAAATAATGTTTTAAGGATTACAAAGCACTTTACACGTAGTATTTTATTTATGCAAAACAACTGATGATTATAAGCTAAGACAAATTATAGGACAGAGACTATATATCTGTGATTTTCTTGGCATGAGGACCTCCTGACTGGACTATGACAACAGCTTCCTATTTTGTCCCTTCCCCAATCCACCATTGACACAGCAGCCAAACTGATCTTCCTCTAGCATGAATCTAATCACGTCACCCTCTTGACTCAACAATCTTCAATGGTGACCTACAGCTTCCCGGATCAGGAACGGGCTGCTTCGATGTTTGACATTCGAAGCCTTCCTCAATCATGCCCCCACCTTCCTTTCCAATCTTATTATACCTTATGCCCCATTTCAATCCAACTGTTCAACTAGCTGTTACCCATACCTGACATTCCATCTCTCATGGGGATGGCCTGCCTTTGCACATGTCCCCTCAAAGCTAGAATGTACTCCCATTTCCCCTCTGCCCATGGGGGTGCTGGTAATGGTTAGCAACCCACTCTCCAAATGGGGGGGAGACCCAGGACACACTTTTAAAGTGGAATCCGAATCATTAACATTTTCTCCATCACTTTTGTAAGTCTAGACAATAAATAAAATAATAAATCAAGCCCTGATGGTATGCAGCATTTGCTGATTTCTGAGGTGTAAATGCACCCACTGAAAGTTTAACCACCTGCTGACCAGTCAATTTCAGCTGGCTCCAGGGCACCCCTGCCTCTACCTCCAGCACCGCTTAGAAGGTTATTCATAGAAGAGGTCTTTCCACTCTCCCTTTCTCAAAATTACTCCATATGTACTTCTTTGTGTCTAAATGAATGTAAGTTTCTTGAGGGCAGGGGATTGTTTCATTTATTTACTTTGTATTAGTAGCTACCACAATGCCTGGGGTAGAGTGGAAAGTTGTTAAATATTGGTTGAAATGAATTAAACAAATCATCCAACTAGGAGAGGAATGCTCACAAACAAAATTAAGTAAATCTTTCAAAAGCTGCATGCATACACACACACACACACACACACACACACACACACACACCCCCTCCCTTTGGATTTTATTACTGAGCACCCACAAGGAAATCATTCTTCTCTCCAAGATCATAAAGATAAATGCAAGAAAATCATATACATTTGTCTGACAGTTCTACAGACCCCTGGACAAGTTTGTGAGCTGCCAGAGAATCTGCTATTCACTAAGTGTGCCTCAGTTTCTCCTCTGTAAAATGGGGGGAGGGGCTGGATCTCAAGATACTTTCCAGTTCTCAATCTATCATCTTAGCTGACTCCCCATAAAAATGCAGATGCAGCGATCACCAGGAAGCAGGAGATAAAACCTGTGAGCTTGACTTGGAACAGCTGCAGGATATCTGTGTTAACAAATAAATCTTGTGCAAAAGACTCTTCACAAAAACTACCAGGCTTGGGGTAGCGACAGGGAAGCCTCTCCAAAGAAAACAATACCATACTGATACAGGTTTGACTCCCCACCAGCACCACTTTTCATGCTTCTGTTATTAAGCTAAGCCCACTATGCTGTTTGGAAGAGCCTGCTCTGTGCCTTGGTTTCCTCAACTGTAAAATGAGGACAATACCTGTCTTCCTCCCCACCACCACCATCACCTCAAAGAGGGAGATCACAGGAAAGAATGGCTCCTAAGATCATAACTTTAGAACAGGAAGGGAGGTTCCTCTCTCTCCAGGAGTCATTTAGTCCATTTTATAGATAAGGAAACTGAGAACTTTTCAAACAGGACCTTCCAAACTATAAAGCCGTACATAAATTAATGCATTGAAATGTCAGCGAGAAAAATGAAGTGGGAGGTGGAAATGGGAGGCAGTAAAAAGCAGGCTGACGGGTCAGCATCTACAGAACATTCTATCCAGTCATTCCTTCATTTCAAATAGCATAAGTGTCGGATAATAGCTAGCACTTATATACAGGCTCTGAGGTTGACAAAGGGCTTTTGTGCGTGTGTGTCATTTCTCCGGATCCTCACAACAACCCTGCAAGAGGAGAACTGTCACTACTCCCATTCTAACAGAAAAGGAAGCAGATGCTAAGAGGTGAGGAGACTTGTCCAGAGTCAAACAGCCAGTGAAAGTCTAAAGCCACTTACTCATCCTGTAACAGCTGACTTGGGATAGTGCTTTTGTTTGCTAAGTCCTCTAGTCCTCTGCATGCATGATCTCCAGTGGACCTCCCGACAACCACATGAAGCAGACTCATGGGATAATTACAGATAGAGAGGGAAGGAACTTTAGAGGCCATAGAAGCCAGCCCCACAGTTTTTGTTGCTTAGTCCTTTCAGGCGTGTCTGACTCTACATAACCCTATTTGGGGTTCTCTCGGAAAAGATACGTGGAGCGGTTTGCCATTTCCTTCTCCAGCTCATTTTACAGATGAGGGAACTGAGGCACAGAGATTAAATGACCTGCCCAGAGTCATGGAGCTAAACAAGTTCTCCAAGTAGAATTTGGACTCAAGCCACCAAGCTCAAAGTCTGGCATTCTTTCCACAATACTCCCCTTCCTCTCATGTGGACCACATCAAAAAATTTTGAAAGGCAGTGAGAACTGAGAATAGCTCTTAGCAGTCAATGAAGCTAACATCATAGGTTTACAAGAACAATGCAGAACCTGCAGAGTCAGCCCTGTTCATTACTTTCTAGTTGTATCTCCTTGGTAACATGGACAAGCCAACCTTACTCTTTGATCTAAAGGATATAAATAAAAGACACAGTATAGGGTGGATGGTGATGATTCTCATCAATCAATCAATAAGCATTTATTGGGTGCCTACTATGTACCTGGTAGGGCAGTTGGGTGGCACAAGGGATAGAGTCAGAGCCTGAAGTTAGGAAGACTCATCCTCCTGAGTTCAAATCTGGCCTCGGACTCTTACTACCTGCATGACCCTGGGCAAGAAACTTAACCCAGATTGCCTCAGTTTCCTCATCTGTAAAATAAGCTGGAGAAGGAAATGGCAAACCACTCCAGGATCTTTGCCAAGAAAACCCCAACTGGGGTCACTGAGAATTGGATATGACTGAAACGGCTGAACAACACGTAGCTGGTACTATGCTGGGAACCAGGAACACAAAAAATCATAGGGTCAAGTATTTATAGCTTGAACAGACCTCAGAGGCCACTGAATCCATCGCCTTCATTCTACAGAAGAAAAACTAAGGCCAAGAATACAAGTAACTTGTCTGAGGTCACACAGCTTGGAAGTGGCACAAACAGCATTAGAACCCAGGTCCTTTGACTCTTCCGGACCATGCTGGGGATAAGATAAAATCACTTTTGCCCTTAGGCAACCATCACATTAGCCAAGTGAAGCCTTCATTGGCACAAGGGCACCTTTCAGACCAGAGGGGAGCCCCTGGAAGCACAGGTGGTTCCTTCTCATGCCTGTCACTCAGAAAGTAAAGGGGGTAAACTCCCGGGATGAAGAGGTGGGGGACAGAAGGGGGCGGGGGCGGTACATCTTTGTTGGCACCTCACTGGAGAGCAGAATCTCTTTAGCCACTTGCCTTGAGAGAGTCAGGAGATGCCCAACCCTGTGGCATCTATGAGAAGATACAGAATCTCCCTGGAGCTGAACAGAAAAAGGGCATCTGAGCTGAGAGAACAGAGAAAACCACACGAGGCCCCCCAAAATGGAATAAACAGCATGAATTCGATTTAACAATGGCTTTACAAATTGGACAGCTGAAGGACTGGGAGGCAGGAAGAAAGCACACACTATAGGCAGTGGGTCAGAGGACACGGCTAGCAGGCAACTCGGTTGCCGAGGAAAATAGCTGGAGGAATGGGTTTAATAAGTCCGGGTCTGCACTTGGCTTCTGCTTCAGTCCTTTGATTTTCTTGCAACTAAAAGCCCGCAGGATTGGGGGAGTTGAAAACAACTCCACAGGTAAGCATCGGAAATTCTGCCTAAACAAGGACTAAGCTAAGTAAGTTATCAGTCCTATCGTTCTCTTGGAGTACCAGTTTCTCTGTAGATGGAGGACAGAACTGGCTATTGTTGGCGATTTTTCTTGAGAAGGGACTCATTAGCTAAATGTTGCTAAACAACCAACAGGAAAGTAACCTTCCACATTAAATATAAATGGAAAACAAAATTAGAACCATCCATTCTACATCCCAGATACTTCTGGCTGGCCAAGTTTACTTCCTCATGGTTTTTTATTTTCCTTTTAAATGGAAAAAAGAAGCTGCAGAAAATGCACACGATTGCCCAGAGAGGCTCTGCCCTGTCAGGGCAGCCTCCAATCCCTTCCCTTTCCAAGCCAAAGGATTCCACCACTAGTCAGATTTAATCAGGACAGCAGATAAAACCCCTAAGCCTGGATTAAGGCCCAACAAAAAGTCATGAGGCCCTATCTCTTGGACTGAACTTTAAAACCCAGACAAGCAAAAAGGCCCGATAAACCTTAATTGAATTAGAAACATTTACCTAAAGGAGCTCCAGAAATGACAAGTTTTTTGTGTGTATACACTTCTGCACGAGATTAGCAAAACTCTTCTCTCCCAGGCAAAACAAAAAACAAAACAAAACAAAAGAAAAACACAGCACCCAATATTCATAAACAGCTCCCAAACTGGATACAACCCACATGATCTCTCCTGGCTTCAGCTGCCTGCATCCCTGGAGATGTCAACATTACGCCAAAGTTTGATTTTCTTTCATAAGAAAACACAGGAGTCTCCATGTAGAAGAGTCTGGAAATGAAAACTCTAGCCTCCCCACATTTGTTCCCAGTTTTCACCCACAGTAGAAATTGCTTCCCTGGGCTCCTCCCAGGTTTTGCTAATGGAGCTCTTCCCAGTTTTCTCCATCAGCTCAAAATCCATTCCCCAAAGCCCAGAATGATAGAATGCGTCCATACCAGAATAAACTTTCCTTATGGATTCTAAGCAGCAAGCAAAGCAAAGGCTCCTATGTTCTGAAACGGGCTTCATTCACTAGGTCTCTTAGGAAGATGTAAGAAATATTAGTAATAAAGAGGTGGAGATTATAAGGGAAAAGGAGGGAAAAGGGGTAGTTTTGAGTAAGTTACAGTCAAAATGCATAAATTTCCATCATCCAAGATAAATTTAGGCGTTTCTTCAAAACAAAAAAGAACTTTGATCAACTAGTATTCTAGGACCCAACCAAAATCTAGAGTCCAACCAGCAGCATTCCAGAGTCCCACCAAGAGAGGGCCAGCAATGGCACTACCCGCCTCCAGACAGAGTAGTGACAGACACAGGATACAGAATGAAGCGTGAAATTTTGGATGTAGAAATTTATTTTGCTTGACTATGCATATTTGTTACACAGCTTTTTTCTTCTTTCTTTCCCCATTTGTGGGAAGGAAGGGAAGAGGTACAGAGTTAAATGCTTGTTCATTGAAAAAGGAAAATAAAATTTCCAAAGATATATATTAACATTTTGTTATAGTAGAAAGTACACCTGGAAAAAAATTTTTTTTAATTAAAATTTAAAAAATTAAAAAACAAAGAAAGAAAGTACACCTGGGGTTAGAAGAGCCAGGCTCCAAGTAAGAATCCTGCTACTTTGTACTGTGGCTCCTTAAGCAAGTCAGAGCCTCTGATCTGTCAAGCATAGCAGTGGAGTTACAATGGTCATCAGTACTGTGACATGGGAATCCAAAAAGCTCCCTCTATCTTGGTCTGCATTAAGACAGACCTATTGGAGGTGATACGTCTCCCTGTATTCTGTCCTGGTCAGACCACTGCTGGAGCAGTGCTCTCAGTCCTAAGCATATTCCTTTTTTCCTTAAGGAAAAAAAAAATGATGCCCTGGAAAAGATCCAAAGAAGGATGATCAAGTGGGTGAAGAGCCTTGAAATCATGCCATTTCAAGATGAGGTAGAGAAAATGGGGGTTGGGGAGGGTTAACCCAGAGAAGAAAAGACTTAAGGGGAAAATTTCAGCTATCTGAGACTTAGAAGGCTTTCAAGCAGAAGAGGGATTCGATTTGTTCTGTTAGGTTTCAGGGGGAAAATGAGGAGCAATGAGGGAGTAAAGAGAGGGAGCTGCAGAAGGGCAAATTTAGGTTTGATGTCAAGAAAACCTTCCCAATGCTTAGAGCGGCCCAAAAGAGAGAAAGAAGGTTGAGGGAGGTGCTCCTGTAGTGGAGATTCTTTAATCTCAGAACTTCTGTACATCTGTAATCTATAGTTTTAAAACTCCCCCTGAATTCACCATGGGGTCCAATGATATCCTGCCCATTTGAGAACAAGATAAATGCATTATCAGCTTGACTTTGTGAATTCTGACATTTGCATTTCAGGTCCCTAGCTCAGGAACTGGACTGTCTATCTTAAGTAGCATCTCAAAGGTAGTGGTAATGGGCAATCAGCCAAGTGGTACATGTTCAGAGTAGAAGGGTTAGCTGAGGTTAGGCAGGGCATTGGTCCAGGAACAGATCTGGTATTACAGGTAGTTTAAAATCATTGGGGAAAGGCCCAAGGCAGGCAAAAGCTAGAAATTCAGAAAAGGCTGGGCAACACGAGATTCAGGTAGAATTATACTCTAGCAGCCTGGAAAACTGAACTGAACAGAAAAGTTATTCCAAAACAGAGTTGGCAGAATGCACTAGCTGAGTCCCAGGTTATTCAAGGAAACGCAACCTTAATGTCTGGATTGACCCTGATGCAGATAGGGAGACATCCCTGTGCTCCCTAGAGTTAGCATCTTCTGGTCTTGAGGTAGGAAAAGACCACAGGAATATTTACTTAAAGCCATAAGGGACCTCTGAGGTCATCCCGTACAACCTCCTTATTTTACAAATAAGGAAACTGAAACTCAGGGCTGAAATAATTTGCCCGAGGTGATTCAGCTATTATAAATGGCAGAGTCAAGCCTTCCTAATCCCAAGTCCAACACTCTATTTCAACATCACACTAAACTATTTCTCCTCCATGTTTCTCTTTATAAGCTAATTCATTAAAAAATAAAAGATAAAAACCTTCTTTTCTAGGCAAGGGTGGAACCCAGAGCATAGATACCTAGAGTTTTGCTTAGTAATCCAGAAAGAAATAACCCATGTGCAGCCAGTATAACAGATGCTCAAGAGATTAGTTGGTCGGGGAAAAATAATACTGAAAACAATCTCTTCTGTAATAAACCTTCAGTAGGTTTAAAAAAAAAAGTTTTAATGTCAAGTAACTTTCTCAAAGCCTTTCTCCATCCCTGCTCCATTACAACTGTTTATTTTTTTAACCACACAAATTATAGGGCCATTTTTATATTCTACAGACAAGAATTTTCCCAGAACTGCTTTAAAGGCATTAACTGAGGAATGCAGAATTCAAAGAATAAGAATCTCTTTTTAAATGAGGTCATCTGGAGATAGGGGAAGGGAGGAGGGAATGGGAAGTACTTTAAAATAACCACTTCCCTAAATCCTTTAAGGCCAAGTCCACACAACAAAGTGATAGAGACAGAACAAGTTACTAAATTAGCTGCGATGACAGTAATATAAGGGCAAATGCTGATACAGCACCCACTGTGTTTAGTTTCACAAATCTGATCTTCTCAAAAACAGCCCTGGAAGGTATGTGCTCTTGGGATCCCCATTTTACAGATGAGGAAACTGAGATAAGGGGAGGTTAAGCAACTTGCCTAGGGTCACAAAGCTAGTTAAGATCTGAGACAGGATATAAGCCAAGTCTGACTCCAGACCCACCACCTAGATGCCCCAATAATATACACACACACAAAGAGAATATGAAAATGGCACATAAAATTGTGTGTCAGAGAGAGTTTGTAAATAGTTTTATATACATTCTTTACATTACTTAATCCCCTCTCAAGGTACTCCCTATGAGAGTTTTGTCATTTGTCATTTGTCAATTTGTCACCATTGTCATTTTCACTTCCATTTCACATTTTATGTGACTGAAATCCACAGAGATTAAATGACTCAGGCCATGGTCACACAGTCAGTAGGGGTCATAAACAGAATTCTAACCTGGGTCTCTCCTGCCTCAAGATCCCCAGTGCCCAATTCCCCAGTATATACCAAGCTGCATCAATTCAGAGCTGGGAGGGACCAGAAAAAAAAGATCCTGTCCAACCTGTTCATTTTACAGGTGAAGAAACTGAGGGAGAGAGGAAGTGACTAGACCCACTAGTAATTAAACTGGGTTGAGGAATCTCCCTCCCCCCTTTTTTAGATTCTCATCTTGATACTGACCTCAAATCCTGGGAGGGGCATAAGCTCACATCCCTTCTTGGTGAAAGAATTGTCCTTATAACGTGTTTGCCCTTATGTCACACAGTAAGAGATGCATAATGAACTCTGAGAAAAAATAGCAAGTCTTACTTCACTTGGGAGTTTTGTGAATAGTAAGAAACACAAAAGATTTTAAGTTATCTTGAAAAGATGAACCCAAACTAACAATGAAACGGTATAGGGGAATAAAAATGCTACATTGGGGTTTTAAAAATCAATTGCACAAGCATAGGCTGAGTGAAACCTAACCTGAGGACAAGCAGTACAGGTGGGGATAGATCTAAGGATTTTAGGTGATCCTAAAAACTCAGTGTTTGTGAACTATATGTTTCTGGGGAGTTCTCTGTCTCTCTGTCTCTCTCTCTCTCTCTCTCACACACACACACACACACACACACACACTGCTGTACCTCTCCAAGACTCTGTTTCCTCACCTTAAAAATGAAAAGGTTAGACTACATGACCTCTAAGGTCCTTTCCTCTTCTATGTCCATCATTTAGCTTTTGACAAAGCAAAACAGAACTTTACAAAACAGGAACAGAAATGCAATGGTACTACATAAGGAAGGGCTTTCCAGCGACTAGAAGGAACTGTGCAGAAATTAGAGAAGCTTCCTCAGAAGACAGCGAGCTGCCTTCTTTAGAAGTATCCCCTGTCCCATGAATGCCACTCTTTACATTTTCCTAATTTCCTGCTGTTGAAATTTGGCCCCTACAACGTGAAGTTGCAGTCAAACAGATAAAGGTGGAAAATTCGAACTGCAATAAACATAAAAACATCATCCAAAAAGAACATCATTTCCTGCGCTGTGTCCTCCTGATCCCACTAAATTCTCCTACCTCTGGCTTCATTCTCAGCAAGGAAGGGGGGGGCATTTCAATCAATCACTCAATAAACATCTATTAAGCATATGGGCCAAGCACTGTGCTAAGTCACATGGGGGCAAATTCTTGTTTAGATGTGAAGGAAAAACTTACAAGAAACCAGAGGGCAACATAGAAGATGGGCTGCCTTGGGAGAGGACTGGCTTCCCTCCTGCACTGGAAGTGTCTAAGTGGAAAACCACAAAATGACCATCAGTTAAAGATATGATAGAGGGAAAGCTTAGAGATTCCAGGATTCTACAGAAGGAGCAGCACAGCCCATACCACAGGACTAGAACTCAGAGAATTCTGTGACTGCATCATCTAATCACAGAGAAATATTTTGATTCATTTGAAATTGTCATAACATCTAAGTACATTCGCTCTACATAGATAGACATAGGACCAAAAAAGTCATAGCTGAGTATTTCTTGAAACCTTAAGAAAAAATGACTATAGCACTCTCTAAGATTCAAGAAATGTTTTCTATCCATTATCCCTTTTGATGAATGGGTGCTAAAACCCAACTTTTAACGTCAGCACAAAACAATTCTGCTAAAGAAACCATTGTTTTCATTCCCTTTCCAGAAGCCTTAGGAAATCCATTGCTCAGGCTCCAATTTTCTGTCCTGCAATAAATAATACTGGATCCAAAGAGCATCCAGATAGTACCTGGAATTCCCCGGTCTGACAGTCTGCAACAAGCAGACGTTAAGACTTTATTACACATTCCAGGAGTCCATATGTGTACTTTACAAGGTCTCTGCACTCCTCCGAACCTTGTCTGTTATAAATACAGGCTTTAGATATATTCTCACTTTGAGATAACTTGCACAGTTGACTATTTGCCGGGCAAACGAATACAATCAAACACTAAAGCTTCAAGGAGATTACAGAACTGCCAAGGTCGGAACTATATCAACAGCTTGAAATCAACTCATTCAACAAGGCTTTGACAGTATTACACTAGCAAAACAAACACAGCCAGGGTAGTCCCATAAGATGAGGCATCCCATTCTAGGAGCATGTTTTTGAGACCTGCAGGGAACCTTCCCTGTCTTATAGAGGCTTTTCCAGAAGACAAGTTCATTCAAAATGGGCACAGTGCTGTTTCTGCCAGCTCAGTGTGCTAACCTCACAAATAGATGCTATTCTAATTACTGTCCAAGGCACACACGAAAAATGAGGACAATGACTCCCCAAACAGCTACAATGGATTAAAGAAAGTGATGCCCCTTATTTAATCTGGGCTTTGGCCTTTTAAAAGTTTTATTGATGCCTCTTGTCTTTTACAAAGGACAAGTGGCAGCAACTTCCCCATAATGTATTCCTGGCAACCTGAGCCAATCCTTGCTCCCCACCCTCCCACCCCCAAAAAGGCTCCCTTTTAACCAAGAAAGCAATTAAACAAGGCAAAGAATAAATTTTGGCTGAATCAACACAGCCATGACATCTAATCTAACCCTGACATATTATAGGTAAGAAAAGCGAAGCAAGGAAGCTAAGAGACCTGCCCAAAGTCACACTGTTGGCCCCCACCCTGTTCTGCATCTGTAGGATCCGTGATCACATTTGACTGTGCATGCAATCTCCAGTGCCCATGGTCAATCATCTTTCTACTGATAGAGAGATAGGTTTCATCACCAGTCCTCTGGAACCAAGATCCATCTCTACATTTAATCAGAATGCTGATGCCTCTAAAGGTTGTTTTCATTTACATTATTGTTGTCTTTGTGTATAATATTCTCCTGGTTCCCCTTTATTCATTCTACATTGGATCGTATAAGTCTTTGGGGCTTTTTATTTTTAAAAAAGAAGTCTAGTCGAATAGTTATATATTACATGCATCTCTCAATTCATGACTGGAAGAATTCCAGACATTTGGGGGTTGGGGGAAGGGAAAGCTTTCCTGAAACATAATGAGGACAGTTTGTATTTGTGGTTTGTGGAAATTGTTAAGGGATTAATTCAGTTCAACAAACAGTGACTAAGCATTTATTATGGGCAAGGCATTGTGCTCAATTCTAAGGAGTGGAGGATAAAACAAGCCAAGAATTCTGCCCTCAAGAAGCTCACCACTCAGTGGAGAAAAGACAAGTTCACAAATGATTATGACACCCAATGAGGGTATGTAATGGTAATAGGAATTTGAAGATCTTCCCTGCCCCTTAATAGGTCCAGGTGAATATGAAGACCTTTCCTGATTTGAAAATATACTCTGCCCCCTAATAGGCTGCATGTGTTCACCTGGAGCCTGTGGTGGGAGGCTTATTTTTCAGGAAGGCACAACTTTTGTTACGTTGTAGTCAAGTGGGTAATGAGGGCTGTAATGTTCTCTGACCCTGGAGAAGAGAATATATACTCTGAGGAGAGGTTTTGCTTGGGGGCTCACTTTGGGAAGAGTTGTGTGATTTGACCAGAAGAGACTCTGGGCAGCCTCAGCTTTGAAAACCCAGATGTTGGTGCTTCTCTCTCTGATGACTAACTAGGTTTGGATGTCATGGTCAGACAGCTAGAAGTCTGTCAGTCTGCTGACCTGTGTTATTTTCTCTGTCTGTATTTTTATCTGCTTATAACTTCCATTTGCATTCTCTGACGTTCAGGGTGCTGACTTTTTCCCCTGAACTAGGTAAATGATATATGTTTCATTGATTAAAATAAGATTGTTTACCCTTTTTGAGTTGCCTTCCTTTAGAAAAGCAGATCAAAGAACCTGTGCCAGCAGCCATTCTGGGTTTGCTAGGGGGCTTGCTGCTACAGGGTGTTGGATTGGTTGGTCTCTGAACACCCTTTCTAGCTCCTCATCTAGAACTCTAAGTACAAGGAGAGATCTTGAGACAGTCAGTGCTCCAAGAAATGTGAGAAGGGAGAGCAGATTTCACCCAAAAGGAAGGAAGAAAAGATAAAAGCGACCAAAATCAGAGGAAGTCCATTCCAGATATGGAAGAAAAAAAGAGCAGAAACACAGATAGGAGAGGACATGGCAGTAATGGGACCAAACCCAAATGTTTTATTTCTCCTATTAATAAAGAATTGTAGAAGTTTTATATCCAATCACAACACAATACAAGAAGGTTTTCCCCTGGCTTGCAACCAAATAGAATGGACAATGGCAGCCATCATCCCTTACATCTGACTGCATGTGCCCACTTTAAATGGTCAAACTACAGATGACGAATAATACAGCAAGCACTTGAAACAATGCATACAACAGAAGACCTGGAGTTAGGAAGACCTAGCTCAAATCCAACCTCAGACATGATCCTGGGCGAGTCCCTGAAGCTTTTTACCTTGGTTTCCCCACCTGTAAAATGGGGATAATAACAGCACCTTCCCCATGTGGTTACTGTGAGGATCTAATGGAATACTATTTATAAGGAAGCATTTAGCACAGTGTCTGACAAAGTAGGCAATCTATAAATGCTTATTCCCTTCCTCTCACCCTCCCTCCCACCAACTGAAATGATCATTTGACAAAAGCTACACTCATAGATCACAGAATTTTGAAGACAGAGGTGATAAAGGAGATAGTACAGTGAGTACCTTGGAGTCGGAGGATTTTGTCTGAACCCTGGCTCTGCCACTATGTGTGTGACCCTGGGCAAGTCCCTTCACTTAACTGTTGTTCAGCCTTTTTCAGTAGGTTCTGACTCTTCGTGACCCCAACTGGGATAAATGAATGCTTTCCTCCAAAATTTCCTCCTGCCAGGAACTTCCCCTTCCAGTCCTAGAATGAACTATTGAACTGCAAATCTACATCTTCCCCCCCCCCCAAGCCTTTTTAAAAATTTCCTACCAATAGTGCTATCAGTTCACAGGGCACATTCAAATAACCATTTCCTTCTGTTCAGTGGCCAAGAAACAATCATTAGCCAGTATTTAATATGCCAGCCTCCCGGATGCAGAGTGAAGGACTTCTCTCATGCCATGATTTAGTATCCATTACTCCAAAGTGCTGCCCTCCATCCACCGTCAAAATGGATAACAAAACACTTTCCACAACCACATTTTGGTTTTTGGCAGAGGCAGTCGGTACCTAACTCCTCTGGTCTGACCTACAGGATGCAAAGGGCCAAAAGCTGAAATCATTGACTCTTTCTAACACTGGTTAACAACAGAAGTCTCAGGGAGATCAGTCTTAATCTGCCATTTATTACGACTTCAGAAACTCGACATGCCTTCGAGAGAAGCTACAGTAAACCCTTGCCCTTTTTATCTCCTTCATACCTCGAATCACAAAAGTAATATCAGTCGCCCGCTTTAAGGAGATATTGCTTTCCTGTCACCTCACGCTGCTCTCAGTCAGCACACAAAGCCATCGCTATACTACATCATAGAGACCTTTTCAACTTTTCAGCTAAAGGCAGTGATCATGCATACAAAATGGCTATAAAAAATTTCTGGTGACTTTCTTCCCTTCTTGGGCTCTTCAATCGTCTCCTTAATTCATGGAGGTGTAAAACTTTTATGAATTTAATATTTGATGAAGGTGCCACATATTTTTTTAAAAGATTTAAATTTGTGGATGTAAAAGTTCTTTTCTCCCTTTTTTCCCGTTTCCATGAAGAATCCATAAGCCAACAGATATTTAATAAGTATATTCTAGGTTGTGTGGAATAGTAAGGGTCAGAGCTGCAAATCCTTGTCGTTCAACTCCAAATTCAGCCCTCTGGCTGCTGAGTAGATGAGGGGCTGACCTGGGAGGCAGAAGGGCTGGCTTCTAGCTCGGTTCTGACACGATTTGGGCTCTGGGATCATGGAAAAGGTAAATTCCTCTCAAAGCCACAGAAAACTCTGAGCTGAAGAGCAATGACAGACCTGCATTCATATAGGCAGCTTGCTCACTGGGAGTTATAACAATGAAATAATAGTCAATTTTTTTAGAAAAGCAATCAATCTGCAGGCTTCATTAAGTTCTTATACCAATTATAATTACAAATACAATAAGTGAGATAATCCCTAATCAAAAAAAAAAATGTATGTGCTAATAGGGAGGTAACAAGGACATATATAAATCTATAAAGAGAATATCTCAGAACTGTGGCAGGCTCTGGGGAGAGGGACAGGAACAGGACCAGTGGTTTCCCAGAGAGAGGGAATACTCTCTCCCTCAAAACTATCGATGCACTTTTGTCCATTCTCTTAAGAGATTTGTCAGAGCAGGGACTAAAAGGTCAAGTAAATTAGGAAGTCACATAGCCTATATGTATCAGAGATGGGACTTGAACCTGGGTCTTCCTGGATCCGAGGCTGGTTCTCTTCCCCTACATCAAAGGAGAACAAGACAAAAAGTGGGACAGTCTAGGTGAGAGAATAGAATGTAGCTAGATTGGTGGAAGAAAACTAAGAGCAAATGTATCCAATTAGAAGCTCCCTCTACACACTATCTCAAATCCAGGGGAAATCACTGCAGAAATAACAGCAATCATCTACCTTTGAGGGTGGCAAGGGCAAACAAGACTGAGCTAAGACAGACTTCAAAACATTTCCACCAAAGAATAAAACACAAGTCTAAATATTCCTGGTGCACAGGCCCATCCTATTTGCATGATACCCTGATTGCCACTCTCTCCAAAATAGGATCCTCTGACCCAACTAGTCAATAGTGAAGACTAGGAGCGGCTAGGAGGTGCAGTGAATAGAGCACCAGCCCCGGAGTCAGGAGGACCTGAGTTCAAATCCGGCCTCAGACACAACACAAAACTAGCCGTGTGACCTTCGGCAAGTCGCTTAACCCCAACTGCTCTACTTTCCCCCCTCCAAAAAGCAAAAAAAATAAGAATAATTAAGACTAGAGGCAGTAACTACCAAGATTAACTCAGTAGATCAGCAGACTGTATGCTCCCTGAGGACAGGAGCTATGCAGTGTGGTTATTGTTGCTGTTTTTTAATCATAGTATCCTCCAGAACCTAGGGGAGTGCCTGACAACATAGTAGGTACTTAAATTTGAAATTCAATTGCATTGACTAATTCTTCATATAGCTAGCAAACAAATCCAACCCAGGTGTGAGGGAAGCCACACAATCTCCAGAACCTTCCTTCCACTCTCCACAATGGACTGTCACAAGCACTAATTACCTCAAATAGCCATCCCCTCTCTTTCATGGACAGTTAGTATTTCCAAGCAAACAGAAAGCTGATCTTAACCCTTCCCAAGGACAAAACAGATCCACACCAAATCAGTCAATCAACAAGCATTTATTAAGCCATTGTGTGCTAGACATTGAAGATGCAAAGAAAAAAAATGAAACATTTCTTGTCCTCAAAGCGCCCCCAATCTAGTAAGAAAAAATGGCAACTCCACACAGGATAACTGAGCAAGAAATGCATTAACAGCAGAGAGGATCAGAAAAGGCCCCCTGGGGATTGTACTTGAGGCTAGCCTATAGGAGTGGCAAACGAAAACATTCTGGGCATGGGGCACAGCCTAGGCAAAGGCATAGAAAAAGGGAAATGAAGTACTTACTGTGTGTGTGTGAAAAAAGGTCAGCTTGGCTTAACCTTTATGTTAAGGTGTAATAAGTTTGGGAAGGTCAGATGAGGTCAAGTTGTGAAGGGTTTTAAATGACAGGAGTTTATAGCAATCCTACAGGTAACCAGCCAGGAGCCTCCCTCTCAAGGGAATGATCTGCATTTGAGAAAAATCACTTTACCAACTGGAGCAGAAGATGCATTGGTGAGGAGAAAGACGAGCAGGGAGAATACAAAGAAGAATACTGATTTAAAATCGAAGGACCTGTGTTTGAATCTTACCTTGCTATGTGGGTGACCTCAAGCAGCTCCCTGAACCACTCCCAGCTTTCTTTGCTCCTCTATAAAATGAAAGGGTTGAGCCCAATCACCTCTAAGATTTCTTCCAGTTCCAATCTCTGATGCTATAATGGCCCTGATAAATTCAACTGAGAAATAATACTGAATTTGGGGTCTCATGGGCCCTGGTTTCAAGTTCTACCACTTACAAACCATATGACTTTGGGCAAGTCCACCTTAGTTTCCTCATCTGTAAGGTGAGGGAGTCACACTAAATAATCATTAAGATACACTTGTAGATCTGGATTTATGATCTGTAACCTGAAAATGGAGTGGGAAACTGTTTTGGGGTTCAGGACCTGGGTTCAAATCTCACCTCTGGTGTTTATTTTGGCTTTATGACCCTGGAAAAGTCACTAGGCCTCTCTCAGTGCCCCCAAACAAGTTTCTAACATTTATCTGAACCAAAAAATTAAATAAGTTAAAAGAGAACATGCAAGTCTAGGCTGGGTTTCACTTTAGAGAAAAGGAGAGATGGTATTCCCAAGGTAGAATAAATCAATTTTATCATAGAATCTCATGGTTTGAAAAAGATCTACCTTTAAATTCAATCCCTCCCTGAGTAGAAATCACAATCTAATCCAACAAGTATTTGTTAAAAACCCTACTGTTCCAGGGCTCTGGATGGGATCTAGGGCTTACACAGACAAAGTAAACAACAGTTCCTGGCCTCAAGGAGCTTATTCTCTACCAGAAGACACAACATGTAAGCAGAGAAATAGATGTGTGATCATTTCAGGAGGACAATAAAGGGATCAGGAAAGGTTTTCTGTAGAAGATGGCCAAAAAACACAAGTCTTGAAAGAAGCTGGAGAATGGAAGAAGCAGAGATGGGGGGGTAAGGGGGGCCCCCCCACTGGAACACAGCCATGGTGCAACAAGGGCACAGAAGCTTCATGCTTGTCTTTATTCCAGACTCTCATGTACCAAGCACATCTGTAAAGTCTCACCTTCATGGTTGTTATTCAGTTTTTCCAGTTATATCCAACACTTTGTGATGCCTTTTGGGGTTTTCTTGGTAGAAAAACTGAAGTGGTTTGCCAGTTTCTTCTCCAGCTCATCTTACAGATGAGGAAACTGAGCCAAACAGGGTTAAGTGACTTGCCCAAGGTCACACGGGTACTAAAGTGTCTGTCTGAGGCCAGATTTGAACTCAGGAAGATGACTGACTTCAGGTCTGGCTCTCTATGGTGCCACCTAGCATTCCCATCTTGGTTGTTCTCACCATTATAAGACAACTGTTGCCTCAGGGCTGCAGGCAAAACTGAGATCACTTACATTCCTCTTTCCATCTCTTATGTGAACATTGCCAGTTCCTTCCTATGAATAGATTCGTACCTATCATGTTTTAAATGAAAATGGCTGCCTTCAGGTGACCTCTCCCTCCCATTTTATGTCAATATGGAAAACTCACTCCTTTATACCTTATGTTAAATTTTAAAAAATGTAATCCACTCAACAAAATCTGTTTTTAATGCCATAGCAGGAGGCAAATACAGATTTTTGAGCAATAAGCAATTTCTACTATCGCTGCTAAGGGGGGAGAGGGGGGAAATTTTGGCCTTCCTTTTTTGCTGCTGTCAGGATGGACGATTAAAATACAGAAAAATGCATTTTTAGTTTTCGAAAAAGCCTTATCGGGAAATGGGCCGTCATGAAGTAATTCATCTCTAAAGCAATCAGGGATATCGTCAATTTTGCTCTACACCGGAATCACACTCTTGATTCCCATTCTGAGCTATTTCCATTACGCATTTCATTCAAAGGCAAGTACCTACAAACACATAATGGAAACTCAAGTGAGCACCCAAAAAACACTGCTTCTTTTCCACTACCAACAAGTTGTCGAAGAAAGAAAGTTATTAAATATATAAAGTCCTATGTTTCCCACAGGAGTCACAATCTCAAAGCTGAAGATCTTTTTCAGGGATTTTTTTTTAAAGGAAAAAACTTGAGAATACTGAGTTAACATTTTTTTTTCAAATTGAAAGAGGTAAGTTTTAGGTTTTTCAAGTCTTCCTTTTGGAAAACTGGAAACCTAGCAGGTGCTCTTTGATCAGGCAATGGTTACAGATTATTATGGATGTAACTACTCTGTAAGAAACAACCAACAGAGGAAATCAGGAGAAATATTAAAAGAAATACAGGAGCTGATGCATGACAGAGAAAGCAGAACCAGGAGAATTGGGCAGCCCATAAATGCACCAGTCAATGGAAGGAGGTCCAGAGAGTATATTTTCAGAGAGGAAAGGTCTTCAGAAGGCATCTAGCTCAGCCTAGACCTGAAAGCGCACTCTCTATGTGTGTCAGATTAAGAGGCTGCCTGTCCCCTGCTTAAAGCCCTCTAAGAAAGAGAAGCTACTATCAGATTTAAAGTCAGAGGTGGTGATTGTTGAATTTGTTCAGACTTGTCCGACTTCCTGACACCATTTGGGCTTTTCTTGGCAAAGATGGTGGAGTGGTTTACCACATTTTTTTTCTCCAATTTATTTTACAGATGAGGAAACTGAGGCAAACAAGGTTAAGTGACTAGCCCAGGGTCAAGCAGCTAGTAAATGTCTGAGGCCAGAATTAAACTTGGGAAGAGGAGTCTTCCTGACTCCAGGCCCAGCTATCTGGGTATTATGGTGCCACCTAGCTACCCTAAAGTCAGAGGACCTGAGTTCAAATCCCATTCTGCCATTTAATCTCTGTATGACCATGAATAAATAAATCACTTGGGCTTTCTAGGCGTCAGTTTCCTTATCTGTAAAATGAAGGGATTGGACTAAATGACTTCAAAGGTCCTTTCTAGCTTGATTTGTATGGCCCTATGATCATATACACCAAAGAACAGAGTGATATAAATGAATTCAATAGAACCCAAATCAAACAGGGAGATTGGGACGGAAGATGGAAAAAGGTTCCATGCCCTTCAGCAGAGAAGCTGAGGACAAGAGATGTGGATGACTCACA
The DNA here is from genome assembly GCF_028583685.1 of Petaurus breviceps papuanus. Taxonomy (NCBI): domain Eukaryota; kingdom Metazoa; phylum Chordata; class Mammalia; order Diprotodontia; family Petauridae; genus Petaurus; species Petaurus breviceps. Next base: position 53,388,860 of record NW_027185761.1, read on the forward strand.
CACGTCAGTGGCGCCAATTGTACTGGTCAGGTTTGCTAACCTGGGCGGGGACTATGGGGAGGAATTATTAGAAAGTGAATGTGGCATTTCCAATGGCATCCATAAAACTTTTTTCCTAACTGCAATGCTAGAGAAAAGATATGGTTTGTGTGTTTTAAACCTATACTGAGCTGAATTCTAACAAGTTATACCCAGCAAAGTGTCCTTCAAGAAACTATTAACTCTTCTGTATCAGCAGGGCCATAAGACACTCACCGGAAATAAATTACGTCCCTAAGGATAAGCAAGTCATTTTCTGAGCTCCCCAATAAACACTTTAAACTTGGAAAGGGAAAAGGTCTTGCATAAATTCAAGATCTTTATTTTTGTTAAATAGAGTCCAAACTCATTATAAGCAATGGACCCTGTGGCCTACCCCATCAAAATAATTTAATGTTAATAAAGAAAACTGCTGGGCACGATATGACCTTACATTTATGGAGCTCCTTCAGTCCTAAAGTGCTTTACATAGATTATCTCATATGATCCTCATGCACACATACATATATACACACGGATACAAAAACTGCTAGCTCAGGCCTTAGTGTCCCATTTTAGAGATGGGAAATAGAGGCTCAGGGAGCTCATAAGTGACACAGATAGACCTTAACTTCAATTTAAGTGTTCTGCCTAATATACTATGCTGAGATAGACAAAGAGAGATAGATAGACAGACAGACAGACAGACAGACAGATAGATAGATAGATAGACAGACAGACAGACAGACAGATGATGGATGCATAGATTAGACAGATGAATTAATGGATTGATAGACTGGATGGATGGATGGATGGATGCATGGATGGATGGATGGATGGATGGATGATAGGTAAATAGGAGGGTACTATATGCCAGTCACCATGGTAAATACTAAGGATACAAATACAAGAAAACAATTCCTACCCCCAAGACACTCACTTTCTAATGGGGGAGGATAAAACATAGAGGGGATTTGGAAAGCTGCAGGGAGGGGTTAAGGACTCATCAATTAGTCATTCCTAGGTGGGCAAGGTAATGGGTGGAAGTGAAGGAGGAGTAGCCTAAAGAATGAGATAAAATGAGAATGAGGATTAAAAAATTTAAGTACCGAAAAATTCCTTCTGTAATTCCAATAAAAAACTATATGCGATAGAACTCTTCATATAATGGCAAATTTAGCTGATGTGCTGGTTATTCTGCTGAAGCGGATCTTTTTTTTTCTCTTTCAAATTCTTTGTTATCAAAGATAATTTAAGACACAGAGACGATAAAACAAAAGGTATCAACAGAAAAGTCCATGATATCCAGTCCCATAAGAGGACTTGTAGACCCCTTTTCTATATCACTTTTACCAGAATCAACCCCAAGGACTAAGTAAGTAGCTTGCCTGTGACTCAAACTGAGCTCAGCAGCCCACAGATGCCAATAAAATGAAGAATGATCCCCTCATTCCACTAGAATCCTGAAGATTTGCCCACGCCAATCAGGAACCAGATAGTAAATAGTGAAAGTGCTAGTGTGCCACAGACCAGTGGTTCTCAGCCTTGTCTGGACGAAGAATCTCTTTTTTTTTTTTTAAAGCAATTAATTTGGGGTTAAGTAACTTGCTCAAGGTTACACGGCCAGTTATTATTTCTGGGTGTGGTGCTGAGTATCTGAGCCCGGATTTGATCCAGGTCATCCCGACACTGGGGCCGGTGCTCTTACTCGCTGAGCCACCTGGCCACCCCTAAGCAATTGGGGTTAAGTAACTTGCTCAAGGTTACACGGCCAGGTGCTTCTGGGTGGGTGCTAAGTGTCTGAGCCCGGGATTCGATCTCCAGGTCTTCTCAACACTGGAGCCAGTGCCCTTACTCGCTGAGCCACCTGGCCTCCCCTAAGCAATTGGGGTTAAGTAACTTGCTCAAGGTTACACGGCCAGGTGCTTCTGGGTGGGTGCTAAGTGTCTGAGCCTGGGAATCGATCTCCAGGTCTTCTCAACACTGGAGCCAGTGCTCTTACTCGCTGTGCTACCTGGCCGCCCCGAAGAATCTCTTTTTAACATTAACAAATTTTGCAGATCCCTGGATGAAAGCACCACCTCCCAGGGGTGCTGCAGTCCCCAAGCTTGCTAAAATGCCACAACTACAACATTTTTGTCTGCATTGGTTTCTTTTTTTCTGAGCAAGACAACTTGCCAGTCTGTTTTGTTAGTTTTGTCAAACTATGGTTTTGGGTCCCTCAGACAAATATGTTGGTCTGTTGAGATGTCTCTATCCCAAAAAAGAAATGGAATGATATGACCCAGAATATCATACTGGGATCATGCTTTCATTTATTTATTTATTTATTTGATTTTGCTTTTTGGAGGGGGGAAGGCAGGACAACTGGAGTTCAGTGACTTGCCCAAGGTCACAAGGCTAGTAAGTGTTAAGTGTCTGAGGCTGGATTTGAACTCAGGTCCTCCTGACTCCAGGGTGTGTGCTCTATTCACTGTACCACCTAGCCTAACCGCCCCTGGGTTCATGTTTTTATCAACCCTTGCTAGAGAACATAATCTTAATGCTATTAACACCATCCACCTCCCCTCAAAAAAGACACACACACACACACACACACACACACACACAGAGTTGGTGGAATCCACTCTCCCACAGATGCTATACATCCTCCAATCAGATGTCACCATATTTATTTAGTCATGTGCTGCATTTCTTCTTTGTTTGATAATCCACACTTGTACTGGGTGTCATTCAGTCAAAATTGTTATGGAATAAATGTAACATTATGGTATAAAATCATCAACAAGTGAAAAACTTCCATTTCCTCATTTGTGGGATTTGTCCGCATGGTGTTTTTACATAATTCATATAAAAACTTGCAACTGAACTATAAAATGGCAGTCCCAGGTAGGGTGGAATCACTGGTATGATTAAAACACTCCTGCTATTTAATGAAAGCTAAACTTTATCTATGGGATCCAAAATTCAACAAGGTAATCCTCCCCATCAAATGGGTAAATGTTTCTAAAATATGTGCTTAAGTCAGTTACCTTAAAAAAAAAAAAGACTGAAAATTGAGAAAGGCTAAAATCACAGCAACACATTACTGATATATGTATGCCACTCATTAAACCTGGTTTACTCTTTTCCTGACATCCTGCAAGTTTCCCTGTCACTTTCATTGGGAGAATGTGGTTTTACTTTGGGAGAGGGCACAGGTGTGATGGTTGGTGGATCCCCTGGGGATCTCCCCCAAGGGCTAAGTGGAAAGTATTGGCACAATCCCCAGGGCCTGCAGCTAGCAAGGGCATTTAGGTGAATCAGACAGCGTGGATGGAGCTGTTGTGTCACTGATCAGACCAGCCAACACCAGGCCATTGGCAGAAAGATTTCAGGCAGAGAACTGGGCTGGGAAGGGTGGTTAGCCCTGAGAGGATGGAATTACTGGGCTTTCTTCACCATGTAGTATCCATAGCTGACTGAAGTGAGCCTGTGAACAACATTTCCCAGACTAGAAGGCAGTCATCAATGATAATGCTGTTATTCCACATCCACGAGTAAATGGTGGGCATCTAAGAGGGTTTTTCATCTGTTTCATTTTGGCCCAAGGGGGAGAATTAGGGGCAAAAGCCAGAAATGGAAAGACCCACATTTAGCCTTGATATAAGAAAGAGCCTGCTAACAATTAGAAAGATCTCAAAGTAGACCAGGAGATCTAAAGCAGTCTGGGTGACCATCTGGACTTCCAGTATAGGCATATATAAGAGGCACTACATAGATGTTTGTTGATGGATCAGTTTATCAGAGATGATAGAAAGGAGAAAGCTAGCTCACATCTGGATGAGTTGAAAGTTCCCTGCCAGTGACACCCGCCTCCCTATTGTTTCTTAAGAGAAGACTCCATCTCCTGACACTGGCTACTTTCACCAGCTATCCTCCCTGCCTAGAATTCTCTCTCTCCTCATCTCCATCTCTTGCCTTCCTTCTCTCAAGTCTCAGCCAGAAGTCCCACCTTCTTCAAGATTTTTCCAGTCCTCCATGACATCCTCCCTCTAATTTTTCCTGTACGTGCATGTCTGTGTATATCTCGTCCATATATTGCTGTTTGCATGTTGTCTTCCCCTTCACACTGTGAGCTCCTTGAGAGCAGGGGCTGGGTCGGGTTTTCTTCCCTGGGGGGGAGGTGCCTTTTTTGGTCTTCCCCATACTTAGGCACAATGCCAAGCACATAACAGATACTTAATAAAAGACTATTGGCGTGATCTGACTCTGTTTCTATGAAGAGGCAAGATCTGGGACATCATCTGCTTTCCACTGGCAAAACCAAGCAGGGAAAGAATGAAATCATCCGCAGAATCCAGGCCTTGAGCTCCCCTTTGACTGATCTCTCCAGATAATGAAAACACAGTGAAAGCCTTGGCTTGATTTACCTGTTTAACCATCTGAATCCTCTGTCTCATTTTGGCAAGAGAGAACACACTGTCAGTGATTAGTACTAAATAAAATAATCTCAACCACATCCAATACCAATAGAAGAAAGATAGAGGCCCAAGATGAAGCCAATTTTTATAACATGTTTGAGGGGGGTGGGGTGGGGGAATGTGTTGCTGCTAGATATAGAAACCATTCAAAGTGTATGAAAGGCTGCCTTAGGAAGAGGAATTATACTTTTTGTTGTTGTGTGGTTGTTTCATTCACATCCAATTTTTCTTGACCCCATTTGGGGCTTTCATGGCAAACAACTTGCTATTTCCTTCGACTCATTTCACAGATGAGGAAACTGAGGCAAGAAAGGGTTAAGTGACTTGCCCAAGGTCACACAGCTAGTAAGAGTCCCAGGTCAGATTGGAACTCAGGAATATTAATCTTCCTGACTCTGGGACTGGCGCTCTGTGCACTATGGCAGCACCTAACTGCTTTTGTTCTGATGGGCTCCAAAAGACAGAAGAACAAACAGCGGGTAGAAGCGGGAAGGAGGCAAACCGAGACTGGATTTAAGAGAAAACCCACTAAAGGTGGAAATCACAATGGAATGGGTTCTCTCTAGAGGAAGCAGGCCCTGCCTGCCCAGGGGGTCCCGAAGCCAAGGCTGGTTAACTGCCCAGAGCTTGTTTGTGCCTGGCTTGGGCTGGATGGTCTCTGAGGCCCCTCCTAGCTCTGAGTATGTTCGAAAAAGATCAACTGAAAGGGCTCATGTGTTGTCCCTCAACTCACTGGTGTCTACACCGCCCAAAATCATCAGTCCATTCTATGAAAACACAGACTGAGTCAGTTATTTGGTTTGGGGAAATAATGCTTGATCTACTTCCTTTGATCCTCAGGTTAGAAGAGCTTTGTAAAAAATGGGAAATGATGCGAGTTCCCATCAATTGGTGAATGATCGAACAAAGAATGGCAAGATTATTGCACCCAAGAGACAAACATGGAGAATTTGGCGCAACAATGAAAGGTTATGTTTAAATACAGAGTAGAGGAGAACCAGAGATCACAACACACAACTATAAGGTTAATGGAAAACATAATGACCAATCTTGGTCCCACAGAAGAGATCAATCAGCTTGGCGCAGTCTAAGAATGCTGGATTTCAAGTCAGAGACCCTGAGTCCAAATCCTAGCCATGGCATTTACTACCAATGGGACACTGGCTGGTCATACCCCATTCTGGGTTTCAGTTTCCTCACTTCCTCACTAAAATTCCAGGTAGGACTAATTGACTCCTCTGGGTATGGAAGGCTGGATATGCTTTCAGTGGATTGGTTTTGCTGACTTGTCAAAAGGGAAGAAGAGATCAGGGTGGGGATGGGGAAACTATACCTAGAAATCACTGTGATATTTAAAAAAAAAAAAAGCAATGCAATTTTAAAAGTAAAATGAAGAAAGGGGCTTTGTAAATTCTAAGTTCTATGGAAATGGGAGGTGACTTTTTTTTTTTACATAGACATAGCAAACTCCCAATGAGGAAACTCTCTAAGGGCTGATCACCCAATCAGAGAATCACCTGATACACTGAGAGGTAGCATTACTCAGCCAGAGTCACTTAGCCAGTAAAAATCAAAGGCAGAATCTGAACCCAGGTCTTGACTCCAAAGCCAGCTTTGCAATGCTGTCTTGCCGTAGTGACCATGAAGATAATAATTAAATAACTGGTTAAGCAGTTGAACATAAGCTCCCTGAGGGCAGAGACAGTATTTTGACTTTGTGTATACCAGTGCCTAACACATAACAGGTGTTTAAAAAATGTTTACCAACTGAATTCAACTTCCTTATCAACTCAGATGCTTAGACTATGTGTTGGATTTCATGTTTCTTTTCACTCTCACCTCAAAAAAGAAAAAAAATCTAATGTTCATATTGCCGGAGAAAACAATGGCTGACCATTACAAACAGAGTGGGGCTAACTCATTATCAGTTCAGACAACAAACCAAATCCCATTCTCCCTCTGCAAATTCAATTCACATCAATAGCCCCATAGATCACTGGCTGCTCACATTCCCAGCTTGATTTTGTAATATAAACATTTTTAGGGGAAAGATTACTGCCGAAGCATAATAGGAAAAGTACAATCTCAATTCCCTACACATGTGCTGGGGAAAAAGACATGTACGGGAAAGTGGAGATCGGAGGGCAACAAAGGTTAGAATAACTTAAATGAAGCTTTTGTTATCGGTTTCTTATAACCTCCATAAAACCCCTGAGAAATCTGATTTCTCAGGGCAATCATGATTGTAGAAAGAGCCAATCTGCTGCCCTATAAGTAAGTAAGCCCTCTTATTATTCTATTCAATATTAGCTCACTGGGCTCTTAATTTCTTAGCTATGTACTGAAGGGTAAAAAAGGCAACAAAAAATTAAGTTGTGATCTCTCTGTACACACTAGTCTTCATTAAGTGGACTGTATTATGAATGAGGAAATTTCTTAGGGCAGCTTCTGATGGATCCTCTGAAAAATGAGAAAGGATTATGAGCATTTCCATCAACTAACATGGCAGCCAGGCATAGTAGAGTCAAGAAAATATGGGTTCAAATACCGCTTGTGACACATTGGTTATAGGACCTTGGGTGAGTCCTACTTCTCTGGCAACTCTAAGACATGGGTCACTGAGGTGGGATTTTAACTAAGTCTTGAGGGAAGCCAGGAGTTTGGAGATGAAGAGGGAGGGAACTCCAGGCATGAAAGGGAAAAAAGGCAAAGGTCAAGAGATGAGCCCTGTGTTCAAGAACTAGGAAGAACAGCAGTGTCCCTGGACTAGAGTACATAGGGTGAAGAAAGACTGGAAAGGCAGGAAGGGGACCAGGTTGTGAAGACTGTGCTTCCTAACAACTGTGAAATGATCAGCATAGACTCTGAGATGCCTCCCAGCTCTAAATCTATGGTCCAATGGTCCTAAGTCATTTAACTTCTATAATACCTGTCTCTTTTTATCTGTAAAAGGGGAAGCCAAACATTCCTCCCTGCTTCCACTCTTCTGATCCTTTGAACCCGAAATCACAGGTTTCAATGACTTGCTCAAGGTCACACGGGTGGTCTGTTGCAAAGCTATGATTCCCAACTCCAAGGTTACCCAACCAGTCACCCAACGTGTACCCCAAATTCACTGTCCTATGCTGTTTAAGGGCCTATATCAGATGATCTCTGGCAGAAAATACTAGTTGTATTCAATTTACATTAAGTTTAATTTGCAGTCGGACTGTTTAAGTACAATGGATCAGGAGTAATTCATGACTCCCTTTCCAAAGGAAATGCAGTGAGGAGGCAATATCAGCTGATTATTTAGGGGACTCATCAATATTCAGAAATTTTATGTAGATAGTGCCCATTAGCCAGGAGCTGTGCCCATAAATCTCCCCCACACCCAAACCACAGGCAGAACACACACAGTCCTGAGTCCAGAGAACTCTGTAAGATACTGAAGCTGGCCAAATTAATCTTCCAAATAGAAGCCTTCAATGCAAGGGAAGGGTTTTGATCAATAAGTTTATTACTGGCCAAATGGCTTGACTGTCAGAAATGAATCTAAACATTCCTTCTTTTAAAAGTAAGAAAAGAAAAAAGTATTTCATTCCATTATTATTGAATCATTACACAACTATCCAGAGCAAAATCCCTACAGAAAATCCACAGATAGGATTTAGTAGCATTTGGCACTTTTGTCAATGTAAAACCTCAAGAAAGCCAACCATAAGGTACAAAAGATTTCTTTTACCTTGATGAATTGAAGAAGAAAAAAAAGGAATAAAAAAAAGTTCTTTGCAAACCAAATCCCATTATAAAGGTACTCTAGCCCTTGGGTCACATTTGGAACACTGGGTTCAGAAGTGAATTTAGGAAAACATTTGCTAAGCAGTCTTAGGAAGGAAACCAAGATGGCCTGTAGTCCCATACCATGCCTTAAACCCAGAGCACTCTGGCTCTCATTGATTGGCCAACAATGGGTACCAGCCCAAGCCTCACTTGGTCACTGCTTGGGCCCTGGGGGTTCAGAATGAGTGTAAAAAGCAACAGCTTCTGTTTTGGCCAGAAAGCTTGAGTGTCTTCCCCTCCCAGACTGATTTTTTTTTAATTTTAAACTAGGTAAAAGAGGCCATTCTTTGCCTCACTTCTTACCTAGCCTTAATCAATGAGTGTTGCCTCAGTCAAGCCTTAACTTAAAAAGCACAAGGTCTCTCACTTTATCCGGGGCCATCTCCATTCTTTCTGATCTATGTCTTGCCACTGGACCCAGGTGGCTCCAGAGGAGAAAGTGAGGCTGGTGACTTTGCACAGCCTTCCCTCACTTAAACCCAATCCACTTGCAAGTCATGGCATGGTCCTGATGTCATGGTCCTCTTCAAGAACGAAAAACAACAAAACAATCATGTGAGGATGAGATAAAGGCCATGAGAATGCTTAACCTGGAGAAAGCAAGTCCGTGCGGGAACGAGATAACCCCTCCAGGTAATGAACAGGCTATTGCTCGGCAAAGATTTGATCTGTTCGACTCCAGAGCCAACTCTCTGAATACTGTCTCTTTCAGCTGAGAATAAGAAAAAAAATTTCCTAACAACTAGATGTCATCATTCAGTCATGTCTAACTTTTTGTGATCTGATTTGAGATTTTCTTGGCAAAGATACTGCAGTAGTTTGACATTTCCTTCTCCAGGTCATTTTACAGATGAGGAAACTAAGGCAAACTGGGTTGTGACTTGCCCAGGGTCACACAGCTATTAAGTGTCTAAAGTCAGCCTTGAAATCAAGTCTTCCTGATTCCAGGCCTGGCACTCTATCCAATGCACCACCTAGCTGCTCAAGAGCTAGAAAGATCCTCAAGAAGCCTAAGGGAGACAAGCAGGACTCCCTTCACCCAAAATCTTTAGAAAAGGTTGGATGACCACCTATGGGGGGTATATTATATAGGAGACTCCTGCTTGCGTATGGATTAGATGTCCACTGAGGTACCTTCCAGCTCTGAAATTCGGAGATGCTGTGATACAGTACAGGTGGCAGTATTCAGATGAAAATTTCTGTCAATTTCTAAAAGAATGGGATACAGCGTTGGGAAAGACTGCCCACTCTGTGACCATTTGGCACTCACAAATACCCAAAAGATCTGTGATCTCCTGATTCAGGAGACTCTCCATCAATGTGGGGCACAATTCCATCCACACCTGCCCATCCTATGAAACTACTTTTTAAAAAAAGTTTTAAAATTTAACAATTAGTAGCACCAACTTCCGATGCCTCTGATTGTCATCTGCAATTATAATCATTTCTAATTTTGAATATCCACTCTGTTTTGTTCTTAATTAAAAATGACATATCCTTGAAAGGGAGTGGAGAATTCAAATTAACAATTCAAATGTTATCTATGTAAATATGTTACCACTTTTTTTTTTTTTAAGACAAGGAAAAAAAGTTTTGGCCCCAGCTTTGGGGCTTGGACTTTAAAAACATTCAAAATATTAGAAGAGCTGAGGCAGTGAAGGAGAAATATAAGGGGTTTATGCAGCATGCCAGTCACTGACCTGCCTGGAGCTGATTGGGTATTCTACCCACTCTTTATCTCTCCATTGAATCAATGGTTTTTCAGCTTTCCAGCTCCAGTATATTTCCACTGATGTGAAATAGCTACTCCACCACTCTAAGTGATAAGATTTACTCAGTAACACTTGGCCTCCACATAAGCTTAATAGTTAGTTATAATAATGTGGTATTGCAAGTTTCTCATTCTCAGTCATTTTTATATTTTAAAATCCTTAAATTTTGTCAGTGGTAGAATCAGTTCTTTTCTCTGCATGACACTAATGCAGACATTATCCAAAAGAAAAAAGGAATTCTCTAGTTGCGTTTCCACAATCATGTGGACAGAAACAAATGCAGATGTAGGGTGATGGCCCCTAGCATGTCACACACCAATACTCTTTAAATTGGTGGTATTTGAAGGAGAAAGTTTTGAATATTTGAAAACCACTGCAAAAGTACCTTGAAAATTCCAACTTCCCAAAATTCTGTAGCACCAGATTTAAGTTTTACTGCTGGAGCACAGCCTCTTGCAAAGAAAGGCCAGGGAAAGAACCACCGACAATAAGCTTTTCTCTGATATAAGCTGGCGAAATTAAGCCTTTCTCAGTTGGACAATTAACTGTGTGTACCTAGTCAGGAAGAAAGAAAAGGCCATCTGTTTCATAGAGATCCATATACCGATTACCAGGACGATCTTGAAGGTGAACTTCCCAAGTTTAAGGGAGGGCTCAGGGGGAATGTGTTCAGTCTAAAATATATCCCAAAAGAATGTAGTTTTATCACTATAGACCTGGGAAAGTAACATGATTTTAATTTACCTCATTATCCCCATCAAACAATGAAAAACTATACACAATTCAAATATTCTAGGGCAGGGGTTAAAACAGTATTAAAACACTCACAACTAAGTGCTGTCCTAACTAGACTGAAATTTAATTGAGAAATATTTAACAAAATAAGTGAAAATGCAATAAAATATGGATAATAATGTTAATCTGTAGTTTTCTAAGTCACACACACAAATACAAACAGACACACACCCTGAAGCCTTAGCTACCCGGAAGGGATCAAAGTAATGCTAAGAGGTCAGGCTCTGTACAGAATAGAACTGGGAATGTCGCTGCCAACCCCATTCCCCACCCTACCAGGAATCCAGGCTAAGAGGGGATGGAGGATGAAGTAAAAATGGACCGACCAACAGCAATGACAAGAGGCTTAAAGCCTATGGCAATTTTTTGATGCCTTTACCAGTCACTGTCCCATAGAGCTTATAAGATGGTGTTTCCCTGGAAAATCACTTTTCTCACTTATCACTTTGGCTCTCAGAACCTAGATACACTATGCATGCATAATTTTCATTGATATCTCCACAAACAACACCAGAAGATAATGAGTCTCCAAGTTCCAATACATTTTAAATTGGAAATATGGTACTGCTTAAACAAGAGATGAGATAATGTTCATTGATATATGGATGAATTAAATAATTGAGCCCAATGATCCCAACTCATTCTGTCTCTATAGAATAAAGGCAACATGGTGCCTTCCCCATTCTTCAGGAAAGTGTAGATAGCTTCACTTTAGGCCCAAATGATTGGGATTACCTGTCAAACTCACCTAATTATTTAGAAATATTCCAAATCACCTTCATTGGATAATTATGACCTTGATATTTGGAACTTTCCTTTTTTTATATATTTATTTACTTTTAGTTTACAACATTCAGTTCTATAAGCTTTTGAGCTCCAATATTTGGAGTTTTCAACTCAGTTCAACCAATCAACATTTATAAAATGCCTACTATGTGCAAGGTGCTTGGCTTACAAAGAAAAAAAATTATTGAAACAATCCCTACTCTGAAAGAATTATCATGTTTGTTTTGTTTATATTTGGAATTATTTTTCAGGTTGGGGGTAGCAATAATATCATGTCCATGCACAATGACATATAAAAGTAAAACAAGGTACCTTCCAAAGGTAGAGAAGTTAACTTGTGCCTATAAGGGTAGGCTATGCTTTGAAATGAACTAAGGATTCCAAGAGTAGACAATAGGGAGGCAATGCCCTCCAGACATGAGCGGCCTCATCTCTGCAAAGGCACAGAGATAAAAGATTTTCAACCACTTCCAAGTGCCTGGCACACAGTAAGGACTTAATAGATGCTTTATCTCTCTATCTCCCTTATTATAACACAGTTCTATGAGGCTAATTTAAGGATCCCTTTGCAGAGTAAGTACTTAATAAATGCTTTATCTCTCTCCATAGCTCTTATTATAACACAGTTCTATGAGAATGCTTTAAGGATTCCTTTGGATGGAGATACCAGACTGAACTCTATCACAAAGACTTAAAGAATACTAGAATTCTCAGGAGACTGTTCCAACTCTTTATAGTTGTTGACATTCAGTGCTTTCGGTTCTGTCCAACTCTGCATGACCCCATTTGGGGTTTTCTTGGCAAATATACTGAAGTTGTCTGCCATTTTCTTCTCCAGTTCATTTTACAGATGAGGAAATTGAGGCAAACTGGGTGAAGTGAAGTGACTTGCCCAGGGTCACACTGCTAGTGCCTGAGGCTATATTTGAACTCACCACCTACCTGCTCCATTCCAATTCTAATCTATTCAGTCACACTAAGGAAGATCATTGACATCACAACAGGGTGCAGCAGAGCTGAATTGCCAACATTTGATTTTTAGTTGTTGGCTATAAATGGAGTTTCTTTTTAAGTTTTCTGTATCTCTACTGAGAACACACAAGAATGTGGAATATTTTAATATGTAATACAAAATATTATTTTGTATCATGCAAATCTGCTCAACTAATTTCCCATCTCAATTTCTGGTGACAAGTAACCAGTCTATCTCTCTTTCCAACCATAAAGTCTTTTATGCCACTTCTTGAACAAAGTCAGGGTTGGTAAAAATGCTGCCGCTTACTTACACCCACACCCGTCCTCTCTCCATTGCCCTGTGGGTAAAAGTAGTTCTGATCCTTCAGAGACCTTGACATTTCATATTTTGCAGCCAAAAAGCATTACTAGAGGAATACTGATGCTTGAAAGCACAAGCTTTTGTGGCAGAGAATAGGACAGGGACCATGGAAAGAAAGCTTTACAAATGCAGTGTAGTGGAGGGTTTGGCAAAGAGTAAGGGTTTAAAATAAATGCTCCCTGAATTAAATATTGACAGTTTTTCTAATAATGAACCAGTGCCTACCTGGTATAGATATTGCTTGGTCATAATGCAAAAAGTACTTAGTGCATTGTGTGCTATAAAGCTATTTTTTAACTGTTTTTGCATCTGTATACAGAACTGGCCTTGGAGGTAAGAATCAACGGATCAATAAGCATTTTTTTAAAGTTTCTACTATGAGCCAGGCACTGTGCTAAGCTGGAGACATGGTAAGATTTTAGTAAAAGACAATCCATGCCCACAAGGACTTTTGCAATCTAATTTTTTTCAGGTCCTGACCCTGATGTACACTGGCTGTGTGACTTTCTATGCCCCCAGACAACTCATTAAAGTGTAGGGAAGGCGATGATCTGTATTGACAGAGGAAACATCCTCTTTGGGAGTGCTCCTTACCAACAAAATCATAAGTACAGTCCAAAATCAAGGTGGTTGGGTTTTTTTTCAAGAATAAGAAAATTTGGCATATTATTTTCTTCCATAAAAAATGTATTGGGTGGTCTTCCCTCTTTTTATTTATATCTGAATAGTTATGCACATGAATTATTTGCTCTTCCAAAATTTGGGAGAATTTGTCATCAAGGCCAAGGTTTTATTTTTAACAGCAATTCCAAGAGAAGAATTTAGGAAAGAACAGATGACCATAAATCTATCGTTGGAAAGAACCTCAGTCCAACCCTCTCATTTTACAGATGAGGAAACTGATTCCCAAAGAGATTAAATAACACGCTCAGAATCACAGGTTTTAGCACCAAGAGACAAGGCTTGAACTCAGCTTCCCTAACTGCAGAGATGGTGGAATCTCCCCTTCCACTGCATGATACATGGAGACCTTGCATCACCCAGGATAAGACTTCAGAGATGCAGTACAATGGGCACCCTTGGAAGGGATACCTCTATGAATAAAATCATGGATTCACAGAAAGAAAAGGAATTCACCATCAATTTCTTCCTCTAATTCTATCTACTAATTTCCTTTTGTGTCCATTCTGATGATACAGAACTTAGCAAACACTCCTCCATTCTATTTTTGTGTGTGGGTCTTTTGGAGGGGGGTAGGTAGGGCAATTGGGGTTGAGTGACTTGCCCAAGGTCACATGGCTAGTTTTTTGTGTTAAGTGTCTGAGGCCGGATTTGAACTCAGGTCCTCCTGACTCCAGGGCTGGTGCTCTATTCACTGGGCCACCTAGCCGCCCCCTCCATTCCATTTAAATTCCATTATTAGTCAGAACAGAACAGTCATTAATAGTTCCTGATACTAGTCACGGTGGTGGTGTTTTTGTCATAATCTTTTCCACTTCAAATATTATTCATTTTATTTACAGTCTCTTTTTTTCCCCATTGTCTGCTAAGTTTCCCCCAGTTTTACTGAGCTTTTCAAAAATCAGTTCTTGGTTTACCTATTAGCTTTGGGATGTTTTGTGTATTTTTTTTCCCATTTTCTATTCTATTTTTTTTTCCCATTTTCTATTCTATTTTTTAAAGCTTGATTTCTCCCTTTTAATAAATCCATCCACTGGAATATAATTGTTTATTTTCCAGTATGCTTAGGCACAAATGGAATTCATTAAACCTCTTCTTTTCTCTTATTAATGTAAGCACTCAAGATTATAAATTTGCCCAGTGACACACTTTGGCAGCAACCCACAGATTTTGATATGAGGTAGGAGTATTATCTTTGAAGTGGTCTTTTATCAGCTTTCTAATTTCTCCTTTAATCCAACTAAAACGGATTGGTTTTTGGCCTCCATACAGTATTGCAACTTTTACTATGTTCTTGCTTATCTCTAATTTTATAGTATAGTAGCCCGATAATGAGCATGGAAAACGTCCACCTTCATAATGTTAACCACATAGAGGACAGCATTCAACAACTGTGAGTGGTACCGTCATGGTTATAAGCACTGGGTCTGGAGTCAGGAAGAACTGAGTTCAAATCTAGCCTCAGACACTTACTACGTGACCTTGACAAATCATTCAATTTCTGTTTGCCTCAGTTTCCTCAACTGTAAAATGGAGTTAATAATAGCTAGCACCTAAGTCCCATAGTTGTTGTGAGGATCAAACGAGATAATATTTGTGCAGCACCTGACACAGAGCAGGCACTATATAAATGCTAGCAATTATTAATATCAAAAAGAATATGTAGTGCTGCTTATACCTGTGTTTCTCCCCCACATCTATTATTTCTAACATATTTAATAAGCAAATCAGACTTGTAATCTTTTAAACTAAATTTGCATTGTTCTGATAATCAAACACCAACATTCTCTACTGTATTATTTTTCAATCTACTTCTTTTTATAGTTTTAAGCTTTTCCATCACAAATTAAGTTAGGGAACTATGAGATGCAAATTTAATATGATTAAAGAAATGCAGAAGGCTGGTTTTGTAGCAAAAGGACCTGAGTTCAAATTCTGCCTCTGACATTTAATCTCTATGTGACTTTGTAGACATCTCCTGACCTTAGTTTCCTCTTCTACAAAATGAGAGAGTTGGGCAAGACAGAGTCTAAGGTCTCTTATTACATATAAAAACAATTTTCAACATTAATTTTTATAAGATTTTGAGTTCCAAACTTTTTCCCTCCCTCATTCCCATCCTTTCTCCCCAAGACAGCAAGCAATCTGATGTAGGTTATACATATACAATCATATTAAATGTATTTCCATATCAGTAAAAGAAGAAACAGAACAAAAGAGAAAAGCCACAAAAAAAACACAAAAACAAGAGAAAATAGTCTGCTTCAATCTGTATTCAGACTCCAGACTTCTTTCTCTGGATGTGGATGGCATTTTCCATCATGAGTCTTTTGGAATTGTCTTGGATTATTATATTGCTGATAACTAAATCTTTCATAGTTGGTCATTGTATATAATGTGTTAAAAATGGCCATCTATGATTTGCATTTTTCTTAATAATAATAATTTGGAATATTTTTATATGGTTACCTATAATTTGCATATCTTCCTTTGAAACTGTGAGTCCCTATACTTTTAGAGGCAGCTGGATGGCTTAGTGGATAGAGCACTGGGCCTGGACTCAGGAAGACCTAAGTTCAAATCCAGCCTTAGACTCTTCCTACCTGTGTGTCCCTGGGCAAGTCACTTAACTTCTGACTGCATGACAAAAATGGATCCATTGGAGAAGGAAATGGCAAACCACCATAACTTTGCCAAGAACCCCAAAGGGGATCGTGAATGGTTGGACACAACTGAAACCAAATGATCAACAAAAATACATACCATATGCTTTGACCACTTACTACTGGGGAATGACTCTTGGTCTCATATGTTTGTGTCAATTCTTGTACATCTTGGTTACCAGGCCTTTGCCAGAAATAAGTGACCCAAAACCAATTCTCCCCACAACGGTTTCTCTTCTTTTTTGAACTTCATTGATTTTGTTCCTACAGAAGCTTTTCAATTTTGTGTAATTTAAACTGTCAGTTAAGAATTGACTGGCTAAGATTTTTCCTTCTTAGCCGGAGTTGTGAAAGGTACTTCCTTCCCCTTCTCCTACAATGTTTTTATATTGTGACTTTTTATAATCAAGTCAAGTACCCATTTGGAGCTTTCTCAAATATATGGTTTAAATTATTGGTCTAAACATAATTTCTGTCAAATTTCTTTCCAGGTTTCCCAGTAATTCTTATCATTTAAGAAGTTCTTTCACCAGTACTTTATGTTCTTGGTTTTTTAATCAACAATGGGACACTACAGTATTCAACTAATTCTGAGTCTTTCATTTTTTGGTCTGTTTTACTTACATAATCTATATTTCAGATTAATCTATATAATTATTCATTAAACAGTAATAATTCAATTACTGTTTACATTAAGCACCTACTCTGTTTAAAGGCATTATTTCCAGTAAGAAACACATAGATGAATTTTATGAATTATTCTCTAACTCTTCTTCTTTTAATAGGGAAACTTATTCCATTTAATACTTTAAATGTCACAAGGCATTTAATGCTGTAAATGTTAGTTTTAAGTGTGGCTTATTACTTTCACACTGCTTCACACCAACCCCTTTCCATTGATCCTGAATTTTTCCATTTTTATTACTTATCTAAAATGCCATTTAACCACAGGTATGGATATTTTACATTCTTCTATGTCACCTAACCTAATTCAAACCATAAGAATAACAATGAGCAGCTTTTTTTTTTGCTCATCCTCATGTTTTTATTCAAAAACATAATATCTGACTGCTTTAAGGTTTCCAAAGCACTTCAAGTATAATTTCTCATTTGACCTTCATAATATATACTACAAATATCAGTTTCCCCATTTTACAGATGAAGAAACTAAGTTTCAGAGACTAAATGATTTGCCCAAGATCACACAGCATTCAAACCCAAAGACTCTAAGACTTATCACTGTCTCCTCCATTGTTAATGACTTTCTTTATCCTCTATGATTATAACAATAGCTATTAACAGGCAGAAAGCACTTTACTACTTTTTTTAAGAAGTAAAATTATTCAGCAGATCACGAATGCATCTCCCACTGCTTATAGACATTTTGTAAATTGTAGAGGCCTTTGATAAATTATTTGAGATTGTTGGCTGGCTTCTGAAATATATTCAAATAATACATTCAAGTTTGCAAGATACATTATTTTGACATCTGTTTCTATTCTTTTAAGACTCATATATATTATTTATCCATATTCTTAAATAAAATAATATATGTAAAGCACTTAAAAATATAAATGTTAGCTATTATTATTATCTAGATTTTGTTTTTTCTGTTGTTGAAAAATCAGCTAATGATGTTTGTAGATAGTCCTTCCCTCCCCCTTCTCAATGCCTGGAATTAACTTATCTAGACACAGAAGTAACCTTTATCAAGACAACCATAAAACTGTACTGAAAGAAATAAAGGGGATCTAAATAATTGGAGGAACATTCACTGTTCATGGAAGGGTGGAAATAAACATGACAACATTTCCCAAATTAATTTAGAGCTTTAATGTAATACCAAACAAAATACCAAAGGGTTTCTTTTTACAGCTAGGCAAAAATCTAAGGAAACTGCTCCAGAAAAAATAAATGGGTAAGCATATCAAGGGGGTACTGAGTTGGGGAAAACTGGCATTACCAATGTGAAGATGCTCTTCACCAATCAACCAATAAGCATTTATTAAGTCCCTTCTATGTACCAAACATTGCACTAGGCACTTTGGAAACACTAAAAAAAAAACTGGGTAACTAATAAAAACTAAACAACGGTAACAGTACATAAGACAGTAAATAGAATATCTAAACAAATATAGGGCAGCTAGGTGGCCCTGTAGTGCACAGAGTGCTGGGATTGGAGTCCGGAAAACTCATCTTCCAGAGTTCAAATCTAGCCTCAGAAACTTACTGGATGTATGGCCCTGGGCAAGTCACTTAACCCTGAATGCCTCAGTTTCCTCATCTATAAAATGAGCTAGAGAAGGAAATAGCAAACAATCCAGTATCTTTGCCAAGAAAACCCCAAATGGAGTCACAAGGATTCAGACACAACTAGAAACAATTGAACAAAACAAATATACATAAAATAGAATAAACATAGAAAATTTGGATAAACCTATAGAAAATACAAATTAAAGAAAAAATCCATCATTTAACATAGTTTAAAAAATTGGTTTATATTTAAAAAATGGATGGATCAGCACTCTGATATGAATGTATTGCTTATGTCAACTTTCTTCTAAACTATAAAAAGAAAGAAAAAACGGTATTACCTGTTTATGTTAATTAGCAAAACAAATGGAAGAAAAATAGTGGAAGGCAGCATGGCACAGTGAATCAAGGGGTGAATCAGGATGGTCTCCTTCAAACCCTGCCTCTAACAAATATTGGCTGTATGGCCCTAGGCAGGTCATTTCCTGCATCACTGCCCACAGGCAGCTTTCTAAATCTATAAATCTGATTTGGTAAAGGAAATTTCCATATAGAAAAAACAAGATAGGTAACTAAGTGCTGTTAGCATCATCTATTCAAATGTAAATAGTTGTAAAGTATGTTTAAGTCAAATTGTTGATGTTTTAATGTTAAGTTCCTAATAAACTGTTAGCAAATGAACAGCTTGAGGGGAAAAAAACTCTCAATGAATTTAAGCAACCTTTTTTCCTAGGGCTTATGAACGATGCCCAGTTAAATTTTGATTTCACAGCTCCCCTTCATAGAAAGAGGATTTCTCTTCCTGGGATTAACTCATTTGTTCCTCCTGAGTCTCATCAAATATTATACCTGGCACTGTAATTGGGAGGATTTTAAATAGATAATTTAACCTTGGGAAGATGTTCATTTTACTGAGCACATCCTTCCAATCTAAGAAACACACAAATTCCCTTTCACCTCTGCATGTCTCCCCTTAACTGGAGATTCATCCCAAGAAGCTCAATAAACCACATGGGAATAGGAATATCTAAATACTTAATGGCTGGTGATACTAATGCAAATGGAGATGGTTCTTTTAGAAATAAAAGAACAAATCCGCTTATTTATACCTTAAAAAATAAAACAACCCATATGTTCTGAGTCGGTTTTCTTTTCTATGCATTAGGGAATAAATTAGAAAGCCAGGGTTATTGCTGCTGATGAAAGATAATTCTTTGCTTTTCTGTGGCTTGCAATTATGACTCTTAGAGCACCTGCTTCAGAGTCAGGAAGGAAGATGGAAGCCTGGCTCATGACGTAGGCTGGCTACATGACCATGGGCAAGATCTTTAAACTCAAAACTGGAAAGTAGCTCTGGAATGGCATTGGCAGGACAGTTTTCTAACACGGCACTTCCTACACTAGTTAAGTCATGGGTCAGGATCTCCCCACCCCTTTCAAAAAAACAAACAAACCCACTTTCTTAAAAGCCATCCAGACATAATGAACAATGCACTGGCTTGAAAGCCATAAGAGCTGAGTTCTAGGTTATAATTCCTTAGCTTATGGCCAGAGACAAGTCCATGGTGAGAATCAAATGAGATAAAGTAATAATCAAAAGAGATAATGTAATAAGCAAAGTGCCTCACAATCATTTAAGTATATAAATGTATATAATAACATAAATTTATATATTATTTATATAAAACACATAAATAAATGTAGTATATAATAAAGTATATAAATGTAGTATATATTTATATAATATATAAGTAAATGATACATAAATGTATATAACAACATATAAATTTATATATTATTTATATAAAACACATAAATGAATGTAGTGTATATTTATATATAATATATAAGTAAATTATATATAAATGTATATAATAACATAAATTTATATATTATTTATATAAAACAAATAAATGTAGTATATATTTATATATAAGTAAATTATATATTAATGTATATAATAACATATAAATTTATATATCATTTATATAAAACACAAATAAATAAATGTAGTATATAAATAAATGTTAGTTATCATCATCACCATACTTCACCTTCTTCCTTTTTAAAACGAAGGACTAGGAACTCTGATTAAGGACCAGTTTCAAGCAGAGAGTAAATGATGAAACCCAATGTCTTCCCATCAGTACGGAGGACTAGGTGTACCAAATGGCGCATATGCCACCTCTTACGGCAGCTGTGCTGGTTGCTTTTGCTTAAGTGTTTTTGTTTATTACAAAGAAGGGTTCCATGGGAGGCTAAGGAAGGACATATGTTTTGCAAAATGACTGTGGAACAAAAAAAAGATATTCATAAAAAAAAAATTTTAAGAAAAATTCAACTGGGACTAAAAATTCTAAGGAACCTTACAGCTTCAACATTCTGTGATTTTATGAACTCTTCGAACAATTCCATCAGTGTGTTGTGATGGAGGGTGTTGAGTTATGTTTGTAGCTAGGGGTGTAACTTTCAACTTTTTATAAAATTAACTCTTCTGAGTTTGCAGGAAGCTTTTCTCAAAGCCTCAAGTCTGCTTGAAATCCCACGTAGGTGAACAGAGAAGCTGGATAATGGAAGCAGAAAGGAGAAATGAGCTGTTTCCCATCATCCCACAGTGCGTGGCAGAAGTGTTCTACCAAATGATTTCAAAAGCGAAAAATTAATTTGAAGAACAAGGGAATTCTGTATGTGGTGCAGGTTCCCATTCTCCTGAGCCTGATATAATCAGATTCTCTCAAGTGATTTACAATCTGGCAATCAATCTCTCTCACCCCATTGATATGTTAGAAAAGCCCTGAATCCACTTCAAGAACTCACAATAGTTGCAAGGAAAATACACCAGCGAATACACTTTCAACACAAGGAAACCGAAGGATCAAAATGCGAAGGTAAAAACCAAGGGTGACAGTTCCCTGCTTCTAACTGAAGCCATACTGCTCATAATGTCAGGGGCTCTCTAGTATTCATTCATATTGGAAAGGTTTAGGCCAACTACAAGTTCTCTGAAAACAGGTAGAGAGAACCTAGTGGAGCAGACAGAATTTTATACTTGGAATTGGAATTGAGAAGACCTGAGTTCAAGATCCACCTGATATTTTTTACTAGCTGCAAGCCTTAGTTTCCTCATCTGTAAAATGGGAAGGGTTGTATTTAATGACCTCCACAGTCCTTTCCAGATCTAAAGCTATGATCCAATGACCCTAGGAAAATCACTTAATCTCTCTGTGCCTTGATTTCCCCATACGAAAAATGGAGGTAACAATATGTGAAGTACTTACATCATACCATAGTTATAGGGCTCAAATTAGAATGTATACAATTTGTTTTTCAAACTATGGGTATAAATTCCCTAAGTACATACAAATTCTCAAAACAAGAATTAATGGATCAGTGAGGCATAAGAGAACCCAAAGGTTGGGTTCAAGACCCAGATTTACTACCACTGTGACTTCAGGCAAATCATTCCACTTCTATGTAATGGCCAGCCAGCCACCTTGCCTCTAGGCCAGAGATGAAGTCCCCTGGTCAAACAGATAGAAATGGGGTCCATACATAAGGATCCCAGTCAGTGGCATACTGACTTAGTTTTAAAATGCAATGTTTTCTATGTTTTATTGTATTTTCGCTTATTTTGTTAAATATTTCCCAATCACATTTTCATCTACTTTGGGCACACTCAGAAGAAACACTCATAGGGTGTTTGATACCTCTCTCCTAGAGAACTTAAGTCTTTTCCTTAGAGACTTCCTGATCTGGCACCCTGATTGGTGAATTCACCTAGACCAGTCATGGTTGGCTTTAATCACTAGCTTTCTTGCCAGCCACCTTCAACCCCCTCTATCTCTCTTTCCAGTTCAGAAACCACAACCAAATCAATATTTTATACTTGCTGCTAGAAAGGGAATGTCAATCTACTGCCCAGTAATTCCTTTCATTATCCCTAGAACTCTCAGAACAAAAATACCCCTTTCCTAGCCACCATTCCCCTTCTGTGATGATGTGATGTTACCTCCTTAAAATAAGTTCCTAGGGGGCGGCGAGGTGGCACAGTGAATAGAGCACCAGCCCTGGAGTCAGGAGGATCTGGGTTTGGACCGGCCTCAGCCACTTAACGCACACACACAAAAAAAACTAGCCATGCAACCTTGGGCAAGTCACTTAACCCCAAATGCCCTCCAAAAAGCAACAAAAAAAAAAGTTCCTAGGGTACAGCGATCATCCTCGCTTTTTTATTTGTACGCCGTATTTGACACACGTAGGTGCCTAATCAGTGCTTTTTCATTCATATATTAATTCTCTAGATCTCAGTTTTGCTTTAAGGTACAAGACTAAAACAATCCTTTTGGCTTATGACCATGATGACTCAGTTTACATAGGATATCTTTTTTACATCTAGCATCTTTAATGCATTTAAAGTAGGATTCAATTTACAAAAATTCACCTTGCCATGAAGTGTCTACTGAATGAAATGAAGACAAAAAGTGTGTTCATAAGTGAGAAGGGAGATGGCTTTCCTTTCAAAGTAGGTACACTCAGAGATACCAAAGAATCTTAGAGCTGGAAAGGCCCTCAATGCCCTCCTCATCCAACCCATCTAGTCAAGGATTCCTTCTACAATGTAATCAAGTAGTCACCAAATGGTCATCTGAAAAGGTAACTTTGCATTAAGTCATGTTAAATCCCTCCAGGCTTCTAAATGGCATAACTTGGAGGGTAAAGGGGGGAGAGAGGCTGGAATGCAAGGCTCTACCCAAAAAACGAATGATCAGAGAACAAAGCAGTGATGCTTTTGGCCTTTCTCCTATAAATATACCATTCATGTTTTATCTCTTTTTTCATCACAGTGGCAGCCCTTAGGAGCAAGTTTTTAAATCATCTTTTATTCACTGATGGCAACAGCAGTTTAATCCCATACAAATGAGTCCTGGGATTATTTAAATTGCCTCAATTCCAACCAAAAAAGTGAAATGTTGGACATGGGGCAAGCACACTGAACAAAAAACTCAATTTCCCAAGATTTCCTTGGTGTTCAGCTATAAGCATATGTAATCTAAGAGGTTAAGGGTGTGTATTTACCCAATGGATGGTTCCCTGATTCCTCAACAGAACATCCAGTCAATAAACCAAAAACACTGTGAAGAGGACAATGGTTATTTATTTTAGAATATGGCAGGAGCTTATGACCAACCAATGCTTAACAAGGTCATAAATAAAAAAAAAACAGCAGATGAGAGAAATATGGTAAGTCCTTATTAATTTGAAATAATTGGGAAGTGAAAGGCTGCCTGAATATTGTGAAAACTGTTAATTATAGGGCAGTTTCTTAAAATGCAATTTTATTTCTCTCCAGTAACATTTCGATTGAAATGCTGAGGAATGGGGATGTTCTGGTTAATTTGATTTTCTGGTTAACAAGAAGTTGAGCAGAAAACCTTTTTTTTTGTTTCAATCCTTGCTGAAAGTCATTCCCAAATGCATTAGTTGACTTTTCTGCCTTAGTAAGTGAAGTATGTTGAACATAATTGAATCTTTCTTGGAGGGCTATCATCCTGAACATCAATTCACTTTGTCCAAGTCTGAAGATATAGAAAGTAGGAGATTGGTTGGAATCTTTACCAACCCTAAGACATAACCTAGAATTAAAAAAAAAAATCCCTGATATTGATTTTTTTCTCGTGAAGTGCCTCTCTTTCTTCAGAAAGTCGTTTTAATAATAATAACAATAATCTGGTTCATTTAATTCAACAAGCATTTATTAAGTGCCTACTATCTGGCAGACAATGGACATACAAATAAGCCATATATTGCCTTTGTTCTTACAGTTATCAATCAGAGATACAAGTAAATCATATGTTAAGTTTCAGGATGAAAAGGCAGGAGAACATTGTACAGTAACAGCAATAATTGTACAATGATAACCTGTGAATGGCTTAGCTATTTCCAGCAATACAATAATCTAAGACAATTCTGAAGGATTTATGATGAAAAATGGTATCCATCCCCAAAGAACTGACGGAATCTGAATGCAGATGGAAAGCATACTTTTTTAACTTTATTTTTCTTGTGTTTTGGGGGGGATCGGTGTCATGACTACCATGAAGATGTTTTACATGATTGTACATCTATAACCTGTATCAAATTGCTTGCTTTCTCCATAAGGGAGGAGGAGGAAGAGGAAGGGAGAGAATTTGGAACACAAAATACTAAAAATTGTTTTTACATGTAATTGAAAAAATATTTAGAAAATTTTTAAAAATCAAATTAAATTAATAAAGCAGTTCAGCATAAAAGGAGATAGCATGCAGTTTAAAGTCTGAGGCCCTGCATTCAAATTCCAACTCACTAGTTATGTGACTTTCAGGAAAGAAGTTCTCTCTAGCCCTCAGTTTCCTTATCTGTAAAAAGACTGGGTTGAACCTCTCTATGATGTCCTGGGCTTGTCAGCAAGAGCAAAGGCAACACACACTCTCCCTTTGTGGATCTGTCGGTCTCAAGAGGCAAGGAATCAGAGGAAGGACCAGCAGATCAGAGATAATGCCCAGAACCATCAACAAAGGTATGGCAGGTCAAGGAGATGAGAGCCAGGAAGTTCAGGGACTGGGACAAAAGTCAGGGGAGACACAAGATGTCTACAGAACAGCCATAGGTCACTAGAAGAAACAATGGGTTTTGAGAGAGCCAAGAGCTCTCTGAAGGCTACTTATAGGCTTCCGGCCCCAGGCCAGAGGGGGCCTAGAGTTTCCTGCTTTGTAAAATGACAGGGTTGTTTGAGATGACCTCTGAAGCCCCTTCCAACTTTAACCCTGAGATTTATGACTGTATAACCAAGGCTTTACTCAAAGGTGAGAAATAAACCATCACCTCTGGGTGGGTTGGGGAGAAGAGGGCAGGGAGGAAAATAAAGGAATTCCTAACATTAGGAATTCTTGGTCATGACCATGTAAGGACTGCGTCCCATAGGATTTACACAAAGGATACAGCTAGTGCCCCCAGAGAGATTTTAAGCTAATTGAGGCTAGTCTCACTTCTGTCTATTTCCCAGTGCTGGCACATGGCGGGAACTTAAATATTTTCTTACTGATTGAAGGAAAGGCACTTAGTTGTATGCTACTTCTACATACCCAAGGAACTTGGCTTGTGGAAGCTTTAGGATTTGGAATCTTCGCTCTTATTACCCCCAATAGAATGTAAACTCCTTAAAGGTGGACTGGTCTCATTTTTGTCTCTGGCATAGTGCCTGGAATTTCATAAATACGCCCCCTGACTACATAGATAGGTATAAGTCAACCAGTAGTAGAAAAGCTACAAAAGGAAAAAGAATGCAATGGGGCCCTTCTGTTTTCCATATGGGCCCAACATTGCCCGGCTTCTCCTCTCTGCTCAGGGCAGGTAAATTACAGACCCCAAAATGCATCAGCCACACAGGAGCATACATTAAAACCTCAATCAATTAATATGCACAGGGGACAGAGCAAATTAATTTCTGACTATTCCAGGGTTAATTAACCCCCTGCAATAAGTGACCTTGCAAAGAATGGCTTCCAGAGCAATCAGCCAATGAAACTCCTTAAGTTCCACTGCTGGTTATATCAACTAACCAGCAAGCAAGCATTTATTATGGACCTACTGTGTTCCAAGCCCTGTGTTAGGCACTGGGATACAGGTATACATTCCCTGCCCCATGGGAGCCAATGCTTTATCAGAGTGAGCCACACAGACCCACAAAAGTATAAATAGAATAAATACAAGTTGATGTGTGGGGTGAGAATAAAGGCTAGGGAAAATGGAAAAGGCTTCATGAGGAAGATGAAGGATGAAGTGAAACAGCCATTCACTAAGACCTTGACAAATATTATGTCACTTGATCCTCCCATCAACCCTGGGACGTAGGGGGATCATTATCCCCATTTTACAGATGATGAAACAGAGTCAGAGAGCCGTTTAGTGACTCACCTACTAATTCGGACAAAGCTAGAGTCCGAGGCAGCATTTGAACTGGCGTCTTCCCGACTCTAGGCCCAGCACCCTCTCCACTGTGCTCCTAAAAGCCTCCTTTAAGGAAACAGAGAGATTCTCAGAGGCAGAGGTGAGAAGGGAGTACATTCCAGGGGTGAGGGGCAGCTAATGCAAAGACATGGAGATTGGAGATGGCAGACCGGGAACAGCAAATTAAAAGGATGGCAAGCTGCCTGGACGAGAGGGAACATTACAGGGAGAGATCTTTTGCCAAAGGAGGGCCCACACCTGGGTAGAGGAGGGGTGCTGAAAGGGGCCATAAGGAACAGCCAAAAAAAAAGTCTTTGCTACATCACTATTTTGCCTAAGGCTAGCCCTGCAGATGTGCATTTAGAAATCAGTATCTCAGCAGCAGAGAGGTCTGAGTTTGCAGTGAAATGATAATTGGCAAAGTTCTCTTAACTAGGCAATTTTTACTACCCTGTGAAAACCTTGTATATTTCTCCCTGAGTCAATTCATAGGATTATAGACGGAGGGTTGAAGACCAGATCCCCCATTCTCATTCTACAGATGAGGAAACTGAAGCCCAGAGTGGTGGCAGGACCAGTCCAGAGAACATGCATTTGTTTAGCCTTGAATTACATTGTTCTGAGCCCCAGGATAGAAAGAAGGAAAACAAAATTGTTTGTTGACATAAGGAGCAGACGTGTACATTCCAATCCCTTAAAGCATTCAGAATGGTTGTATTTCAAGCCCAAACAGCTAAACTTTCAAACTAGTGTCCCTGTTCCCTAATGAAAAGTGAAAGAGATCAAGAAAGCATGGCACAGTGGAGTGTGGGGAAAAATCTAGGAAAACCCCACCTTGTTGGTCAATTGTGTCCAACTTTTCATGACACCATTTGCAGTTTTCTTGGCAGAGTTACTGGAGTGGTGTGTCATTTTCTTCTCCAGCTCATTTTACAGATGAGGAAATCGAGGCAAACAGGGTCAAGTGACTTGCCCAGGGCAACATGCTAGGAAATGTCTAAGGCAGGATTTGAACTACCAAAGATGTGTCTTTCTCACTCCAGGCCCAACTCTCTTCGCACCCAGCTGCCCCAATCCCACCTTAGAAACTTACTAAAAGCATAACCTTGAACAAGTTTTAGTTGAAGACTTCCAGTCTTAAGGTTCTTTATCCAAGGTTGGGCTCAGTGACCTCTAAAATCACTTCCAGTTCTAAACCTATGAACCTGTTCTATTTGGTCCACGAACAAAATAAAAAGATGGGGAAACTGGACGAGACTCATTAGAAAGAGAAGCTACATGAAGAGCCAGACACAAAAGAAACTACCAAACAACAATATCAATCAGCAAGCATGAATTAAGAATTACTCTGTGCCAGGAGCTAAAATAAATACTGAAGAAATAAATGTGAAAGTGAAACCAGCCCTGCCCTCAAGGAGCAAATCATCCATCAAAAGAGACATGTCTACGTGAAAGTATATACCAAAGCAATACAAGGTAGGTCAGGCCAGGGGAGGAGATGGTGCAAATCTAAAATGAAGAAGGATCCTGGGAGGCAGAGGAGAGGGCTACAGCATAGAAATGGGAGGTGCCCGGTTTGTCAGGTCCAGAGAATGCAGAAAGGAAAGTGATAAACAAGAGTCTGGAAGAAAAGGTTGGGTTCAATCATCCTGAGAAAGCTTAGTACCATTTATCCTTTCCATAAACTGGTCAATTTGGGGTGAAGATTATGTGAGGATTATTTCAAGATGCATTTAATAACGACTATGTTGGTGGGTAAAACTGGTTTTAATAGCACACACTAACACATTCACATGACTTTGTTTGTGATTTGCTTCTCCTGAGGAAGAGGGCACTGAAGAGCTAAGTTCTGAATCAGAAAAACCAAGAAGGTGTCTGGGAGGGAAGATATTTCCTGGAGACAAACAAGTGAGAGAACATGGAGGAGGCAATCATGCAGGGTGGGAAAAATGGTGAGACAGGGGTTACCAGGATGGAAAGGACCTTGAATATGCAAAAGAATAAGATAAAATTAAACATATCACCCAAAAGGCCTAGTCAGGGACGGGAAGAAATGAAGCAATCAACATTGGAGACAATGACAGCTCCTGCCTAACTGTGAATACCATAAGGTCCCTCTGCTCTCCATATTGAGAGGTATAAGGGAGTGAGCTGGGATGGCTGATAATGATAGACATGGAGGAACTGATGACATCTCATCAAGTCTACAGATGACCCGAAATGCCCTTCAAGGCTACAATACAAATATCCTGACCTGTCTTAATTTCTCCCAAGTGGCGATATTTTTGCTAGCCGCCTCCCTTAGAAAACATGATGCAAACTCTGCTGTAAGCACTCTCTCCTCACCTGAACCTCTGTAAACTTGTCATCCACTAACTGCCCCCTGGAACAAGGTGGGAGGGGAGGGGAAGGAAACCCAGACGAGGCACCAAGATGGTGGGAGGGCTCAAGTTCATGCTACTGAAGCATCAGCTGAAGATGTCGGCCTGGAGAAGACATAGAGGAGAAAGGAAAGTCTTCTAGGGCTATCAGGTAGAAAGGGATCAGACTTCTGTCTGGCTCCATGATGAAGCATATTTAGATCTTAAGTAAGGAGGAACTCGCCAAGCATAAGAGCTACAAGGGAGAAGGGCTGCCTTAGGTGACAGGCCCTTCTCTGCCAGATGACCCATTTGTTCATTATGTTTTAGGAATCATTCTTGCTCAAGTCTGGGTTGCATTCAGTGACTACTGTGGTCCAGCTCAGATTCTGGAATTCTTTAACAGAAGCTTAAACAGCAAGTCCTTGTAAGCAGTAAACACAACCCAGATACTCACAGAAGCATAGCTTTGAGCTGAAAGGGATCCTCAGAAGTCATCTTGACTAAACACCTCTTTTTTTTTTTTGTCTTTTTTCTGGAGGGGGGAAGGCAGGGCAAAATTGGCGTTAAGTGACTTGCCCAAGGTCCCATGGCTAGTAAGCGTTAAGTGTCTGAGGCCAGATTTGAACTCAGGTCCTCCTGACTCCAGGGTTGGTGCTCTATTCACTGGGCCACCTAGCTGTCCCCTAAGAAAGAGAAGTCACAGGAACATAGATTTCAAACTGGAGGAACATTTGAGACCATCTACTCCAATCACTATCTGACTGGCCCAGGTAAGTAAATAGGAGGGTCATAACTTGAACCCAGGATCCCTAGTTCCAAACCTAGCCCTCTTTCCATGGTACTTCACCAACTTGCCCAACATCATGCAGAAAATAAGTAACTGGTCCAGAATTCGAACCTGGATCCTGTGATTCTAAGCAGGCCTCTTTTAATTGAGGACTATGTTATCTCCCCCTTGGTTTTTCTTTCATTTTTTTTTAGTAAGAAAAAGCAGCAATTCTCCATTTCTCTATTTTGTTTGCTTACTTCTTCTCTCACCATAGTGACTAAACACACCCAAGGGGAAAGGCGGGCCATTTCATCAACATTCCTCCCGGACAGTGAGCTGTTTAACAGCTCTATCGATCCTTGTTCAGCTCGACATTACTTGTTACACTGGATCAGGCCATCTATATAGTAGAAGGAATCAGATAGCGTTGGCTGAGTCCAGCCCTTCATCTGCAGCTCGTTACCAGCGCACCCAGCCAACTCCAAGGCAAGGTTTCCAAACAGCAAGGGTGAAATCTCCATTCTTTCCATGCTGAAGACTTTCTTCCTATTTCCAAACCTCTTGGTTTCCAGTGCATCACTTTGGGGTTATAGAATAACAAAGTTTCGGAACTGAGCCATAATCGAGCACTTTCTAAATAGGGACTATTAAGGAAACACCCATCAGTTCAGTACACGATCAATGAAGGAAGACTAGGGATGGCTGTGTATTGTGACCTAAGAATATCAACTAGTGGCTTGCAGCTAGTGATTAATTAATATGCAAAACCCAAAGCTAAAATACAGGATTTCTGTAAAGCCACCAAGCACTTTTAAACTTTTACCATCTATATAATGCCTAAAACAAGTTACTCATCTGTAAGTAGCACTGAAAAGCAAATTTAATCAAGTCACATAGGACATGGCAAGACCAGATGAGCCGTGATCTTTATCACAGGCCTCCAAGTCAATGAGATCACAGATTCATCAGAATGTGTGCTATTTATGAGTCTCCATGGCCATGATGGGAAAACAAAGTTATTTCCCACTGATTGATAAGGTGGTCTTTCATTAGAAGGTTCTTCTTTTAAGAAGAATATTCCTCTAAAGAATCCAAAGGCTCCCAGTACATTGGGCAGACCAACCACACTCCCCACCAACCTCCCCAAAGAAAATTCATAGAAGCGGACACAACTCCAAGGGCAGAGGTGAATCGTGATTGTATCCTCGGCAGGAATACCCACATAAACAAGGTAACAGGGCCATCACAGCCAAAGGGGCAAACTAAACTTCGTGGTCAGCACAATAGTAGTCTACAATCACCTTTGAGAGGAAAATTAAATTTGCCTTGAAATGTGATTTGCAGATTCTCATATATACCCTCAGTCTATGCTGTTGAAATTAAATAGTTAAAAGTCAGTCAATGAACATGTATTAAGTGTCTACTACTAAGTGTCCCAAGCATATGAAGTTTAAAAATGGCACAAAATTTTTATGAAGACAATTTATACATGAGTTTATACACTTTCCCCTTTTCCCCTCCTTCAATACAAAAAGTCCCCCAGAAGGATAAAATGTACTTAAATTCAAGTGATAGTACACAGACTGTGAATGTAAATACAAAGTAAAGTACAGAAAAAAGGCACTTATCCAGCTAAATTAAAGGTGTTTGTACGTGAGTTGCAATTATCTCAACATTTCTAAGAACAGACATTTCAGCAGACACAGTCACCTAGCTCGTATGTTCCAACATCACCTGAGCCTAGCCTAACAACCTAAGATCAGTTGATAACCACAGCAGGGAAGCGCAGGTAACAGAACATTAATTATGATTCTCTTTAAGCTTATACTTCCAGAGCTAATTGTTCCTGTTTTTTCTGTTTCTCCCCATCTAGTTTTTTTAAATAGCACATCCCAATTTCTTGCCAGGGGCAATTTGGCAAGATAATACTTCCATAGGCAGAAACCTCTAATCAAGGTCTTACTCAAAGAAGGAGGGTAATTGGCCTGAACCACAAAAATAAACAGAGAACCATAATTCACAAATTTTCCTAATTCTTCTTCCTTGCCATAATATATTAAAAAGCATGGATCCCCTAAAACTGTGATGGACAAAGTCTCAATGGAAATTAATGCTAAGAGTAAACAGTTCTCTTCCTCACCAGTCATGAGAAATCTGTGCTCTGAGGCTCTGCCCTTAGTGGGGACCACACACACACACACACACACACACACACACACACACACACACACACACACACACAATTTCTGTAGGGACTTCAGTCATGCTTCACTTATCTCCTGAATCTAACTCGAATCTAACTCAGGGTACTAGATTTCTCTCCCTCCTCTTCCTCCTTCTCCCTTTCCTCCCTCCCTCCCCTCCTCTTCCCTTTTCCCACCATACAAACTCCTTTCATCACTTACTTTTTAGTTCCCCTTTATGCTGTCTTCCCACTCCCACCCTCCTTTGGAGATAAGGACTGTCTGATTCGCTTTTATTTCCAAACCCATCCCTTAGGACAGTGCCTGCTACACAGCAAGCACTTGATAAATACTTTATCTATTTATCTATCATCCACCTATCTATCTAATTATCTATCTACTTGTAAGCCTTGGATTCATGTCAATAAACAGCCCAATCCCAGCACACCAGCCATAAGCATAAATATTGATACTTGGGTGTCTGGCAAGGAGACAATGGGCATGTTCTAACTAAAATTCGTGGGGTCTGCCCCTACAAGAGCTCCATTTGGTGATGGTTAGTATCTGAAAGGGCCAGGACCCAGCCTGGAATAAGCTCTTGGTATGGAATTGTCATTCTGGAAGAAATAACTTCCCTAGAGCAGCCACAGGAAATCCCCCTTTTGTTAAAGGTCCTATTCTTGGAATTAAACTTTGGGGAATCTCCAGCACAACTGGAGAATGAACTCCAGAGGTAAGAGAAGAAAGCTGGTTGGGGGTGGGAGGGAGAGAGAAGACGGCTGAGGGAAGAAAGAGTGCCTGAACATTGCTGCTGTAGCGGATCTCCTTTAGTGCTTACATAAGAATCATCACTCCCTCCTCTTCATCCCCTGTATATCAAGACATAAATGCAAATATACCTAGAGTGTAGGGAGTAACAGGTAATCCTGTTAAATAAACCCGGCTGGGAAACATGCCACAGTCATCACTAACCCCGCCAGGAGGGCTACATGGACCAGGCGGGAGGGGTGTACAAAGGGCATGAATGTGGCCAACCTGTGCACCTCAGTCCGGGCAGGAAATCAAGACCATGAAAACCCCCCCTGCCAAAGGGAACAGAGCAGCACACTCTGACACATGACACCAAACATGCAGAGACAGATAGATGACTGACACTTTCTCCAAGGAAAACTCTATCTCCCACAGGAAGGGAAAGAGGAGAATATTCTGCTGCTACTTATTAACTTTGTATTTACTTCTTTATTTGGCATTCTTTTTGTCCGTGGATCCCCAGAAACCAGCAGAGTGCCTTGCACCTAGTGGGTAAATTCTGCTCAGTGTTCATTTAGATCAGACAATTTCCATAGACCTTAGTCACGCTTCCATCGGGCCAGTTCTTCCGAGTGTCATATTTCTTTTTATGAGCTAAATATGTTTTCCAGAATTCTCTGTGAGGCTTTGATAGGAGGCAGCCTTGAAAAGGGGCCTGCTGGAGGTGGGGGGCTACAGGTGTGGAATACCGCACACACTCACAGAGTGGTGGATATGGGGGTTAGTTCTGCTTGAATTCATTTGTTGTTCGTCTTTCTTGTTTATTCATTGTTAGAAAGGATGAGCAGGGAAGAGGGGGTGGGGGTATTCAGTGATCCTTTTAAAAAAAGATGCAGCCATGAGATAACAGAATCATAGACTGAGCTAGAAAAAAGTCGGGGCTATCGAGTTTAACCCTCTCGTTTTACAAATGAGGAAACTGAGGCCCAGAGAAGGTAGATGACTGGTCACATGCACCGAAGGATTTGAACCCAAGTCCTCAGACTCTAAAACCAGTAGATTCCAGCAATCCTCTAAGTATTAATATCAGTATTTTTTAAATCCTGTCAATTATACTGTGTCCAACACATAATAATAACAAAAGCAGCAGCTACTATTTATATGCCACTTTAAGATTTGAAAAATTTTACACGTTATCATATTGAGAATAAAAATGTCCTAGTGAACAAGGATTTGTGAGCACCTACTATGGCCTAGGACAGCTAGGTGGTGCCATAATACATCAAATCAGCACTGAAATCAGGAAGATCTGAATTCAAATCTGGACCTCAGATAATTACTATCGGTGGGACCCTGGGCTAGTCACTTACCCTTGTTTGCCTCAGTTTGCTCATTTGTAAAATGAGCTATAGAAGGAAAGTGCAAAACATTCCAGTATCTTTGCAAGAAAACCCAAAACAGAGGTCACAAGGAGTCAGACACAGATTAAAAACAACTATGGGCTAAGCACTCAGGATACAAAAACAAAGATGAAATCATCCCTGCCCCTCAAGAAATGTATATCCTGCCAGGGGAGATATCATGTAAAGCTCCCTCTGCTTCCTTTCACCTCAGGTCTGAGTCTGCTTCACACAAGAGAAAAGTGATCGTTTAAAAATAACATCTACAAATTCAGCAAGGTCCTCGAAATTGCTATTATACTTTAAAACATTTCTCGAATTACTACCTTTTCTCCACCTTGGCTTCTGTGAGTATGATTACTACAATTAAGCCATGACCTACTTTGGAATATCAGCACATCACCCACTCGCGTCAGCTCAAACTTAGTCTGCTAAGGAGTTGGGGGGGGGGGGTAACCACCATCTAATAACACACAGCTGCACTTTTCACAAACAGAAACACAAAGGGCTACATTGGGATCCCGGCTCTCCCCAGCTCATTCTTCTCCTCTCTCCCCATTTCAGACCTTTTGGATCCATCAAATTCCAACTGGCCAGCGTTAAGCATGTATTGGTCATACAACAAATACTTGCTAAGGTATTAAGATCATGCAGACAAGAATTCACATCCAACTTTGTTTCAACATCATTGTGGTTGAATATGGGAAAAGTAGGGCAGAGCTAGATGGTACAGTGGGCTTGAAATCAGGAAGATTAATCTTCATGAGTTCAAACCTGGCCTCAGACACTTCCTAGCTGTGTGACCCTGGGCATACGAAATACTCCACATCCATAGCCCCCCACCTAAGGGAGGGAGGTGAATTTTCTCATCTCTTCTCCAGCTTGGATATTATAATCCAACAATCATTTCTTAACCACCTCTGATGTACAAACCACCAAGCATATGGGAATACAGAGATAAAAACAAAACAGCCCTGCCCTCCAGAAGTTTCTATTCTACTTAGCTCTGCTGTCTAAAGAAATTTCAATGTAGACTAGATGCTGAACTAAAAAGATTCTACCTCCTTCCAGTTGCCTTCAAACTGAAAACAGAAATTAGGTCTTGATTAGTACCAGCTAACTATTAATTAGATATTGTAGAAACAAAACACTACTTTTGGAGCAATTTAAGAAGCTGGAGACAGACTCCAAGCTCAGCAAAAGAGCTTATGCCACTCTGACCCCCCTTTCCAAGTCTCCTCCTCATTAAAAACTCCTCCATCTGAAAGGTAATGAAGAAATGAGCAGC
This sequence comes from Petaurus breviceps papuanus, assembly GCF_028583685.1. Taxonomy (NCBI): domain Eukaryota; kingdom Metazoa; phylum Chordata; class Mammalia; order Diprotodontia; family Petauridae; genus Petaurus; species Petaurus breviceps. The sequence continues at coordinate 53,424,188 of NW_027185761.1, forward strand.
AACTGGGAGGTAAATGCAGATGATTATTACATAAAGCCAGTTCATCTATATTCTTTTTTAAATGCATTTGCTAGCAAAAAAAAAAAAGGGCAGCACCATCCATAGCCTACTTTTTAAAAAGTCTGCCATTAAAATAAATAAATAAATCCCCAATCCTGACAAATGTAATGGGCCATCTCGACTGTGGAGAAATCTGACCCATCTTTCTAAAAATCCTATCACAGTAATTTAACCCAGGCATGAAAGTGAGGCCTAAGGTATTCCATTCAGAACCGTAAAGGAAATCCAGAAGCAATCTTACAAAAATTCGATATATGCCATCTTTCCCTTTGGGTTAATCTCCCCGGGAGCTGTGTTTGTGGGAGAGATGAAAGATTAAGAATGGGGAATAAAAGTATTCCAAAGATACCAGGGGAACTTTCTTACCAGCATGGCCAAACTACCCCCACCTCCCTATTTCAGCAAATCACATCACAATAACTGATGCTGGGAAAACCAAGGAACAGAAGAGGCTGAAGTCATACCATCATATCCTGAAACTGACCTGTCCCTCATATTCTGTCTTTTCTCCCATACTTTTAGTTTCTTCTTTCCTCTATTAACTGGGCAGCTTACTATGCCACAATCTGGCTTCTGCTGAAACTCATCTCATAAGCATCTATGACTCTGTAATCAACAAACTCAAGGTCTTTTCCTCTAGCAGCAAAATGCAGCCAAAGAATGCTGGATTTGCGGTCAGAGAATCTGGACCTGTGTTCGAATCTAGTTCTGACCCAAACTCTGTAATGTTGGGCATACTGTTTTCCCAGTTTGTAGAATGGGGTGATTGGTCTAGATCAAGGTTTCTTAAACTTTTTCCAATGGTGACCCCTTTTTGCATCATGGCAAGGCTGGTTGGCTTTTTGTGGCCTGAGGGCATGCACAGTGCAAAGTGCAGGTGCTTCGTTTCAGAACCAAGGCTGCAGTGAAGTTGCCCAATGCAACTCAGGGAAGCACTGCCAGAAACACCTCAAATTCTAATTTTTGGTAGTTGTACCTTCAGAAACCTTTTACTGTTGCCAAATTCTTCGTAGCCCCATATGAGGTCAAGACCCACAGTTTAAAAAGCACTGGTCTTGATGGCTTCTGAGGTGGTTTCCAGCTCTAGCCATATGATCCCAGTATAGTCTTACAGTAATTGATAGGAAGCCTATTTTTTTTTCCTAAACTAGAAGGAGGGATTGAAGTATTTTGGAATGTGGAAACTGCTCAAAATAAGGGAAGCTTAGGCACCCTGGGGTGTGGATATGCCTCACTACAGTGATCTACACAAAGGAAGGCCCCTACCATTCCAGAGTGAATAGAATCTTGAGCAGCTGAATCCTTGTCTGGTTCAATGACCCACTTGCCAGGTGAATGGACTGGACTGAATTTGCTGCCTGATGAATTCAGCCCCTCTCCACTTGTTCCCCCACTCTGTGCCTCACTGCTGGTATCACTCCCTGTAGATGTTTCCCCTTTAAATATTGTTTATTTCATCTTTATTTTTATAGCAAATTTTGTCTCCAGATAAAGTTGATTTTTAATATATTCTGAAAATTTGCTACAAATCAGTGGACCACTCACTCTATGGAAAAGGACAAAGGGAGACTTCTGCTCAAACAGTCCTAGATTTAACCACCAGCCTCTACTGAAGTTCTATGTCCCTCTAGAAATACAGAGGGGCTTCCCTATCACCAGACGCCCTCTAAGGTCCCTTCCAATTTCAGCCGTGATCCCATGATCCAAGTTCTGAGCCTCTTTGCAACATGCAACCCCAGTGGGTGCCCTCTTGAGATTCACTCCTCCTCCAGCTTTCATCACGCTAGACTTTCTTGGCTCTCCTCCTACATCTCAAACCACATCTCTGCCTTCTGCACAGGAGTCCATTAAGATTAACTCAACAAACATTTAAGTTACATCTGTATTCTAAGCACTAGGGATAGAAAGATGAAATAAAACAGAGTGGGAAAGGAGTCTCAGTTTGCAATCAATCCATAAAGTAAATCAGAGTGGGATAGTATATAGCCTCTGAACTTTAATTTTACAAATGAGGAAACTGAGGCACAAAGCAGGCAAGTAGGGGCAGGTCGAGAACTGGAGTGGCTGACTCTCTGTTCAATGTTCTTTCTGCTACATCACACACTCCATCTTCTTCTTTCCACACTCTAAATAGAAATGTTCCCTAGGGTTCAGTCCTTAGCCCTCTTTTCTATTCTCCTTTGGCAATCTCATTTATTCTCATGGCTGCAAAAAAAGAAAAAATACCTCTGTGCAAGCAAGTCCCAGAGCTATATCTCTAGTCCAATCTACTCTCCAGGGCTCAAGCCCCACATTTCCAAACACCTGCCAGACACTGGAGATGTCCGGCCTATTTCTCAAACTCAGCATGACCAACCTAACTCATTCCAAATCCAAGTGCCAGGGATACAGTTAATGTAATGAAAGCCACTGCCTGCCCTGAGGGAGCTTACAATCTGAAGAAGGAGACAACATATAAAAGGGGCTAGAAAGTCAGGCCGAGCATCTTGTGCCATAGAGTTGAAACCAGAAAGGTCAACAGAAGCAAAGTGGAGTGAACTTGGTGCAGTTTCTACACTCTGTAAAGGAAGGCATTGGGAGGAGCTGGGTATTTTGCCCTCCAGTTCTCCAATCAGAGCTAGAGTGAGAAGAAAGGTGAAGAGATTAGCAGTGCTGATCTTATCCTGGGAGGGGCATTTTGTTCCAGGGAATAGAAACCAGGAGAGGCAGCAGAGGCAAAGCAGAGGAAAGTCTTCCTCTTTCTAAGTCAGCTCCTCCTCCGGACTTCCAGATTTCCATTAAAAGAGCCCAGACTGGACAACTCAGTCTACATATACCCTCATTACCACCAGATGGGATTGGTGCTATTAATATCTTTCTCTTTTATACCTATTATCTTAATTTTGTTTGTATTTATATTAATATTTTTGATAACATCTTACAGATGAGGTTCAGGGATTTGACCAAAATGACAGAACTAGTAAAAGCCCAAAGTAGGATTTTGATTCAGGTCCTCAGGCCTCCAAGACCAGTGTCCTAACCACAAAATCATCTTTAACACCACTTATCCAATGACTCAACAAGGCCTCACAAGCCAGAACTTGGCTCCTGCTGGAAAGGACTAACAGTCATGGAATCCCTCCTTCCTCTCCTTTTTTGCAGATGAGGGAAATAAGGCTGAGGATCAAAGTCACATAGCTTTAAGAGTCTAAAGCAGGGTTTGAACTCAGGTCTTCCTGACTTCAGGACAACACTAGGAAGAGTTATAACACCTGTAATCATAAATTATAATCACTAGCATTTCTGTAGCGCTGATCCAAGGTTTTGCATGGCGCCATACAATTATTGTCTCATTTGATCCTAACAACATCCCTGAATGGTAGGTGCTGTTATCATTCCCATTTTACAAATGAGGAAACTGAGGCAGGCAGCCACGAAGGGACTAGTCCATCTTAGGCTGGGTTTTGGAAGTCAAGTGTTCCTGACTCCAGGCTCAGCACTCTAAGGTCCTTCCCAACTCCACATCTACAATCCTTATCAAACCAAGCTCAAAAACATCTCTGGATTCTTCTGTAAAATGTGGATAATTATAACACCTATCTCTCAGAGCTGTTAGAAGGATAAAATTAGACAACAAACCTTAGATGGTAAACCTCAAAGTGCTACATAAAGTTAGCTTATTATTAAATGCTAGCTATTATCATTAATATTATTAATAATTACTGTTGCCACTGATCTAGTTCAAGGCCAACTATATCTGGGTTCTTCTGGGGGGAAGTGGGACAGAGGGTGATGAACCACAGTCTCTATTTACAGTAGAAAATGCCTTTGTAGGGGTGGCTAGGTGACACAGTGAACAGAGCACCAGCCCTAGAGTCAGAAGGACCTGAGACCAAATCTGGCCTCAGATACTTAACACTTACTAGCCGTGTGACCTTGGGCAAGTCACTTAACCGCAGGTGCCCTGCCTTTCCCCCTCCAAAAAGCAAAAAAAAGAGAGAGAGGGAGGACTGGAGGGTCCAAGTCTGACCATGAGTTTCAATCCTACATCAAGAAGAGAGGAGAATTCATGAAAATGGCCAATCCTAAAGAGAGATGGGCAAAGGAGGTGGTAAAAACCACTGAAAAATTCAGCACCTACATAAACCAGCCTTGCCCTGGCTTCCTACACCTCCCTTGCCATTCTCCCTCCCTTCCCAGAAGTTCCTCACTGTCCCACCGGTAGCTGCCACTAGGTCATTCTCGATAAAGTGCCCAGTTCCTGCTTCTCTGTCCTTGGGTACTCTGACAAAGTGAACATCTGCTGTGTCACAGAGACTGAAGAAAAAGCAAATCAAGACAAATATGCCAATATGCTTGGATTCATTCACCTGGGGCACACATGGCCTCAAAGTCTCAAAGGCATTAAGCTTATTTTGCTTGGGCTCTCCTCAGTCTTGAAAGAAAAGAAGCAATAATTGGAAGAGAGAAGGCCAAGGGGGAGGGGGTTAGGGCAGCCACACTAAACATGCCCAGGACCCCAAAGCAGATGGGATATGGTTGACAGGATACTAAAAATGGCCAGCACACTAGACTTGTGGGTGAATGGCAGTAATATGGCCACCAAGAATTCTCATGCTTTCTTGGGTTTCTAAAAGAGGCCCAGGGTTCAGGGAAGTGAGAGTCCTACTGCCCCTCCCCTGGTCAGAACACAACTGAAGAATCAGGGTGCTGTGAGTACAATGCTTTCCAAAACACAGTGATAAAGTGAAGACCATTCAAGGAAGGTCAACAGGGTGGTGAAGGCCCTAGAAAGAGCACTGGTCTATGGCACTGGGTCTATTTACCCTAGATAAGAGAACATTCAGGGAGAAACAGATAACTGCCTTCAAGAATGCCTGGAAAGAGAGATCAGACATGATCCACTTGGCCCTGGGGGACAGAGCTGGGAGCAATGGGGAGAACTCTATGGGGGTAAATTTCACTTCTCTCTAAGAACCCTCCTTGGAAGAAAACATCTCCTTCATTTCTATCTCCTCCATTCAACCCTTTTCTAGGATAATCAAAAATATGAAATGAGGAGACATTCACTCAGCACAGCCCCAGAGAAAGAACCCATGTTCTCCCAATGATATCTACGTCCTCATCTCTACAACATGAATTTGTGCATTCTAAGGCTCCTAGAAGCTCTCAAGTCCTGTGTCCCAGGATCACTCATATCTCTGAACCAGCCTCCCCCACGGTGAGGAGGTGCCTTGTAGTCTTCTGACTTCTTTCTGGCTCAGATAAACATCTGTAGGTCCAGGTTCCTCACACCCAGAAGGCAAGATAACACAGAACAAAGAACAAACACCCCCCTACAGACATCCCCACCACAATGGCAGGCGCAGGGTCCAGCCAAGCTCCTTACCATTATTCCTACTGTCATTGTGATCTCCTGGCCTCCAGACCCTACTTCTAGCTCCCACGTGTTCAAATCTGCCCCTGGATTTAATCCCTTTGTACCTGGATATACAGTATCTATGAAACACCCTTCCCCTCCCCCCCACTTATTCCTGGCCCTGGCTAGCATGATCCCCGAGCCAGCCACACCCATGGATGACATCCCTTCCTGGCTCTGAGTCATGAGGGAAGAGGCTTCCTAGTTCTTTGCACCCCACCCTCCCCACTGAGACTGTCCTGGATACAGAAGGCCCCTGGAAAGCTAGTCACAGGGTCAATGCCTATTTTATGGGCCGCTAAATTTGTTAGCCTACCAACTTCTTTAAGACTGAAAACAGGCCAGGAATTATGGGCTCAAAGTCATGGCAAAGGCCATGACTCTCTACCATTTTTGTCACTAGCCTGTGTCAATCTACGTTGGTAAAGACCCAGGATGTTCCCCTGCTACCCCAGGCTCACAATAAGCTGTTTTTCATAAAACCTTCCCATCCACAGGGCCAAATTCCATGTATATGACCCACTAATTGGGTCCCCAGTGCCTCAGTCATAAATAGATACCACCAATGTCAGTGTAATTAGCAAGTTGCTGCTGCCAGGAACCAGTCCTGGACTCTTTCTAGAGTTACCTGCCGGACCATGCTGTCCTTCCTGATCTCCAAATTTAAACCTAGGCATCAGTAACGGAGGAGAAAAACCTGCTGCATCATGGAATCTGTGGAAATGCAGCTAAATCGACAAGCATATATTAATCACTTACTCTGTGCCAGGCACTGGGCTTGGCGCTGGTGATATGAGGGCAGAAAGGCTCTGGTAACATTGGACAAAGTCCCTCCTTGGACTTGGTCTTCAAAATGAAGGAATCAGAATTAAATGGCCTGGAGACCCTCCCGCTTGTCAATCCCATCATCCTGTATCAGCTCACCTCGGTTTCCTCATCTGTAAAATGAAGGGACTTAGGTCTCATCCAACTGTAATTCTCTGATCCTATAATCGAATGTAATAATTAAATGATAAGAGTTGGCATTTATATAGTGCTTTAAGGTTTACATGTGGCATTAACAGATTTGTTCCTCACAATAATCTGGTAATGAAGTAGGTGCTATTGTTTTTCCCCTTTTACAGATGAGGAAACTGAGGCTGAAAGCCATCAAAGCAGCCTGCCCAGGGTCACAGAGCTAGGACTCCAACTCTCATCTTCCTGTCTCAGGTCCAATACAGGGCACCACCTAGATGTCAAACAGACCAATTCTGAACTGGAAACACGAGGCAGAGAACTGAGACAATTAGGCAATAATTCCAGCAAGAAAACCTGAAAACCCATCATGACCTGGATCCTCCTGGGTGAAGGCACTTGAGGCCAGCCCCATTCCACTAATTGCCTTCTTTGGGATGGAAGTCTAAGGCAGGTGCAAATGGATCTTGCTTGTTAGAACAGGCATGAACTTGGCCTGAAGCATCCTAGGTGCTATTCTTAGGGGAAATTTTGCACCTCTAAACAGAAGAGGTCTTGGTCATTAGCTTAGTTTCTTCTAAGAGAACTAAATTTGCTGCTGAATGAAAGGATGTCTTTAAAAGAATATTTCAATTAAAATCACCTATGTTTTAATGGTATTTCATTTTTATCATCCGTCATCACTTTTTTACAAATGTTGATGGTGGAGGGAGGGCAGAGATTCCTGAACATAGGAGGGCACATTAGGAGGGGAATGAGGGGAAAATTAATGAGATTTGGGGCCAGGCCAAAATCTTGCAAGCGAATTTTAGCTCAAAGTATGGCACTTCCCTAGAAGCGGCCTGTCTTAGTAGTTAAAAACAAATCAAACTGCTGCATATTGATTTTAATTTAGGTTGAAATAGGCTGTCTAACAATGCCAGAAATGGAAACAACTATAGATGAGGTTATTCTCCACTAAGACAGATGAACTCTGAAGGCGATCAGAAGCTCAGATGACCTCCAGGTAATCAGTAGTTAAAATGTGATCAAATATGATGGATTAGGTATAAACTGCATCTATACTCTGATATGCACCCTTACATTAATCCTGTCCCCAAAGCCTCAGGAAGTCTCTCCTCATTAAAGGTAACTTTATATTATTATTTCCCCCCCTTAATTCAGTTTCTGAATGTTGTCCGATTTCATTTTACTGGTTTTCTTACAGATTCTTGGGATTCTAATTTACAAATAAAATCAAGTTAATGTTAAGTGTTATTAGCATGCTGCTTCCCTCAAACCACCCTCACCAAAATAAAACACTTTGGATTCAACAAAATAAGAGTAAAAATTAATAGAGCTGCAACTTAAATCCATGGGCTGGCGAATTATTTGTTGGGGGAAAGTTTCTATAGTCCCACCACCACTACCCTGTGACATTCTCTAGGTGGCTCTATCTTGTGACTGGTTTATCCCCCTCTGGTGGCTTCCTCTAGCAAGGCAGATTTATCTGACTAAAACACTAGCGCTTAGCACAAGGCCTGGCATGTAAGTTGTTGGCAGTTCTACATTTTCAAAGAGGACCCAAAGACATCCCTTGACTTGCACATAAAATGGATTTAAGTGAGGCAGAGTTGCACAAAATCATCAGCCTCGGTCTCCCTTCCCGTCATCGAAGCCCAGGAGCAGGACAAAAGTCAGGACTGGCCAAGGCCTGGAATGCAGTGGATGACCTTGGTGTCTGCTATGTCTGACCAAACTCTAAACAAAAAGTTGGGCAATCATAACTTTAAATGAGAGATAATAAAGCATGCGTCCCACCTCCCGGCGGAGGGGTGATGGACTGGAGGTGCAGAATGGGACACGCACAAGTATCCACTTGCTTTTCTTGACTCTGTTTATTTGATTAAAGAGAAGGCTCCTATTTTCGTGGGAAGGGCAGGAGAGGTGGGATGCAGTGGCAGGGCAGTGACAGTAAAGTTAAAAAAAAATGAGAGCAAGGCAAAGCGCATTAGTGAAACGTGAAAAATACAGAGAAAACAACAGACTAAGTTTCAGAAGTGAATGCCTAAGGCAACTCTGTTATTATCATGTTCAATTAAAAGGACGGCAAAGGGTCTAAAGGAAGTTTCAGATACAATCCTCTTTTTCTGCTCTCCTCTGAAAATTAAAATATGAGTGTTTTATCAGTTCGTAATAAAAAAAAAATAATGGAAAGAAGAAACTCAAGCAGGGCAGCTACCCTCCTCACCAAAAGAAATCAGAGCTTCTTCAAAATCAATCCTCTCTCACATTCAAAGAAGATGGTGAAAATCAACTGGGACTTCCCTCAGGAGGCCAGGAGGAGGAGAGATTATCCCCAAGAGACAAAGGGCCTGGTGATGTAGATTTGCAAGACAATAAAAAAGGGAAGAAGTGCGGTCAGATACAAAGGACCTGGGTTCAAATTTTGTTTTGGATGCTTTGAGGAAAAGTTTCCTCAGTTTCCTCCTGGGTAATACAAATGCTTGACAAGCTGGTCCCTTTAAATTCTCCATAATCTTGTCTTCCCTCTGAGACTTCCTCAATTTGCCCTGTAAATATCTCATTTGTACACAATTGTTTACATGTTGTCTCCCCCCTTAGACCACCATGTTCTTCACCTATGACTCTATGACAAATAAGAAAAGGTGTTGAGTTTAAATTTTTTTCTTTGATATTTCACAGGATCATAAATTAAGAACCATATTAGGTCATACAGTCAAACCCCCTCATTATTTTACAGAGGATGAAACTAGGGCCTGGAGAAGTCAATATACCTTCATTAAGTGCCTCCTAGGTTCCAGGCAGAATGCTAAGGACTAGGTATACAAAAATAAATAAATGAATGAATGGATAAATGAATGGAATGAATGAATGAGGCAAAAGCAGTCTCTGTCCTCCAGGAGCACACAATCTAATAATGGGGGAGGACATTTGCCCAAAGTCCCACTGGCACCAACTGACAGAAGCAGAATTTGAACCCAAATCTTCTGATTGGGATCCCAGGGTCCTTTCCATCCTTCCTGTGGAGCCTCTCAAGAAAAGCATTCCTTCTTTTGAAAGCTCCAGGCACCCAAAGGTTAGTGATGCATTTATTTGACGTCAACATCACACACTTTACCAAGGAATAAACAATAGGGCAAGGACAAGGTTTTCAAAGTCACAGCTTTTGAAACTGCTACCACAGAGCCCATGCATTTAACATTTCCTTAAAGAGCTAAAAATGGAGGAAGGTGTTGCTTTGGAATACAAACAGTTGTACCTCGCCATCATCTGATGCAAAACCCTTGGGCTTGGAAGGAAGGAAAAATAAACAACTAATTTTAGATTCTGAAGACTCCACCAGTGGATGGTACCAATTAAGACATGATGCAACTGCCTTCAACAGACAGAGCCCAGTTTCATTTGCTCTGAGAAAAAAAAAATTAATAAAAATGAAACCTGCATCAAATCATCTTATTGGAAGGGGGCAGTATTTGAACATGGCAACTTGCTTACTATTGGTTTTCTGCTCTTCGAACTTGATTTACAAAAACAGGGCCCAGCTTAAGGACTGACTATAAAGGCACCCTGGGAAATGCTGGCTCATCTTATATTTTTACAGATTAAAGTTTGTGTCCAAAGTGCTTGCGGATCTTCTCTGCCTTTCCCTTTTCCTGAAACAGAGAGGTGTTCATCGCCCTTCTCTCCCTCTTAAAACCTTTCTCTTCCTTTCGAGGGTCGTCTCAGATGGCACCTCCTCTGAAGTTCCAATGATTGACCCCCTTTTCTCCCTGATTCTTGGCTCTCAGTCTTCCCAGTTCTCCTAATATTACACTTAACTGTGTGTATAATGGGGGGGCGCTGCAGTACGCTGAGACTGTTTTGTTGTTGTCTCTGCACCCAGCACACCGCTTGGCATATCACTGGGTCTTTAATAAATGATTCATTGAATTGAATTAAATCTTGGGACTGAAACATTCTTGTCTAATTTTGCCGTTGCTTGAGAAGAGTCTGTACTTCCAAGTTCCAGAGTTGAGAGCATCTTTTCACAGGTTGGCAATTCAATCCCATTTCAGAGCAGCAGAAACACATTAGAAACACCGGGTTTGAGGAGAAAGGCAAGAACATTCACGCCGCAGCCCTGTAAGTTCTTCTCACTATCACTGTATCCAAGATAGGTGTTGTGCCCCATGCATGTGATGAACAAAACACTTTTTCAAGGGATCCTTGGTGGGGCAAAGCTGTTTCATATTTTTCTTATAGTGTCCAGCACATTTTTTAGGGGCACCATATCTGTGATTTCATTGCTTAGTTAGCTCCCAGGAAGGAAAATTCTACCGTGGTAGACCTGCTCTGGGACTAAGAGAGCCAGAAGTTTCCTGGAGGACCGAGAATGACATATGAGAATGATGTAGGAGAGCTATAAACAGTGACTTGCCCAAGGTCAGAGAAAGGACTAGAGCCTAGGTCTTCTTTCCGTCAAGACCAGCGCTCAAGTCATTAAACCGTGGCTGCTACTGCTTACCTCACAGGTGCTAAAAAAAATGTTTCCTGGTTAATTTTGAACAATGAGAGCTCACTAAAAGGAGCACAAGATGCCTTGAGTGGTGGCAATCTCCTCCTCACTTTAGGTCAAGTACAAAAGGTTGGATGTCTCATTGTCCAGTATGGAATAAAGGAAAATCACATTATGCTATGGGCTAGACCATATTGACACTGATGGCCCTTTCAGCTTGGAAATTCTTAAAGTGTGTGGAGGTTTTGCTACTGTCTGATAGAGATGATATTTCTGGCACAAACCTCCACGGTCATGGTTAATATTTATTTGTATCCCAAACCTGTTTCTTCAAGCTGGAGAGAGGAAGGCATATGTACACTAGATGCCAGGCTTTGACGAATCCAATACAAAATGTCCACTCAAAGCAGATGAGAACCCAGTCACTCCATTCTGTATGAGCAGAGGCAGGCAGATAAAGGACCACAGCTGAGCCCTGCAGCCTAGTCTGTGACGTGGGAAAATGCTTTGAAAATCAAGGTGCATTATCTCATTTAATTATCTGGACTGGACATTCACACAGTCACCAGGGGCTCAAGGGACGATTCACTCTGCTCTACTTTCCCTGTGAAGAGGCTATGTTCGCAGTGAAAGGCTTTTTCTTGAAACCAGAGAGGTCTTTCATGCTGCAAATAACAGAACGGGCATTTTTTTGTTTTTGAGGACTCTAAAAACCTTCTGAATTAGAATGAAAGATTTACATAGACTGAATTGCATGGAATAAATTCATCAGACTTTGCCAATTTGCAAAGCGTTTTTGCAAACATTAAAGCACTATATAAAAGTTATTATTATTATTAAAGATCTAGAGATGGGAAGGTTTCTAAAAGTCATGTAATCCAACCACTCCATTTTACAGATGAGGAAACAAACTCATGTGGGTTAAGTGATTTGTCCAATACGGTGGCATAGTATATAGAGTACTGACCTTGGAGTAGGGGAAGGATTCATTTGAAATCACACCTGAGAACTAGTCATCTGACATGCGGACAAGCCACTTAACATCTTCACATCTCTCAGCCTCAGTTTCTAGATCTGCAAAATGGGGATACCACCCCACTAGCACCTACCTCACCAGGTTGTAGTAAAGACCAAATCAAATGATGTAACATATATAGAAAGACTTTTGCAACCCCCGAGGCATGATATAAAGGACAGTGATTTTTAGCTATGGTTAAGCATTCAAGGCAAGATTTAATTAGAATCAGTCTGAGTCTAAATCTGGGAAACTTTCCTCTTATTGACTTCCTGACCTCCTATATGCCTAAAATAACAGGGAATAACTAGTTTAAAATAAGTCACACTGATTTGTAGAGACCCTGTGAAAGTCTTCTTCCCTCTGAGACTACTCCCAGTTCGTGCTGCATCTATCTTGCTTGTACATAGTGTTTGCAAGTCATTGTCCTACCTCCCCCCCTCTCCCATTAGACTGTGAGCTCCATGCAGACAGGAATAGTTTGGGTTTTTGTCCTTCTTTATATCGTTAGTTCTTAGCACAGTGCCTGGCACACAGGCACTTCCCCCTTCTTTTCCTTTGGTCTGGACCAAAGACTTCATCAGGATAAGGAACTCATAGGGTGAAGGCCAGAAACTCAACTGTAATTTCATCTTAGAGACTGCCGGAGGGCACTAAGATAGCCTCAACTCTCGAATCCTGCCCTTCCTGATTCTATATCCACCCCTTTTCACAAATGAGGAAACTAAGGCTGAGGCTCAGAAAGATTAAATGAGTTGCCCACAGTCACAGGCAGGAGTCTAATTCAGATGCCTCAGTTCCAAGACCACTCCATTTTGCTATATATGCCACATGGGCTCTCTTACCTTAAGGAAACCAGTCTATGAAAAACTAAAATTTTACAAACACTGGCTGTTCATGAAAAGCCAATCCATTCCATACCGTCAAAACATACTACGCAACTGCATTGCCCAATTCAATAATCAATAAATGATTATTAAGCTCCTATGACACTGGGTACTTTGGATACACAATGACAAAAAGAAAAATGCCCCTGCCCACAAGAAGCTTCCACTCTACTGGAAGGTAGAACAGGTAAATAAACACAAAGTATATACTAAGTGATAAAAAGTGATTTCAAGTGGGAGAATGCATTGATACCAGTGGGGATCACGAAAGGCTCCACATAAGAAGTAGGAATTTAGCATTGACTGAGTGAGGCTAAGGCTTCTAAGGGATGGGCTCCAGACACTGCCTATCAACTGCACAAAGGTGTGCAGGCAGGACATGGGATGTTATGCTCAGGGTATGGCCTGCTTAATGAGAACAGAAAATGGGAGGGGGTACAAAGAGGAGTCATATGAAACAGGACTAGAAAAGGGAGTGAAAGCCATTTGATGAAGGGGTTTAGATGACAGGATTAGGGCAGTGTATTTGATCCATGAGGCCATCTTATTTTTCTGATGGGGGGGTAAGGGTAGGGTGTGTGCACTGAGGATGGCTAACTAGCGCACAAGACATTCATAACCTCACCAGCTCATGTTCTGCCAATTACATAATCATCTCCATACACTCTATCCCCACTCCCAGTTACTGATGCATGCCACTCATGCCAATGTGTCTGATGATTTATCCTCTCCTGGCCCCAATCACTGTTTCCAGGCTAAGAACTGAAATAGAAAAAATGTGTTTGGGATAGCTAACTGTTTCAGCCAAAAGGCCAAGTGCTTCATCCGCACAGTCTCCAGGCTGATACGCTGCCTTCTGACCCATGTTAGTTAATTGAAAAAACCAGAGTCACAAACACAGTACAGTCACAAACACTTCTGTCACAGAAACATGGTATTGACGTTTTTAGGTTTTTAATTTAAAAATTCATTTTTTCTCCTTCCCCTGCCACTCCCTCCCCAGTAAAGAAAAAAGAAAGGAAAAAACTCTTGTAGCAAAAAAGTATAGACAAAATGAAACCTGGTATTGGCCACATACAGCAATGTGTGACTCATTCTGCATATTAAACCATCGCCTCTTATCAGGAGGTTGGTAGCATTCTTCATCCTTAGTCCTCTGGAATAACGTCATGACAATATGAAGTGTCCCATAAGATGCATTTCTCTCTCTCTCTCTCCCCTCTGTTTCTCTCTCTCTCTCTCTTCTCTCTTCTCTCTCCTCCTGTCTCTCTGTCTCTGTCTCTCTCTCTGTCTGTCTCTCTTTCTCCCCACAAAATGTGCCTATTTTAAAGCAAGGACGTTTTCCTTAAGTGAAGGAACATATAATCTGTGTATAGCCGTCACTCAGCCGACAAGCATATACGTAGTGCTTCCTTTGAACCAGGCACTGTGCTAAGAACCAGGGATAGAAAGGCAAAAACAGAGTCCCTGGTTGAAAGGAGCTCCCATTCTAATGCAGGAGGAAACACACAAATAACTGTGTGTGCCCAAGATCAATGCAGAAGAAAGGGAAGATGTTCATTTTTAAGGACGTCACAGCAAACTGAAAATTAAAAGACCAGAAATCCAGAGTTCTTGGAGTTATACAAGGTGCTGGTTTGGCAATTTGGAAGACTGGACTAAACGTTGTGAGGTTTAGACATCTTAGAACCTCAGCAGAGCTCTGTCAGTCAACGTGCTTGAGCCTTGAGCGCTAAATGTGACATTGGCTACCACCTATAATAGCAATGGAGCTATTGTGAAATCAGTGGGATTCCTGAATTTTTACAGCTTACAAGTCATAATGTATATTATGTAAAATGTTTAAAAAAATGAATAATCTAATTACCTTTATGGCATTTAGCCCTGATTTATCTTTCTTTCCATTCTCTAAGAGAATTACAAGGTATGTGGACTATGTTGAAAATGGCACCACAAATTTTGGATGCAAATGAAATATTTTTAACCTATCGTGTAGATGGTACAGCGACTGAAGTGCCAGGCCCAAGTTCAACTCTGGCTTGTGACCTTGGGCAAGCCATTTAACTTCTGTTTGCCTCAGTCGTAAAATAGGGATGATACGTATAATCTATATCGAATTGGTGGGAAGAGAAAGGAGGTAAGGAGGAATAACTCAAATTTTTAAAAAGTGAATGTTAATACCTGTTCTTACATGTAATTACGGGAAAAATAAAAATATTAACTCACAGAGGGGGATAAATGGGAATGGTAATAGCAGAGTTTTTGAAAGGCTCAAATGAAATAATAATTGTAAAGTGTTCAGAATAGTTCCCAGCACGTGGTAAGCACTTCATAAATATTAGCTATGATTATCATACTTCTAGTCCTAGATATAATTCCATTTAAGAGAATGTCAACAAGCATTGATTATGCACCTACTGTGTGTCTGGCACTGTGGTAAGTCCTGAGGATACAAAAAAAGGACAAAAAAGAGTCCCTGCCCTCAAGGAGTTTACAATCTAATGGATAATGGAAAGACTGAACTTGGGGTCAGGAAAACATAGGTTCAAATCTCACCTCTGACCCTTAGCAGCTATGTGATCCTGGGAATGAAGTTTAACTTCAGACAACCCTCTAAGACTCTAAGTTCTAGGCATATCATGATCTAAGCTGGTGAAAGGAATTTCCAAGCTAATAACAACAAACAATAACAGAATCACAGGTCCCTGCCCTAGCCTGTCTCCATACATAAGCACAAACACAGAGCAGAAAGAAATGTGTATTGTAAACATGCCCAGTAATAAAGACAAAGTCAAGATCTTAACCAAGTCTGTCACAGAAAATACATGGCAGTGTCAAGAATTTTCAACTGCTCACAGAATAAGTTTCCCATTTGCCCATCTCAAAATAAAGAAAGACTTGAAATGTGAATCTATGGAAAGGACATAAATGATTAAAATAATATAAGTTTTGGAATAAGTCATCAAACAAGCACTTCTCAGTGAGTTAAGCCTAACTCTACATAGTCCAAAGTTTTCATAGCATTGTTCCACAACTGATTATTTGACCCTACAACAGCTGTGTGAGATTGAAGGAACAGGTTACAACATAAAATGGGAAACATCATGATGCCATGGAAATGTGTTGGATTACTAGTCAGGAGATCTGGGTTCAAATCTGAGCTTTATATTTTACTACTTACATGACCATGGGCAAACTATATGACTTCCCTAGGCCTCAGTTTCCCCATATGTAAAATAGTTCTCAATCAATAAGCCTATAATTAAGAAAGTCCCAGAATTTGAAAAAAATCACACACACACACACACACACACACACACCCCTCCCTCATGGCTGTACATAACCCCAAAAAGTATCTAACACCTTATGATAAAATGTTACATTTTTTTGTTAAGTCAAAATAGTAGCTCTTAGAATCTGCAACATCTATGGGAAGATTTTAAAGGCAGTTTGCTAGGACTGCCTATGTCCAGACCATGTAGGCGGCATCTACTTAAATCAAGATGCATAAACATTTAACCAATGAACTCTTTTTTTTTTTTTTGGAGGGGGGAAGGCAAGACAGTTGGGGTTAAGTGACTTGCCCAACATCACACAGCTAGTAAGTGTTAAGTGTCTGAAGCCAAATTTGAACTCAGGTCCTCCTGACTCCACTGTGCCACCTAGCCACCCCAACCAATGAACTCTTAATGTTGGGATCAGAGGCTTCACCATTTTTGTGCTATGGACCCCAATGGGAGGCTGCTGAAGGGTATAGAGCCCTTTTCAGAATGTTCTTAAAAGCATAAAATAAAATGCATAGGATTACAAAGGAAATCATTTTGAAATATAGTTAACCTCCAGAGGACTTATGATGAAAAATGCTAACCACTCCCAGAAAAAGAATAGATGGAGTCTGCAGGCAGATCAAAGCGTACTATTTTTCACTTTCTATATTTCTGTGGGGTTTTTTTCCCTTTGGGTCTGTGTCTTCTTTCACAACATGATTAATATGGTAATATGTTTTGCATGATTGAACATGTATAACCTATATCAAATTGCTTACTGTCTCAGGGAGGGGGAAGGTGAGAGAGGGAGAAAGAAAATTTGGAACTCAAAAATTTTCTTAAATGAATGTTAAAATTGTCTTCAACATGTACCTAGGGGGGAAATAAATTATTTTTTAAAAAATAAATATAGTTAGGGGCAGCCAGGTGGCTCAGCGAGTACGAGCACCGGCTCCAGTGTCAGGATGACCTGGGGATTGAATCTGGGCTCAGATACTTAGCACCCACCCAGAAACACCTGGCCGTGTAACCTTGAGCAAGTTACTTAACCCCAATTGCTTAAAAAATAAATAAATATAGTTATGAAGTTTTTTTTTTTAAGTTCTCAGATCCCAGGTTAAGAACCACTGATTGAGATAGTCTAAACGATCTACTGAGAACTGAAGAAAATTAGTATAGCGGATAGTATGCAGGGCTGGATGAAGACCTGACTTTAATCCTGCCTATGACACTTGCTGGGTGACCCTGGGCAGAAAATTTAGCCTCTTTGAGCCTCAGTTTGCTTATCTGTAAAATGGAGGTTGTTTCAAAGATGAAAGGAGACAATTGATGTAGCTATTACTACTTTATCAACTCTCAACTTCCCTGTGCTCAGGCAGACCCAAGCCTATCCTTCAGCCAAAAAACTGCACTTCTCTCTCCCAAGCTCTACCCTGGCCTCCTCACCCCACTTCTAGACCACCCCCTTTCTATTTTAAAAAAGACAAATCAGGGACAGCCAGGTAGCACAGTGAGTAAGAGCACTGGCCCCAGTGTCGGGATGACCTGGGGATCAAATCTGGGCTCAGATACTCAGCACCACCCAGAAATAATTGGCCGTGTAACCTTGAGCAAGTTATTAACATGGATTGCTTTAAAAAAAAAAAAAAAGACAAATCAGTTGATAGTAAGCTTGTCTTTACAATCTAAACTAGGGGAAAACAAACTTTATTTTTAGAAAAAAGTTTACAGACATATCATCTAGTATAATTAACCATCTTGCTTCCTGTTCATGAGAGATGATCCGGGTGAGCAAAATAACACAATGCCTCAGGAAACCTGCTCTCGGGGAGGTGGAATTCATAAAAAGTGGGCTCAACAACACCAGAAAGACACACTATTCATCCAACAAACATTTATTAAGTTCCTAAGCACCATGAGCTGTGTCCATCACTAGGGAAGCTGTGAACATAAATAAGAATGATCCTGAAAGAATGTCAGTATTCCTCTCCAAGCCACCACCCACTCGAGATGACAGTACGGAAGAAGAGCTGTGGCCAAACCTCCTCTCACTGGCTGCCTTGGTCCTCATACCAATTTTTGCATCTGCCCTCTTGAGGTTGTAATGGGAATGCAAATTTGGAAGATCTTCCCTGCCCCTAAGCTAAAGTGCACCTGAAGCCTGGGGAGGGAGGCTTGTTTTTCAGTAGATACTTTTTGATTGGCCAGTGGGTCAATAAGGTTGTTACATTGTCTGAGCCAGGAGAAGGCTATATAAGCCCTGATGTGTAGCTTTGTTTTGGGACTCACTTTGAGAAGTGTTCTGTGATTTGATCTGAATTATGGGAAGCCGTTGTTGAGAGTCCCCCGGCTTTGAAAAACCCAGATGTGGAAACCCAGATGTTGACTGGGTATGGATGTAATGGTTGGACAGTTTGGAAATCTGTCTACTTGATCTGTTTGTCTTGATAATTCTGCCTGTATATTTTGAAGTTTGGGGTGCTGACCTTTTTCCCCTGAACAAGGTAAAAGATATATGTCTGACTGATTAAAAGTAAGCTTGTTAACCCATTTTGAGTTGCTTTCCTTTAACAAAGCAGATCCAAGAACCTGTATGGGCAGCAAACCCTGAGGACGCGCTTGGGGTGCTTGCTGCTACAGAGGTCTTGGCTTTATCCAGTTGTGCATGCCATGGGCACTGGGGTAGAGTAGAAGGAGTATTGGATTGGGTCACAGAGCACTCAAGTTCAAATGCCAGCTCTGTACTTAACATGTGTGACTTTGGGCACGTCATTTCCCACCTAGGCTTCAGTCTCCTCAACTATAAAATAAATAAACCCTGTGTGCAATGTTAAACTTTTCCCATGTGTTTGTTAGATTTGCTGAACTGGATTTTCTTTGCTTTTAATCTTAAATTATGACTCTGGGATGGGGAGAGGGGAGGGATATGGTGGGAAACAGAAATGATGCAAAAATAAAGTTAACAATAAAAATTAGAATAAAAATTATCCCCTCAACAATGAGGGGTTCAGGAATAGATGACCTCCAAATTACCTTATAGACTGAAACCTATGCTCCTATTTCTTCCTGCACCCACTGCTTGCTGGGGGTTCTCAAGAGGCAGGGCTAGATTCTTGTAATGTCAGCATCCAGGGCGGCTTTTGGATACGTGTGTATGCATATACATGAACTATAATTTGATTGTATTTATAGTAAAATAGGTTTTAATCTATTAACCAAGGTCCAAGTCAACAATATGAAGGAGATTAGGATTAAAATTATCATAGATCTCCTTGGATTCTATCTCCAGTTATTAATAGTTATTTTGCTGGTAACCTAATTTGCAAAAAGGTCATCTCTTTAATGTAACAAAATGAAATCCTACCCTAATTACTTCCCTGGTCCAACTATAGCTTTATTTCCATAGGTGGGTAAGCTCTGTGCCTATTAAAAATAAATTTGTGTATTAGATAAGAATATTGGGCTCTGAGTTAATGTTAATGAGATACATAAAGGTGTTCAAGGAAAAAACCTACATCTCTAGGGTGAATAGACTTCAAAGCCCTTTAACACAAATGATCTCATTTAAACATTAGAGAATTATTTCAGAGAAGGGGGTAGAATTATTGGTCCCCTTTTATGGGTCAAGAAAGTGAGGACCAAACTGAGGACTGATCCCTAAGGCCTCCAGCAAAAGCAGTCATAAAGTCAGATTAGAAACTAAGTCTCAGTATCACCCTCATTGGAGGCTATCTCATTCCACTTTTGATTGGTTCTAAATATTTTATTTTTCTATGTGTGTGTGTCTGTGTGTGTGTGTGTGTGTGTGTGTGTGTGTGTGTGCAGGGGAAAAAGGTCAAATATTTGAAGAGTGACATCATAACCCAAGCTGTCTTCTCAAATTAGATATTCTCAGCTCCTTCCATTCATGCATCCTCTTATGACATGGTCTGGGACACCTTCATCATCTCAGTCACCCTCTGCTGTGCTAACATCTTTCAAATGTGGTTCCCAGAACTGAAGAAAGTAACGTACGATGACCACAATAGGACTACTGCCTATCTCCTAGATATAATGTCCTTAAGGAAGCCTAAGATTGCATTCATTTTCTTGACCACCATTGTTGATTCCTATCAGACCTGAGCAAGTCCATTAAATCCTGACAGGTCTTTTCCAGACAAACCACTGTCAAGCCACACCTCCCCCACCCCATCTTGTACTTACAGACTTCATTATTTGAACCCAAGCAGAAGACTTCACCTTTATTCCGATTAAATTTCATCTTATTCATTATCTAAGACTTGGAATTGATTATTTCCATCTCAGACAATACTATGTCCCCACAGGCCAATCAGTTAAGCTCAATAGGTCTCAAGTATCTATAAAATGTGGATAACTAAAACTGCAGTATATATAACTTACTAGCTGTGTGATGTTGAGCAAATGGATTAATCTCTGTGCCTCAGGTTTTTTCATCTGTCAAATGGGGATAATAATAGCATCTACACACCACAGGCTTCTTGTAAGGAAGACAAAAAAATAACATATGTACTTAAAGCATTGGTTATATATACATCATTACCAATCCATTTTTAGAAGGGAAGGCTACCCTGAGTTAGTGAAATATCTTAGAAGATATTTTTAAAAAGATACAGTTATGTGGTTTTATTACTTTCATCACATGCACGTCAACTAAAAATTAGTTAATTGTACTATCCAATAAGACATCTTTGGAACTGTTTTGTTTAGAATGTTTCTATAGATACATCTAAAGTACGTTTCGGAGAATGTCTATTCAGGTCATTTATAATGTTCTCTCTACTATTACAAGCATCTTCTTCCCTCCTGACAGTACAGAGGTGAAGTGTATATCCACATTTAATAATAGCTAGCATTTGTGCAGCGTTCTAAGGTTGGCAAGGCATTTTACAAACGCTATCTCATTCTATCCTCAAAACCCTTCAGGGTAAGTACTATTATTATCCCCATTTTACACAAAAGGAAACTGAGGCAGCCAGGGGTTAAAGGAATCGCCCAAGGTCACCTGGTTAGCAAGAACTCAAGTCTTCCTGACTCTATACACTACACAATCCAGCTGCCTCTACTGGATGTCTTAATTAGGAGACAAAGACACAATTATTTCTGGTTTCTATAATCTGGCAAGTTCTTTGTATTCCACAAAAGAACGCTAATAACTGACATGTGCCTAGCGTTACTTTGCCAAGTGTTTTTACATATAATATCTCATTTAACCCTCCCAACCACATTCTGTGAGGTGGGTGCTGTCATCAGCCATTCCCATTGGACAAATTAGGAAAGCTGAGCGTAGCATCACAGATTTAGGGTGTGAGGGTGCTCAGAGGATGAGTCCAGCCCCCTCATTTTGAGGAGGAGGAAACCAAGGCCCAGAACTAGTAGGGGAGCAGAATCTTTGCGACTCCACATCCAGAGTCCTATCGCTTCCCTTCTACACGCCAGGAAATTACGGACCAGAGACTTGTAACCGATCCCCAAGGCCTCCAGCAAAGTCAATAATAGTAAACTTGGAATTAGAAGTTAGGTCTCACCTTGCCCCCTTTTCCACAGACGTGTTAAGAGTTTAAGGTATGATGTCAACCCAGATCTCCTCCAAAAAAGTCCAGTGTTCTTTCTCCTGTACAGAGAGGCTAATATATTTAGACCTGGGAGTGATGTCAGAGACCATCTAATCTAACCTGTTTATTTTATATAGGTCGATAGAGGTTAAGGGACTTGACCAAGGTCACACAACAAAAAACTGTTAGGTCTTGAATTTGAATCCAGGAGTCACCCAAGGCTAGCTTCGATGTTCTCTCCGATGTACCAAACTGCTTCTATGAGGATACATAATATTCATCCATAAATCCAAACACCATTCCTAGTTTAAAAGAAAAAAGGGAAAACCAAAAGTCTTGTTCTCTCTCCTCTGAGCACTGGAGCATACCTGTTCCCTTGAACCATGACTTCCTTGCAAAAATGCAAGGCACAAATGTGACGGTCTATTTTAGTCCCAAATAGTGATGCACAGTCCTTTACAGAGAGATGAATCCTTCGGACTTCAATTTTCCAAAATGATGAAAAGACAAGAGTTACACCTGTTATGTGTACACAGGACTGAAACCTAAGCAGGCCCCTGGAGATCATTAAATGCAAGCCTTCATCTGAAAGACAAGGAAACTGAGGCCTAGAAAAGGTGCAGTGACTCATACACTGCACAAGGTCACAACAGAGAGATCCGAACTCAAGTCCTCAGACTCCAAAGCTAACACACTGTACCACATCTTAACAATGTTAGTTTTCTCCATGTGAACTAATGACTGATTTAAGTGTTTGTATCCCACTGTTAAATTAAATACAAAACTATTTACATACAACTAAATCTGAGTAAGCTATAAACCCCCCAAAATCCAATTCCACCAGCATTTAAGTGACTACTACAATATGGCAGCAATTGTAGGAGATGCAAAGCTATGAAGAGAAAAATTAATCTGTCCCTGCCCTCAAGGAGCTCACATTCCACCAAGGGGATGCAAGAAACTATAGGTTACAATGATGAGTAAATACAAGATGGATACAAAATATGAAGGATGAGGGAGAGGCATAAGCTACCAGGATCATGGGAAAGGTCTCCTGTAGGGGAAGACACTTGAGCTGAGATTGAAAGAAGAATCTAAAAGCCAGACAAAAGCAGATGGAACCATGTGTCAAAACTGTCACATTACATGCCTGACAGAGAATTCTGAAATGTGTTTTGGGAGGGAGGGGGGAGAGTTGAGAATAATGCAGGATGAACAGTATTATTTATGAAATAGGAGCAGCTGGCCTCACCATTGCATTCTACCATTCGCAAATCAATGTATATACACAATCTCATTTGATCCTATAACAAGGCAGGGAGGCAGGTACTTCATGCAGGATTCTCTCCATTTTACAGAAGGCATAAAGGAGGCCTGGGAATGCCAAGGCCAGGAATGAACATTGCAAGCCTCTAATTCTGTGTTCTTTGCAAAGTGCCAGGAATGCTTTGGCAACCTTGGGCTGGCCAGCCTTATTCTTCTGAAAAACCAAATCCTAAGGGCTAGACCCCATCTGGGGGCTAACACAGCTCTGTACAAAGGACACGTCCTAAGGGGGGAATGGGGTGAGTTACTGGGTAAGACAAAGAAGAATAGCATTTATAAAACACTTTTAAAACACACACGCACAAAACAAAAATAAATTCATAAAAGGACCCAAATGAGACAATTTTGTTACTCCCTTGTTACAATGAAAAGACACTATAAATGTTCACTAAGCAGCTAGGTGGCACAATGGATGGAACACTAGACATGGAGTTGGGAAGACCTGAGTTCAAATCCAGCCTGAGACCCTGGGCAAGTCACTTAACCTCGTTTGCCTCAGTTTCCTCATCTGTAAAATGAGCTGGAAATGGAAATGGCAAATCACTCCAGTATCTTTACTAAGAAAATCCCAAATCAGAAAAAGTCAGATATGACTGAATAGTAACAATACTATGAAAAAATGATATGACCTGAGTTCAAATCCAGCCTAGACACACAAAGGTCACTGTGTGACCTTGGGCAAGACACTTAACCCTGTTTGCCTCAGTTTCCTCATCTGTAAAATGAGCTGGAGAAGGAAACTTCACTAATATCTCTGCCAAGAAGACCCCAAATGGGGTCACAAAGAGCAGGACACTGAAACAACCAACAATAAAAACAAAAGCTCACAACTTCATATATAATCTCATTTTGTACGTTCAAATATTCACCTTTGTCAATGATAAAGTTCCTAACAAAAAAATGTTAACTGGGGGTGGCTAGGTGGCGCAGTGAATAGAGCACCGGCCCTGGAGTCAGGAGGACCTGAGTTCAAATCCTGCCTCAGACATTTAACACAAAAAACTAGCCATGTGACCTTGGGCAAGTCACAACCCCAATTGCCCTGTCTTCCCCCCTCCAAAAAGCAAAAAAAAATTATGTAAACTGAAGCAACATTATTCCAAGTCTTGCTGATGGCAAGCCAGAGCCTTCATGGTAAAACACTCAGGCTCCTTAATGAAAGCTCCCTATTCCATGTAACAATCAGCAAAATTGGAGTTTTAAGATGCTCTGCCATAGTAGGACCACAGATCTGAATGTAGTAGGAATCTTATAAATCACGTGGTCCAACCTCCCCTTCACTTTACAAATTAAATCGATAGACATTTCTCAAGCACCCATCATCCTTGTGCTAAGGAAACTGAGCTCCAGATAAGCTAATAAGAAGCAAAGACTGGAAACCACACCCCAGTCCCCCCAACTCCAGACTTAGTGGCCCTTCAATGACACTGTGCTAGTAGGTCCTTAAGTATAATGCTACACTATGAATTATTCTTCCACCATGACTTAAAATGAAAGACACAAGACTTCTGGGGCACCCTGAATATTCAATGCCATACGCTCTGGTTTAGTTGAAAGACAAGGGGTAGGCGTGACTCCTTACTCATCTACTTATTACCGGTCTAACCTAAGGTAAGTTACCTCCCCCTCTCCAGGCATCACCTTCCTCTTTAGTAAAATAAGGGGTTTGGAATAGGTAATAATCATAGCTCATAATTACATAGCGCCCTAGGGTTGGCAGAGTGCTATTCAAACACTATCTCATTTGATCTTAACAACAGTCCTGTAAGACAAGGGCTTTTATATTTGCTCCATTTTACAGACAAGAAGACTGAGGCTCAGAGACTCTAAGAGGTTTTGTCCTGGGCCACATAGCTACTAAGTGTCTGCAGGAGAATTTGAATGCAGTTCTGTCAGCCTACGAGTTGAGCTGTCCTTCCCAGCTGGGTAAGATTGTCTTAGAGATAGACAGACAGACAGACAGATTCCTCGAACTGAATAGGATCCATGTTCTCCGTTGCCCTGGTCGCTTCCGTCAGCACCAGCTTCTCATAGCTCATAGCCTTTCAAAAATCTGCACCAAAGACTTTATGGGTCGCTGAAAGATTTTTCAAAGCTTCCGTACTAAGACCATTACTGTGAATCAACTCCCGTAAACCTGTTAAAAGACATCAAAGCTCTCATTCTCTTCAGCTTCTTCCCTTCAGGTCCCTAACTACAGCAGCAACACATCAGCAAGTTTTAAGAAACTGGGTTTGGGGAAGAGAAAACTGAAACCCCCTTTACATTCTCTACCTGCAAGAACAAATTTATTCCCCACCCACCCAAGACCCTCATACATTCCCTCCCATCTCCCGGGGTTCCCCCCAATCCCCCAGCCAAAGGAATGCTTTAAAAATAAAGGAATAATTAAAGATAAAGAATTGCCAGCTTCATAAAACTCACAGCTCTAAATAGGCTTGGAGAGCCCTCTCCTGTACATTCCATATTTCTCTGTCAAACATAAGGCGTGTAAAAATATACACACTTTGCTGAAGGAGAAAAGTAGATGGACAGTGGACTCATTACCAGTGTGGGCCCAGTTTTAGAGAGGACAAAAGAGAAAGGAAGCTGGCCATTTTAAATGATCTCCAGCAGGAAACTTTAAAAAATCCTTTTGTGACATACATAAATAATGCAAGAAAATTCAGATTTTCACATGTGACATTTCTTAAAGTGGAACACACCTCCTCTGAGGCTCCTCAAAAAATTTTTTTTTTACATTTTACCAATAATTCTTAAAAGATTTGGACCTTTAACCTGTGAGGGGGGAGGGGAGGAACATTAAAACATCTTTTTGATACCAGTTAACCTATTTTGAAGTAATTTAAATGAGTCCCTAAAAACATTAGAATAAAATTTTTCAGTTCATTTTTTTTAAAAACACAGAATGGAGAGAGGATTAGTATGGGAATCAGGAAGATCTGGTTCAAATCCTGCCTCTGACGAAACAGCTGTTTCATCCAAGGCAAATCACTAAATTCCTTAGCGCCTACAAACAACTCTCTAAGAGTCTTAAAGGTACAGAAGTGCTCTGTGATCTGCATTGTAGGTAGGAGTTTCCACACTGGGAGTGACCTATAAAGAGCCAGAGATCTTCTCATCTACTCCCTTCATTGGACAGATGAGGAAACCACAGCCAAGAGTAAAGAAGTGACTTGTACTAGGTCACATGGGCAGTAAGTGGTTTGTTCTCTGGGATGCTGATCTCAGCTGGGGCTCTCACCACCTGCTACTGCTCAGACAAATCCCGATGTAGATGGATATAATTCCCAATACCAATAATGTCACAGATACAAAACCTCTCCGCCTAAAAAACAACAAACAAAACACTGTCCCAAAAATACAGGACAGGCCTTAGAACTGAAAGAAACCTTGCACACCATTTAGCCCAGGGCTCACAGATACACTCGATGATTAAAGTAAAACTGGAGCTTTTTAAAAACTTATGAATTTTATGGTCTTTTTTCTAACCATGCCTCCAAAACAACGCACTCAAGGTGAATTTTCAAAATACACACAATTCTAACATTCCACTTTCCCACCTCAGGAAATCACTTTCCTAAGACTGAAGAAAGAGTGTTGCCTGATTTTTTTTTAATTAAGTCATTCTGTTGACCATAACTATCCAGATATGGAGCATACAGAAGGACAAAGGATTAGACATATGCTTGGGTCATAGCAACAAAAGGCCCTTCGCCTTTATCTTGGCTACACCAATGTACCCCCAGGCCCATCAGTGACCACAGGAATTTAGTTCCTGACCACATAAAGCCATCACTTAACCTTAACTGGGCATTTCTCAGCAAGGAGGAGACAGCTCTCCTAACATGCCAAATGCTTTTAACCAAAGCTTCAACCTGACTGGCAGGGGTGTTTACTGTGTTCCTAAGACTGACTGGAGTTACTCTCTCCACCACACTCCCAGCAACTTATACAAACCTACTTTTCCTCAAACTCAACCTGAATTTTTGGGGATGCCAAATTCATTGTTGTACCCTACATTATTTCATCAGAAAAGGAAAAAAAAAAACTAAATTGCTGCTACAAGAAAAAAATATTTATCCATAATGAAGAATTGCCATTTTGGGATTTGGTTTGTTTTTTTTAAATCTCCCCAAAAAGGTCCCGGGACCTCCCTACCTTCAGTGGCTCTGTGATGTCCCCCCCCCCCAAAGGACCGATTTGTCTTCATGTTCTATCTCCCCCAGCCCATAAGTGTGATCATTGCTTGGGAGAAAATGTAAAGAAATAAAGGAGACAAGGAAATTGGACGTGGTAGTTTGTGTCCACAGGGTCTCTTAGAAAGCAGCAACATTTGATGAAGTTAACTTATATAGGTGAGGAAGGCTGAGGAGAAGCAAGAAGCTTTCTTACCCCACTTCCATGAACAGATATGCTGACTTTATGAACATTATTTTTATAAAATGACATCTGGAATTAAAACATGCACACACACACACACACACACACACACACACACACACACACACTTGCTCTCTCGCTCGCTCTCGCTCTCTCTCTCTCCCTCCCACACACACACACACACACACACACACACACACACACACCCCTAGTGGCACATGCAAAGTGTATTGGTTAGATTTGTATCATAGGTACATTCCTCTGGCTTTTAATCCAGAATCTTTACGATTCTGACAAATCAAAGAAAGTCCAGCAAAAAAAAAAAGCTTTTTTGTAGGAAATGTTCCCACAAATGTTCCCTGCCTTGTAGATATAATTATTGCAAAATATGTATGTGTGTGTATGTATATATCTCAGAACCAGAAAAAGGAACTTCACTCAGAGGCCTGAAATAGAGAAGAAATCAATACAAAGGAGATAAATGTTACTTTCTGAAGAGCTGTAGAATTTTAAATAGATGGGATTTTAACCCACTTGATAGCTGATTTTATATCCCTTTGAAGTCACTTAAATTGTCTGAGGAATATGTCTGATTCAGGGTCTGGTTATGTCACTGCATCTTTGAAAATGTTACTTTGAGACTCATGATGGAAAATGCCATCTATCCACATGCAGAGAAAGAACTATGGAGTCTGAATGCAGATCGAAGCAGACTATTTTCATCTTTTTGGTTCCTGTTTTGCTCTCTCATGGTTTTTCCCTTTTGTTCTGATTCTTCTTTCACCACATGACTAATGTGGAAATATGTTTAACATGATTGTACATGTATCACCTATATCAGATTGCTTGCTGTCTTGGGGAGGGGGGGAGGAAGGGAAGGAGAAAAATCTGGATCTCAAAATCTTACAAAAAATGAATGCTGAAAACTATCTTTACATGTAACTGGGAAAAAATACTAGTAAGTGGGGACAGGGGATGAAATGTTAATTTGAGAGCTGATTTTTACAAAAGAAAGCTCATATTACTGCTTTAAAAAGATGAAATCCAGGCCTTGACTTTAGAAAGTTCAGTAACGGAATGCAAAGTAAAGATGTCTATGAGCCTCCCAAAATGTGAGTTCCCCCATACTGCTGATACATGCATAAAGAAAGAGTCAATTAAATTTCACCGGAGAGTTAGAAGGGGTTGCTATAGGGGAAAAGGGGGTAGGAAAGAAGCTAGCTTTTTAACTCTTTCCTAGGGATGGCCACTACCAGGACAAAGGAATACACGCTATCAAGAGACTATTTCCAAGCATGGTTCAAAACTACAGGCCCTGGTCTTTCTGTCTGTCTGTATTCTATCATTTCTGGAAGCTAAAGAACAAAAGTAAAAAATAAAAACCTCAGAAAGTATATTCTATGCTCAGTCTGCCCATCAGCAACGGGGACCCAGGGGTGCTCAGGACTCATTCATCGTCAGAAGGCAAAATTCCAGAGTAGCTTCAGGGGTGAGATTTGGGGGTGTTCTCTTTTTCTCTCTCTTTTTAAAAGACTCCAGTCCTCAAGGATGAAAAAAGCTCAGCAGAGCCCCCACTGGCCCATTGGCATTATTACACCTTTAGAAAATGAACTACCAGAATTCTCTAAGATTCTGACATTTTTAACTTTCCCAGGCTTCCAGCTCACAAGCTTCCCTCTAGGGCTTTCCTTTTCAAATCAGCTTCTCTCCCCACCCCCACCCCCACCCCCCAGTGCCCCGGCACTCTAATTCCATCCTGCCCAGGGAGAGAGGCCAGGAGTGCCTGACGGTCACCTGGCCAGCAATAGAAGCCAGCGCTGGAGAAGAGAAATCCGGGTGAAGGGGGGAAAGTCAGCCTCACCAAACTGGTATCAACAGTGCTCCCTTTCTGGATTCTGACTTCTCTGACACACAGAAAATTGAAGACAGAGCAGGCTTGTTTCCTGTCTAATGCATCCCAGAGGTACAGAGAGAGCCAGATGTTTTGTTTCCATTTTCCTACATTTGGCAATATTTCTCAGCCTTTCTCTTAGCCCTCCCTGTGTTTTACAATGCCCCACAGCCCCTGGGAAACGCGACCCACCTCCCCCCAAACAAGAAGCAGGGAAAATACGAGTACGATTCACCCCATAAGAGAATGGGATGGACAAGGAGGGGGGAGGAAACATGGTTAGAGGTACCTGAAAACAAGAGAATAGGGAGCTTTCAAGGAGGAAATTCACCACCAGCTCAGAGTGTGTGTGTCTGTGTGTATCTGTGCATAACTGTGTGTGTGTGTGTGTGTGTGTGTGTGTGTGTGTTGGGGAGGAGGGCCTATGGTTAGGGGAACTGGACCATCATCTATTTGCCCAGACCTAGCGCTGAGCTCCGGAATCCGCTACAGGCTACAGTTGGAGGTGGGCTGGGCATTAATGAGAGGGTACAAAGCAAATCCCCTCGCCATTCAGAAAATGCGGGGTGCAGAAGAGGCTTTAAGCGGCTTTCTTTACCCAGAACTAAAAGCCCCCCCCCCCTTGTCCCTCTTACACAATGCCTCCCTCCCCAGCAGTGCCCACCGGAGGGGGGGGAATGATGGGGACGACTGGGAGAGGAGAGGGGAAGGGTCAGCTCAAGGCGGGGGCCAGGCGACTAGGGAGCAGACGGGGCGGCCAGCTCCGGAGCCTGGGGCAGACGCCGGCCCGGGGTTCGCTCTCTTTCTCTCCCTTTCCCTGGGTTCGCTCGGGATTCTGCTTAGAGGAGCACTGCGCCAAAAGCCGGCGCCTCGGCCTCGGGAGGGGGATCGGAGCCCGGCTGAGGGAGACCGGGCACCGACGGGGAGAGCCCGGGGAGGGGTGGAAGCACTAGGCTTCCGATAACCCCTCACTATGACACAGACCCCCTCTTTCCTCTCTCTCTTCACATGACACAGACACAGACACACACCCCTCCGCCCTCCACCCCAAGCTAGCCTAAGGAGCCAATGGGTGGCTTGCAAATCTTGGAGAATGGGGGGACGAGAAGGGGGGGCGGTGCAGACAGACTTAAGCCCCTTCACCCCGAAGAGCTAGCAGCCGGAGGCAAACTGCCCTCTGGGGCCCCGGGGAGAATGGACAAAGCAGAGACCCCAGTTCTCTCTCCACACGTCCACCCTCTCCGAGGGGCGCGGCTGGGGCCCTCTTGGTAGGGAAGGGGTAAACCCGAGAAGTGCCCCCCCCCCGGGCGGGGGATGGTACAGATGGCTCCAGAGGAGGTGGGAGGAGGAAGGGGAAGCGAGAAGAGTCGAGCCTGAGAAGCCCCAGTTGGGGGGCAACAGAGGCGGCAGGCCAGCCTCTCTGGGTTTTGGACAGCCGCCACTGGGAGCGTTTCAAGTTCACGGCTGCGCTGCCCGGCGGCGGCTGAAAGGGCAGTGACTCCCGAGGCTCAGTTAGGTGGCAATAACGGCGACCCCAGCCACACACTGCCCCCGCCCCCCGCCTCGGGTGTGTACAGCCAGGACCTCCCCCCCTTTTCTCCCCACCCCCAAGCCCGAATTAAGAAGATGAACCTCCGCCCCACCCCACCCCCCACCTCAGCAGTCTCACCGCCAGCTGCCCAAGGGAGGCGCGCGGTTAAAAGGGAAAAGGAGAACTTGGGGGACAAGTGGCCGCAGGCTAGTACTGGGGGGCGGGGGCATGGAGCGCAGCTGCCCCCGCCCGGGCTACCACAGCGACCTTCGCAGCCTTCTTAAGCCCAGATAGTACAGTGGTTCCCGATTCGACCCCCCCCCCC
>NW_027185761.1:53455394-53459765 GCF_028583685.1 Petaurus breviceps papuanus
CCCCCCCCCCCCCCCCCCCCCCCCCCCCCCCTCCCCCCCCTCCCCCCTTCCCCCACATCCTCCCCTCCCCTCCCCTTTCCCGCCCTTTTCTCCCAGCACCTCCCCCCCCCCCCCAACCTAACCCCCCCCCCCCATCCAGACCATTTCCATCTCCTGTCTCTCCTAAATCTCCAGTCTCCGGGATCCAGTGGGCTCCTGCTATCCCAAGCTACGCGCGACCCTCCCGGCTAGGTCTTCGGCCCCCAACAAAGGTGCCGGAGGCAGCCTGCTCGCTCCGAAAGCCCCAGAGCTCTGGCAGTGGCCGGGTGTCTACAAAGGCAGCGCCGAGACCGGGGCTCGCTCCCTGGCGCAAACCGGCAGAGCGCTGCCGGGGGCCGAGGGGGCTGTAGCAGCCAGCGGGCCCCAGCTTTGCCAAAGAGCCCGCCTGCCCAGGTGGTGGCGGCGGCGGCAGCCCGGCGGCGAGAGCGAGGGAGGTCGTGGTCAGTGAGCCCGGCCCGCTTCCCGCCGGCCAGGCACCGGCACCCCGATCCCCTTCTCAGCCTGAGGCACCCGACCAGGGGACAGCAGCCCGAGGTCCCCCTGAACCCTCGCCTCTCACCCACCCCAGGTGGCAGCTACTTACCCGGGAAACAAACGACATAATGGAGCACGGAGCTGGCGATTTTCAAGAAAAAGATCCACCAACACGGTTCCAAAAGCCTCCGCATGTCCAAAAACGCACATCGAAAGGGAGGAGGCGGCTGCGGTGAACTTGTTAAGTAAGTTTCTTTTCTTCCCTTTGCCTTTTCCCCTTCTTTTCACTTTTCTTCTTCTTTCCTGCACTCCCCTACTCACCCCCACCCCCCCAGGAAACAACCAATCACCCCAAATGAAAAGTAAGAAGGTAGCCGAGTCCGGGCAGAGGAGGGCGCTGGGGGCCGGAATTGGGGGGGGGGGGGTAGAGCCGGGGGCCGGACAGGGAATGCCCCGGGGGCCGGGGGGAGTCCGGGAGGCTCCGAGGTCCGAGGGCGAGCCCTAGCGAGCCGGCAGCGTGAGGAGCGGCTCCGGTGGCTCCCGCTCCGCTCGCTGCCCCAGGCCTAGAGCGAGCGAGCAAGCGAGCGGGGATTCGCCTCCTCCGGACTTGGGGCGCCGGCGGCGGCCGATGCAGCTGGCGAGGCTCGGGCTGGGGCTGCGGCTAGGGCTGGGGCTGCGGCTCCGCGTCTCCTTCAGGCAGGCAGCTCCTTCCAGGGCCACGGGAAGGAAGGCATGTTGGCTAAAGGGGAAGGGGAGGGTGGAGAGCCGGGGAGGAGGAGCGGGAGTCCGAGCAGCAGCCCGGGAGCTCAGCGCGGAGAGCGGCCGAGGAGGGCTCGTTCAGTCCATGCTCCAGAAAGTTGTGGCTTCGCTGGAGGCTGCAGAGGAATGAGGAGAGCGGGCCTGGAAGCTTCCCATTCTTCCATACAGGAAGTAACATGTGAGCTGGGATCCTGGCAGAGACTTTAAAGCGGGAGAGCGAGGGAGAGCGAGCGAGCGAGGGGGGGCGGGGCGGGGGCGCGCAGGCAGAGGGCGCGCGCACCCTGCGGTCTTAAAGCAGCCGCGCACTCGGGCGGCCCGGGGAGAGCTGGCTCCCCCCGCCCCACTGCCGGTGGGGATCGCCGGTGCGCGCTGCGCGCACACACACACTGCCCGCGCTCTGTCTACGCGCGCCCGGGAGACACACACCCATGCACACATGTGCGGAGGAGAGCGCCGGGACCCCGTGCTGGGGGTGAGGGGCGCGGGCGGACCGGCCCTGCTCGGCTGCGTTCGCCCCAGAAATCCCACAGACACCCCACACGCCGTGCGGGCGCTCTTCTGCCTGCCTCGCACACTCACTACCTGTAAGCATCTACATTTGGCCAAGAAAAGGAAACAAACCCTGCGCCCCTCGGGTCTCCGGCTGCCTGGGTTTTCTCTCTCTGGGCAGCGATCTCGAGTAGTCGCCTTGCTCCCCAAGTGCCCCCCGGCTCACACACACTCACACTCACAGAGGAAACGCGCCCCCGGCCACCCTGCCCAAGGTGTACACAGCTCGCAGCTTTTCTGCACAGGGCCCCGGCTGACTTACCCCCCTCGCCTCCCAGTCCCCAAGCCCGTCCCCAGCCCGATCCCCAGCCCGATCCCCCTTTGGAGGCCGCGGGGAGATGGCTGCAAAGAAAGCAGCGCCCGAGGCACGACTGATTTCCCGTTGGATGCCCGCGGAGCCGAGCCTCCGCTGGCTCTTTATAGCCCTGGCGTTGAAATAAAAAGCAATCTGGGGGACGCGTTACGGGGAAATGGCAATGCGGTCTTATCTGTGATGAGTTTCGTCCCCGACTTTCTCCCGCCGGGGACATAGTATCGAGGTCTACCTTCGCCTCCTAAGCGGTGCCTGGATGGGGGCTGGGGTGCGGGGAGAGGGATTGGGAAGGCCGGGATAACCGCTGTAAATGAGCGGAGGGTAATTTGCCATTTTGTGGTCGTGAACAGGTCGGACTTTTCGAGACAGCATCTTTCGGAAGGCCCTTGTGCCTTCGCTTGTGACCCCTCCTCCTAGGAGCAGGACCCCCTCCCTCTCCTCCCTCCCTCTAAAAAGCAACAGGATGCTGTTTTTAAAATAATATACAGATGTTCCGAGGCCTTCCACGATATGTGATTAGGAAGCAATTTTCCACCCACGCATGCAGAAGGAAAACCTTTGAAAAGTTACATTTGGGATTATAAACTAATAAAAAGTCAGGAAGTTTCCTGGCTTCATCCTTGACATAATGGGGTGAACACCTCCACAGCCAAGAAGAAGCAGGCTTGATTGTTTGTAAGGGGGGGGGGTGCTTCCGGGTTTTGTTGGAGATAGGTCACACCCACAATTGCATTCACATATAATTTGGGTAGGGGACCCACGGACAATGATTGGGCTCAAAATGAAACAAGAGACGTGCCTATGGGAAATTGCAAAATTCTTTCTCCCCCTTCCAGCTTCTCCCTAAAACAAAGGCCCGGCTTATTAACTCCAACACTGTTCCTGTGATACTGGTGTCTTCAAGGCTCCCAAGAACTGAAGTCAAGGATCTCCCAATGGGACTAAGAAGAGGTGCTTGGGACCATGAGCAGACTGCGGTACATGGCCACATTTTGAAGACAAGTTCTAAAGAATGGCATGAAGGAGATATATAACTGGGACACAATGTGGGGAGGTCGAAGAGCAAGGGATAAACATCCCCCTCGCTCTATATTGATTAATGAAATGCGGGGGACGGGGGGCACAGGCCTCACTTTGGGGGGACCACCAATGGGAAGATTCAGAGAAAGAGACCCAAAAATGGACTGCAACAAGATGGGGGCATGGACTTGGAGGGCTACCGAGGGCCCTTCCGTTTCTAAATCTATGCATTTAGGACCACTGTTGACTAACTGGAAGCAATACCTATATAAGTGAAAT
The DNA here is from genome assembly GCF_028583685.1 of Petaurus breviceps papuanus. Classification (NCBI taxonomy): domain Eukaryota; kingdom Metazoa; phylum Chordata; class Mammalia; order Diprotodontia; family Petauridae; genus Petaurus; species Petaurus breviceps. Next base: position 53,458,828 of record NW_027185761.1, read on the forward strand.
CACCAGTCTCAGGAGTATTGAAGTTATAAGGGATATCTACATTGCTTAAGCAGTCTGCTGTGTTTTATTTTCTTTTTTGTGACTTTTTTTGGTAAATAGTAATTTTATTTTTTCTGATTACATGTAAAAATAGTTTTCAGCATTCAGTTTTTAATAAGATTTTGAGTTTAATTTTTTTTTCTCCCTCCCATCCTCCCTCTTCAAGACAGCAAGTAATCTGATATAGGTTATTATATACATACAATCATGTACACATATTTCCACATTAGTCATGTTGTGAAAGAAGAAACAGCTACACACACGTATGCTTCCATCTGATTTCAGACTCCATAGTTCTTTGGAATGGATAGCATTTTCCATCATGAATCTTTTGGAATTGTCTTGGATCATTGTATTGCTGAAAAGAGCTAAGTCAATTGTAGTTGATCATTGCATAGTGTTGCTGTTACGGTGTATAATATTCTCCTGGTTCTGCTCACTTCACTCAGCATCAGTTCATGTAGTGGTATTGCTGGATCAAAGGGTATGCACAACTCAGTTGCCTTTTGGGTATAGTTCCAAATTGCTCTCAAGAATGGTTGGATCAATTCACAACTCCACCAACAATGCATTAGTGTCCCAATTTTCCCACATCTTCTCCAATATTTATCATTTTCCTTTTCTTTCATATTAGCCAATCTGATAGGTGTGGGGTGGTACCTCAGAGTTGTTTTAATTTGCATTTTTCTAAGCAATAGTGATTTAGAACATTTTTTCATATGACTGTAGATAGCTTTAATTTCTTCATCTGAAAACTGCCTATTCATATCCTTTGACCATTTACCAATTGGGGAATGATTTGTATTCTTAGAAATTTGACTTAGTTCTCTTTTTCTCCCTCTCTCTCCCTCCCTCTTTCTCTCTCTCTCTCTCTCTCTCTCTCTCTCTCTCTCTCTCTC
>NW_027185761.1:53459865-53488029 GCF_028583685.1 Petaurus breviceps papuanus
TCTCTCTCTCTGTCCCTCTCTCTCTCTGTCTCTCTCTCTCTCTCTGTCTCTCTGTCTCTCCCCATATATACACATATATACATATGGGATATGAAAAATGTGACCTTTATCAGAAACTTGCTATAAAAATTGTTTCCCACATTTCTGATTTCCTGTAATCTTGGTTATGTTGGTTTTGTTTGTGCAAAAATTTTTTAAATTAATGTAACCAAAATTTTCTATTTTGTATTTCATAATGTCCCTATCTCTTGTTTGCTCATAAATTCTTTCCTTCTCCATAGATCTGACAGGTAAACTATTCCTTGCTCTCCTAATGTGCTTATGGTATCACTCTTTATGTCTAGATCATGTACCCATTTTGACCTTATCTTTGAAAATGGTGTGAGATCTATGCCTAGTTTCTTTCATACTATTTTCTAGTTTTCCCAGAAGTTTTTGTCAAATAGTGAGTTCTTATCCCAGAAGCTGGAGTCTTTGGGTTTATCAAACAGTAGATTGTTATAGTCATTTACTGCTACTGTGTTTTGTATACTTAATCTATTCAACTGATCCACAACTATTTCTTAGCAGTACCAAATAGTTTTGATGATTGCCACTTTGTAATATGTTAGATCTGGTACAGTTAGGCCACCTTCCTTTGCATTTTTTTTTTCATTAATTCCTTTCATATTCTTGACCTTTTGTTCTTCCAAATGAATTTTGTTATTATTTTTTCTAGCTCTATAAAATAATTTTGGGGTAATTTGATTGTTCTGGCACAAAATAAGTAAATTAATTTAGGCAAAATTGTAATTTTTATTATATTACCTCAGTCTACTCATGAGCAATTGATATTTTTAGATCTGACTTTATTTGTGTGAAAAATAACTGTGTTCATAGAGTTCCTGGGTTTGTCTTGGCAAGTAGATTCCCAAATATTTTATATTGTCTACAGCTATTTTAAATGGAATTTCTCTTTCTATCTCCTCATGCTGAGATTTGTTGATAATATATAGAATTGCTGGTGATTTATGTGGGTTTGTTTTATGTACTACAACTTTGCTAAAGTTGTTAATTATTTCAAGTTGTATTTTAGTTGGTTCTCTGGGACTCTCTAAGTATACCATCTTATTATCTGCAAAGAGTTATAATTTTGTTTCCTCATTGGCTAGTCTAATTCTTCTTTTCTTCTCTTATTGCTAAAGCTAATATTTGTAGTACAACACTGAATAATAGGAATGATTATGGGCATCCTTGTTTCACCCCTGATCCTATTGGGAATGCTTCTAGCTTAGCTCCATTACAGATAATGCATGCTGGCGTATTTAGATACTGTTTATCATGTTAAGGAAAACTCAATTCATTCCTATGCTCTCCAGTGTTTTTAATGGGCACCGGTGCTATAATTTGTCAAAAGCTTTTGCTGTATCTGTTGAGATAATCATATGATTTCTGTTGGTTTTGTTGTTGATATGATCAGTTGCGCTGAGAGTGTTCCTAATATTGAACTCCTGGTATAAATCCCACCTGGTTATAGTATGTTATCCTTGTGATAAATTGCTATAATCTCTTTGCTAATATTTGGTCTATAATTTTATTTTTCTGGTCTGTAATTTTATTTCTCTGTTTTTGCTATTCCTGGTTTAGTCATCAGCACCATATTTGTGTCATAAGAGGAATTTGGTAGAACTCCTTCTTCATCCATTTTTCCAAATAGTTTACTTAGTATTGGAATTGATTGTTCTTTAAATGTTTGGTAGAATTCACTGTAAATCTGTCTAACCCTGGAGATTTTTACTTAGGGAGTTCATTGATGGCTTGTTCAATTTCTTTTTCTAAAATGAGGTTACTTAAATATTTTATTTCCTTTTCTGTTAATCAGGGAAATTTATATTTTTTGTAAATATTCATCCATTTCACTTAGATTGTCAGATTTATTGGCATGCAGTTGGGCAAAACAGCTCCTAATTATTGCTTTAATTTCCTCTTCATTGGTGGTGAATTCACCCTTTTCATTTTTTATACTGGTAATTTAGTTTTCTTCTTTCTTTTTTAAAATCAAATTAACCAAAGGTTTAATATTATTTATTGTTTGTAATTTTTTCCACAAAAAACCAACTCTTAGTTTTATTTATTATTTCAATCATTTTCTTGCTTTCAATTTTATTAATCTATCCTTTGATTTTCAGAATTTCTAATTTGGTAGATAATGGTAGATTTTTAATTATTTCTTTTCCTAGCTTTTTTTAAATTGCATGCTCAATTCATTGATCTGTTCTTTCTCTATTTTATTCATGTAAGCATTTAAAGATATAAAATTTCCCCTTTGTACTACTTTGGCTCCATCCTATAAATTTTGCTACATTATCTCATTATTGTCATTCTCTTTAATAAAATTATTGATTGTTTCTATGATTTGTTGTTTGACCCACTCATTCTTTAGGATTAGATTATTTAGTTTCCAATTAATTTTTAATATATTTTTCCATGGTCCTTTATTACATTAGTTTTTATTACATCATGATCTGAAAAGGCTGCATTAAATATTTCCACCTTTCTGCATTTGGTTGTGAGCTGTTTATGCCCTGAAACCTGATCAGTTTTTATGTTAGGTGCCATGTACCACTGAGAAAAAGGTATATTCCTTCCTATCCCCATTCAGTTTTCTCCAAAGGTCTATTATACCTAACTTTTCTAAAATTCCATTCACCTCCTTCTTGTTTATGTTGAGATTATATTTATCTATTTCTGAGGACGAGGGTACAGGTTGAGGTCATACACTAGTATAATTTTGCTATTTCTTCCTGCAACTCACTTAACTTCTCTTCTAAGAATTTGGATGCTATACCGCTGTAATGGGAATGCAAATTTGGAAGATCTTCCCTGCCCCTAGGCTAAAATGCACCTGAAGCCTGGGGAGGGAGGCTTGTTTTTCAGTAGATACTTCTTGATTGGCCAGTGAGTCAATAAGGTTGTTACATTCTCTGAGCTAGGAGAAGGCTATATAAGCCCTGATGTGTAGCTTTGTTTTGGGACTCACTTTGAGAAGTGTTCTGTGATTTGATCTGAATTCTGGGAAGCCGATGTTGAGAGTCCCCCGGCTTTGAAAAACCCAGAATGTGGAAACCCAGATGTTGACTGGGTATGGATGTAATGGTTGGACAGTTTGGAAATCTGTCTACTTGATGTTTCTGTCTTGATAATTATGCCTGTATACTTTGAGGTTCAGGGTGCTGACCTTTTCTCCTGAACAAGGTAAACGATATATGTCTGACTGATTAAAGTAAGCTTGTTAACCCATTTTGAGTTGCTTTCCTTCAACAAAGCAGATCCAAGAACCTATGGTAGCTGCAAACCCTGAGGACGCGCTTGGGGTGCTTGCTGCTACAACCACTTGGTGCATATATGGTTAGTATCAACATTGCTTCATTTGCTGTGGTAACTTTTAGGAAGATGTAGTTTTCTTTCTTGTCTCTTTTAATTAGATCTATTTTTGCTTTTGCGTTGTCTGAGATCAGGATTGCTACCACTGCTTTATTTTTTACTTCGGCTGAAGCATAATATATTCTGCTCCAATCTTTTACCTTTATTCTGTGTGTGTCTCTCAGCTTTACATGTGTTTTTATAAACAACATATTGTAGAATTCTGGTTTTTAATCCACTCTGCTATTTGCTTTCATTTTACAGGAGAGTTCATCCCATTCATATTCACAGTTATAATTACCCTCCATCCTATTTTTCCTGTTTATGATTTTCTCTCTCTCTCCTTTCTTCCTGTCCCTCCTAAGCAATGTTTTGCTTCTGATCACAGCCTTCCTCAATCTGCCTTCGTTTCTATCAGCCCCCCTCCCTTTTTTTCCCTCTTCCCCTACTTCCCTATAGGGTAAAGGAGATTTTTCTATCCAATTGAGTATGTATGTTATTACCTCTTTGACCCAAATCCAATGAGAGTAAGGTTCAAACAATGCTCACCGCCTCCCTTCTTTCCCTCTACTGTAATACACAGGTCTTTCATGCTTCTTTATGTGACACAATTTATCCCATTCTGCCTCACCATATCCTCTTGTCCTAATACAATCCTTTTTTTCACCCTTAATTAATTTTTCTTAACATCACATCAAAGTCAATTTATACCCACACCTCTGTCTAAGTATACTTCTTCTAACTTCCGTAACAGAGATATAGTTCTTGTGAGTTACAAATATCATCTTCCCATGCAGGGATGTAAACAGTTTAACCTTATTGAATACCATGTTTTTTCTTTAATGTTTATTTTTCTATGCTTTTCTTTAGTCTTGTATTTGAAGATGAAATTTTCTGTTCAACTCTGGTCTTTTATCAGGAGAGTTTGAAAGTTCCCTATTTCATTGAATGTCCATTTTTTCCCCTTAAAAATTAAGACAATGTACTTCTTGCCCAACACCTAAAGAGAAGTTCTTTGGGGGAAAGCCGTGATTGAGTGGTTTACCTAACTTTAGGTATTCTGTCCTTCCCTTTTCTCTACAAGTTAATGATAAGTCTTGTGGGGAGGACTATGTCTGATATTACATTGCTATCTCCTAGCTAGCACAATGCCCCTCACATAGTAGCCCCTTATTAAACGGTCTTTGAAGGGAATTGAATTGATGCTGATGTTACAGCCTATAGTGTGGAGAATGATTAGGAAGACCACATTGTAGCTATTTTATTTTTGACTTGTAAACTCTAACTTGGCTAACAGGTAGCTTTTCTCATGATCATGCAAATGTATAATGGTTGAGAAACCCAGGACCTGAAAGAAAACAAACTATAAGCAAAGATATTTTTTGGCTCTCTTCCTCCATGGCTTTGTTTTTTTTTTTTTAATGAAACCTGCTCTTAGGACTCTTTTAATTAAGGGATTAGAGGTAATTTTTTAAAAAGTAGATAAAATGAAAAGAAAAATATCTTGTGAGAATTTTTTTTAAGTTAGTCCTACCTGAGAAATTGAAATATGCCTTTGGAGTTTCTCTAGCAATTAGGCAGTCCCAAACATCGGGGAGTGATGGGCAAATACTCTGATGATACAAAGCAGATATTTTGGACTGAGCTTTCCCAATTAATTATTTACAGCAATGAAATTCAAAAATAATTAATTGCTAGCTCACGTTTCCCAAGTCCTGCTTCTCTCCTCATGGACACAGGTTTTATCATTTTTCAACCTGGATTTTTACAACATCGGAGAGCTGCAATGATCTTGGCAGCAAGCCACCCATGACCAAGGTACCTCCCCTCACTGGAGCTTGGTAATGAAATCTGCAACCAAGGAAAGGACTGTAGTTTTATAACTGCTTACTTGTGGGGTTCTCTGAGAGTGATGCTATTCACTCCATGTTGCTAAATGCATTAGACTTGTTATAGATGTTACACCTTTCTTGCAAATGTTACAGATTTATGACAAGTGGTACCCTAGAAGATCAGAACCAAAAGAACAGATTAAATGGAATGTCTCCCAAAGTCAAATCAAATGGTTCAGCCTTCACATCACAGCAGTCATCCACATTTCAAAAGACAGGTGATTGTATTCTCAAGAGCCTTGAGTAAATGCTTGAAAAAGAAAATAGCAATATTTGTGTCCATGCCCTGAGAGGCAGCATGGTACAGTAGATTAAGGACCAGCCTTACATACAGAAAACCTGTCACTACCCTTGTGACCTTGGGCAAATTAATTACTTTTCTGAACCTCAGTTTCCTTATCTGTCAAATGAGGGATTTGGGTTAGATGCTCTCCAAGGTCACTTCTGGCTCTGGCTCTATGATCCCATGATCAAATGCTACCTCTTCCACACACTATTATACACACACACACACACACACACACACACACATATGAGACTGGACAAGTTTCTTATCCTCTTTTTTTTTTTTTGCTTTTTGGAGAGGGGAAGGCAGGGCAATTGGGGTTAAGTGACTTGCCCAAGGTCACATGGCTAGTAAGTTTTAAGTGTCTGAACTCAGGTCCCCCTGACTCCAAGACTTGTGCTCTATTCACTGCACCACCTAACTGCCCCAGTTTCTTATCCTCTTGATACCCCCCAATCAACTCTCTAAGACTATGAGTTACAATGCAGCCTCCAATCTGCCTTAGTGAAGGGAGTATCCTTGCTGGGAGTTCCCTACACAAATGAAATCATAAATCTGAAATCCCACTACCACTGAAATCATAACCACCGCAAAAAAAAATTATGTATATGTATGTAAGCACATATTTATCCTATTTGGCAATGTTTATTTTACAGCTTTGTCTCTTTCTAAAAGCACAAAGGGAATTGAGACTTATCAAAACAATTTCATTTTTTTTAATGTAACAAAAAAAATCCCTCCATAGCAATAGTATTTATCACTTGTATTAGGTCTTATATCCAGGGATTCAGAGAAGCTCTCACCCTTAATTACATACATATGAATGAAACAGTTCTCCCCAAACCTTGAATCTGCCCGCCTTTCTGTTATTAACATTGACATGTTGACCATGACATCAGGAAGGTGATGCCATAACTTGAAAATGAATAGGATTTAAGTGAGGGAGCACTGTGCAAGATCACCAGCCTCATTTTCTCCTCCAGAGACATCTGAGTCCAGTGCCAAGTTATAGATCAGAATGACTGGAGATCCTCAGGCAAACTGAGATCTGGGAAAGATCTTAGTTTAAAAAGGGCCATGGTCTCCCACTGCACCTAGGCCATCTCCAGTTCTGATCTGTCTTACTTATTGACTATGCTACTAAGCTATAGCCTTAAAACAATCAGCCTTCAAGGTGTACCCACTATGAGCCCTATACTGCTGTGAGGAACATAGGTGGATAAGGTATTATCTTTGGCCTCAAAAAGAAGAGTTGGAGGAAGAAAACCATCACTCCTAAAACAAGGAGGGGAAAATTAATCTATATTATATGCAAAAGTGTTGCTACAGATTGTAAATGACCTGGGGTGCAGAGCACCACAGACATCAAGGGGAGGCTTGCTAGAGTTCAGTGCATTTGGATCTGGATTTTGAAGGATGTTTAAGTTGTGACTAAAGAGGAAACCACAGAATCTCAGAAACCAGCTTATATGTGATCCAAAATCTTCTCTACATCTTCAACAAATCTTTATCTAGACTTTTCTAGATCTCCACTGGGGGTTGGGAAAGAGATTCACTAGCCCTAGAAGCATTCTTTTCCCATTTTTACAAATTATAAAGAAGATGTTCCTTACATCTCATCTCTCTCTACATTTATAGTTAGAATGACTCCAGCCAATGCTCTGAAACTGGGCATGTCCATGTAAATAATGTATTTTTAAGTGCTTGTGGACACAAATATATGTGAGTGGCTATTTACATGTAAATGTAGCTATAAACTCACAGCAACTCTGCTTCCATTTTCAATTAGTTCAAGTGAAGTTCAAAAAGGCCAGGTTGTTCATTACCCACCTAGTAAGTACTGGCTAAAGAATTCAGTCCATTAGACAATGATGGAATTGTCATTGGAAAGGTCTTTGGAGATCACCAAGACCAGCCCCGCCCCACTCACCCAACCAGTTAAAGAATTTCTTTGGGGGATGTTCATCCAACTAGTTTGAACATTTCTAGCGACAGGGAATTCATTATGTCACTGCTAGAAAGGTTTCTTTTATAATGAATCAAAAGCTACCTCCTTGTAACTTCCACCTTTCAGCCCTAGGTCTCACCTCTACAATCACAGATCAGACAGCCTTTTTTAACTCCAAGGTTGTAACTCTTCAAAAAATTAGATTTTCTTGTCTCCTGTTATCAAACCATCTACTTCTAATTTGCTGAAATGTACTGCTTTTTAAGACTAAAGGTGTGAGAACCTATGAGCAGTTTCACAAACCTTCATATCTTCCTTGTTGGCATAACATACAGGAACTTCAATTAAGACATTAGATATATTTTTAAATTAAATTTTATGTTTATTTTTAGTTTACATCATTTGTTTCCACAAGATTTTGAGTTACAAATTTTCTCCCTGTCTTTTCCCTACCCACCACCCCAAAATAGTGATCCCACTGAATACCCTCTCCCCCAATTTGCTCTCTCCTATATTCTCCTCCATTCCCTCTCCTACTTTCTAGTAGGCAAGATGGATCTCTATGCCCCAGTGCCTGAAAAATTATTTCCCAGTTGCATGTAAAAAAAAATAATAGTAATATGTATATATTTTTAAACATTTGATTTTAAAACTCTGAATTCCAGATTCTTTCCCTTCCTCTGTTATCACCCACCCCTACTGGGAAGATAAGCAATTCAGTATAAGTTGTACATGTGAAGCTATACAAAACATTTCCATAGTGAACATTTCCATTGTGAAAGAATGACTATATTTCCCTCCATCCTATCCCGCCCCATTAGATTTATTTGGGGGGGGGGAAGACGGCAATTGGGGTTAAGTGACTTGACCAAGGTCACATGACTAGTTTTTTTGTGTGTGTTAAGTCTGAGGTCGGATTTGAACTCAGGTCCTCCTGACTCTAGGGCCAGTGCTCTATTCACTGCACCACCTAGCCACCCATATTCATTAGATTTATTTTTAAAGCAATACAATCACATTATCTCTGTTTCTGTTATCAAGGTCCTATATATTTTGGAACCTGAGGGATGATAAAGTTCTATCACCAAAAATGGTCCATGTTTTATAATTAGATATTTTGATAATTGTGTGATCTCTTCCACATGGACACTTCTTCCAGTTAGAGGCATTACACATTTCATGATATCTAAAGGAAAGCCTCCAGCACATTCGAAGATTTATGGGAGAACATGGACAAGTCTCTCACAATCATCAGAAATGAATGAGTTGATATCTACCTATGTCTCACACAATCTAAACCAAAAAGACCTAGTCAAAACTTAATATTCAATAATCCATTCAACCAATTTTTATTAAGCACCATAGCACAGGGAATAGAGAGGTGGCTTCTGAGTCAGAAAGAACTGGTTACAGTCCCATCTCTGACCTGTGATAGCTATATGTGACCCTCGGTAGCAAGTCACTTAAACCCTCTCAGTGTCCTGGGGAATAAGTAGAGAAGGTGCTGAAATACTGAACTGAATCAGGAGAGACAGAGAGAGAAAGAGGAGAGAGGACATCTCTCTGAAGCCTCCTTTCAAAAGCCTGTTTTTCAAATGCACAAATCATTCAGAAGACTAATTGCTCTTTATACTATCGTTAATCTAAATTAAATCTACACTATAAACTAAAATATAGCTATAAAGTGGGCTCGCTAGGTGGTGAAGTGGATAGAGCACCAGGCTTGAAGTCAGAAAGGCTCCTCTTCCTCAGTTCAAATCTGGCTAGCTATGTGACCTCAGACAAGTCACTTAACCCTGTTTGCCTCAGTTTCCTCATCTGTAACATGAGCTGGAGAAGGAAATGGCAAGTCACTTCAGTATCTTTGCCAAGCAAACCCCAAATGGGTCACAAAGAGTAGGACATTGATAAATAGCAAAACAAAAACTATAGATTAAACTTAATCTAAACTATAAGAGAATTGGTAGAAAGTTTATCAAAGCACCCTAAATGCAGAAAGCAATCCTTAGCAAGTTGGGGCATGTTTTGATCATTTTCCCTTTTTGTAAATTTTTAAAATAAGCTCTATTGATGCCTTTTGTTTTTATGTCATAGTATTCTTAAATATTACTCAATCTCATTGATCCCTTTCTTGTAATAAAGAAAAAAGAGGTGAGAAAAACCAAAGACATAGTGACCTGTCTGTCAATGTCTACGACATTCCATACTCACAGTCCTCCCACTTCTCAGCACTGAAAAGACATTGTCTCCTCGTAGACACCTGATGAGGAATCATCTGTAAAAATAACTTACTACCATAATAAGATTGTTATCCTTTTATGTTAATCAGTGTACTTAGCTGGACTTGGAGGATTCTGACCTCCTTGAAATTAATGTTTCAATTTCATTCTTAGATACTAACCTACAGCATAAATTTTCACAGATAAACAGCGATCGCTTGGACTTAAATCCAGGTGAATTTGCTAAAAGTATTTTACAGAAGCAAGAGTTATTTTTATCTCTTTTTTGTTTACTTTTTTTAAAGATGGTGATTGTAATCAGTATCTTTGTAAACATAAAATCTTGTCTGAAGCTTACAGATGTAAATTATTAGGTGCGGTTTTTTTTTTTTTTCAGCAACCATGGTAATGGCCAAAATCCCTGTTAAAAAAGAACATTTTCTAAATATTCCACAAAGAAGTTCAGCTCTCTGGATTCTCTGCACCAAGGTTTTCAAATGTGCAATCCAGTTTTCTGGCAACTTTGAATCAATCATTACATCACCATCCATCATGTCCCAGACCTCTGTAATGAAGGTGTCTTTCTTTCCACATTAGCAATTTGGGTGGGTGAAAGAACTATAAAGATGTATGACAGAGGTCCAAAGAATTGGATTAGACAAGAGAACCTATTTCCTGCTGGATTTTTTGCCCTTGGCGTTTTGTCTACCCACTGAACATAGGGGCAAATCAATCTGAAGGTTATTCTTCTATGGTCTCTAACAGTAAAAATGGTTATTGAGATCACTGTGCTCTGCCATTTTGAAAGTCAGAATTTTTAGTAGCTGGTATAATGAGGGATGACAGCTCAGTCTGTTGAAATCTCAGGGAGATAATGCTGTTATGACCCATGTAAAGCATAAAGCGATAGAATATAATAACCCCTCAGATACACCCAACTTTTCACATCTTAAGAATGGGTTTCTCACCTGTCCCTTGCTAACTTCGGTTAAATTTACCAACCAAAATGTGCCCAATTCATTCACCCCATGCCAGCCATCCACCTGCATAGTCATCCCGTGGAATCACATTGAAGTCGTGAGCAGAGGAATGACAATGTGATACAGTCTATAAAGTGTATTGTCAGAAGACCCAAGTTGAGATTCTGGCTTCAAGCATGAGCAAACTATTTGACATCTGAGGGGCTCAATTCCTTTATATGTGACAGAAAGGGGTTAGACTAGATGACCTCAAAGGGTAGAGAGTCACAGGATTTGAGAGTTGGAAGTCATCTCAGCAGCCACCTAGTATAAACCCATACGTGAAGGGAACTTCCCCTCTAACAAACATGACCAGTAGTCCATGCTGTCTCTGCTTGAAGAAATCAGAGAAGGAATCTATCAACTCTGAGATAAGCCTTTCATTCAACAAATATTTATTAAGCACCTACTAAGTGCCATCCCCAGTGTATGAAAAGAGGCAAAAGAAAGTCCCTGCCTCACGGAGCTTACAATGCCCTTGTGGATGGTGCTAATTCGTCTATTCACCCAGTAGGGCAGCTAGATGGTTCAGTAGATAGAGCACGGGGACTGGAGCAAGGAGGTTGTTGTTCAGGGCTGTGACCCCATTCAGGGTTTTCTTGACAAAGATACTGAAATGGTTTTGCCATTTCCTTCTCCAGTTCATCTTACAGATGAGGAAACTCAGGCAAACAGGGTTAAGTGACTTGCCCAGTGTCACATAGCTATTATGTGTCTGAGGTCAGATTTGAACTTATGAAGATGAGTCTTTCTGACTCCAGGACCAGCACTCTATCCACTGCCCAACCTAGCTGCCCCACAATTGGAAGACCTGAGTTCAAATCCAATCTCAGACACTTACTAGCTGGGTGACCCTGGGAAAGTCACTTAATCCTGTTTGCTTCAGTTTCTCCATCTGTAAAGTAAGTTGGAGAAGGAAATGACAAACAACTCCAGTGCCTTTGTCAAGAAAACCCCAAATGTGGTCATGAAGAGTCAGACAAATTAACAGCAATAAAAACAATCTGTCTTCTGGGGCTAAACAAAACAAATCTAATCTCCCTTCCATAAAATAACCTTTCAAATACAGCAGTTCCTTTCCAGGGGCCCATCCCCTGTCTTTTCTTCCCATGACAAAACATCCCCAGATGTTTTCCTATGCCAGATCCTCATATACAGACCTTTTCCAGCTTAAATCTAAGAGCCTGTGAAGATGATGCTGGCAGTTAACATTTAGATAGCATTTTGAGGTTTGCTCAATACTTTCTATATGTTAGCTCATTTGATAATCAGAAACCCCCTTTAAGATAGTTGCTAGTATTATTGCCTTTATTGACAAGGAAACAGAGGCTCAAAGAGGTTGTGTCTCTATGAAATGACCATATCTATGCATAAGAAATATTAATCTGGCAGCAATATGAAGGAGGGATGAGACAGAAAAGCCAGAGTAGGCTTGTAGAAAGACTAGTGAAATTATCTCATAGGAGGTAATGGGACAGCTGGAGAGAGAGTGGGTTCAGTGGGCCTAAAGAGTAGGGGATGGATATGAGAGATATGGAAATTGAATCGGTAGGATTTGGTAAATGAGGGCTATGAGAGATGAGGGAGTGAGAGAAAGAAGCAACAATAAGATTAAGATTACGAAAACAGAAGACAGGATGCATAGGGGTACTGCAGAGAGAAAAGCAAGGCTAATATTAGGAATAAAGTTAGGGGAAAAGACAATATCAAAGCCAGAAGGGTGAGGACTGAAAAAAAACAACAACCATCAAGCTATTTTATAAGACTTATTAGGAACCTTTGAGAGAGGGTTTCTGGGGCAGTGATGGGTTTAGAAACCAAATTCCAGTTGTCTGAAGATCATGATTATAGATCTGGAAATGGAAAGAGAGTAAATAGGTTTTGAATACATAAAGAATCCTAACAACTTTTCAGCCCCTCCTAAGTCCTCTAGTTTCTTTATTTTTTCAGTCTTATTCACTTTTCCTTTCATGTATTCATGGTTTCTGGGTTTTCCTAGTTGGTTTTTTTCACCTTGCATTATTTCATAAAGGTCTACCCAGATTTCTTTGTATTCTTCATCCTTGCCTTGTGAGACTTAATGGCATTGTAGTATCCCATTGCATTAATATACTATAATTTAGTTACCTATGTTGGACATTTAGGTAGATTTTAATCTTTCACAAATACATATAATTCTGCTATGAAAATCTTTGAACAGAAAGTTCTTCTTTTTGTTGTTTTGATAGTGCTTTCTGGGAACATCGCAATACTGGGATTATTGGGTGGAAGGATATGATCATTTTGGGGATTGATTTTTGCTACATCTTGGCATATTGCTCTGCAAAAAGATTTTACAAGTCTATAATTCCATTGGCAATGAATGAGAGTTATCTATTTGATCATAGATATAGAGTTGGAAGAAACCTTGGAGACCATGTAATCTAATCTCTTCACTTTACAGATGACAAAACAGAGGTCCACAGGAGTTAAATAATTTGCCCAAAGTCAATAAGCAGCTGTGACAGGTTTGGGAGTTGAATCAAGGTCCTCTGACTCCAGATCTAACATCTTAGTCACTGTACCACCTTGCCTCTTGAGCCTAGCTTGCCACAGTCTATCATTTACTTTCATGACTTTTAGTTTTTTTGCCCATTTGTTGAATTTACATTCAAACCTCATTTTTACATTACATACATTGCATACAAATTTACATTTACATCTACCCTCAAAGTTATTTTAATTTATATCTTGATATTATTAAGGTTAAGAATTTTTCAAGTAATAATTACTTGAAATAATTAGCAATTTGGTTTTTCTTTTGAAATTTCTATTTGCAATTTCACATGTAATTTTTATTATACTGTTATAAAAATGCTTGTTTTATTCTGTAAATTAAAAACTAATTAATTAATTTTTAGAAAAAGAAAAAGAAGATTGTGTTTTTTATACTTTGACTATTTCTCCAAATAACTAAGAAATAACCCTGAAGGACAGAAGTAAAAGACATCACCAAGCACTTGTCCAATTGCAGGAATAGGTGGATTGGTCAAAATGAGAGATGGCAGATGGACAAACTGATTTTCCCTTGGTACCTTGACAAGTTAGGAGAAATTCAGGAAGGCATTTAGTATATTGAGTGCTATTCCTTGGAGAGAACTTTGGGGAAAACAAAGACAAGAAACTCCCAGGACAGTCAGTAATGAATACGTGGTATTCAGCATTGTTGGGATCATTCTGAATAAATGATTCCAAATCATCATGAGTTCCCTAACTCCTGCTGACCACCCAAAGCTTATTTAAACTCTTTATTCTCTTCCATCTTATTCTCTACCAAGGTTGTACCAGATCTTATCAATTTTCCTTAAGTCCCCAATCCTACTCCTTGGTACTCTCATACTTAGGGGACTATTTATATCCCTTCTTTACTTTAAGAAGATGGAGGTCATCCAACTTTTAGCTTTCTGGATTTTCCTCCTATCCATTTTCGAATGCATTTATATACTCAATCATTTTCTGTTCCTTCTTGTGTGTGGCAGAAGAAGACCATATTTGAGAGACTCTGCTCTACCTCTATCATTTTCTTTCTCTCCCACTCTTTTGACTCCTTCTTGTCTATGAACATGATCTGATCTCCTCCTTTGCTTAAAACAAATAAACACCAAACTCCTTATTTTGACTTTCCTCTCAAAGTCCTGCCATCCCTGGACTGCTTCCATTATCAGACTTCTCAGAATAGTAGATTATGTTCACTGTCTATTTTCTCTCCTCTCCCTCACTGATACAATCTGGGATGGCCATCACCACCATCATCACTATTCTAAATGAAATGCAATCAAGGACCTTCAAATTGCCAGATTCCATTGCTGGAAATTCAGATTCAGAGCTGGAAGAAAGCATAGGGACCATTTGACCCAACTTCCTCATTTGACACTTATGGAAACTGGGTCCCAGAGAAGTTAAGTGCCCAAGATCACATGGCTGGTAAGTGGCAGAGCAGGCATTTGAATTCGGGGCCTCAGACTCCAAACTCATTGAACTCTCCTCTATATCATTTTGACTCTATATTGTAGCATTTAATGCTACTGATCATCATTTTTATTTTGAAACTTTTTCTTCCCATATTCTAGGGTATTCTCATGGTTCTCCAACCTCTCTTGCAGCTCATCTCCTCCACTAAAGTTTTTTCTTCTTTCTTATCCTCAATTCCCCAAGATTCTGTCCTCAACCTTTCTACTGTCACATGATACTTTATCTTCCTTGGTAAACTCATCTACCCAATTACTTTAACTATTACCTGTATTAAGATACTAAGTGATCATACTCTATCAAGGGAGAAACTAATAAAATTTAGTTGATTTTACAAATAAGGAAACTGAGGTTAAAAGAGGTTGCACAGCTTGTCCATGGTCACAGAGATCATACATGTATGTGGGGGGTGTTCAGGAAGGACTAGCACCTCTGGTGTGAGGGCTGCTAAGCCCTTTTCAAGACTGCTCATTCATCTTTGGTGGCCACCCATCACCCAACTCTCTCCTGTAACTCCAAACTACAGCATGTGCATCGGTCACGCTTCAGTAAAACCATCTGAGCAAATGGGCTAAACCAGGCTGATGGTAACCAAAGGGTATCAGAGCAAGCGAGATGCAGGAGGGCTTTCAAGCATGTGATTTTCCTCTTGCAGAATGGGTGGATGAGAACAATTTGTCCTAATGGAAATGAAGGCAGCTGAAGCAAGTTCTATGGAACACTTAGAGCTTGGTCAAACATCAAAGACATCAAGGTCACCCATCCACTGAACCTTGGGCCATCACCAGCCATCTTGACCTTTGTCCTGCCACTGGACTTTGATGACTCTGGAAGGGAGAATGAGGCTGATGACTTTGTGCACCTCTGCCTCACTTAAATCCAATTCATGTGCAAGTCAAGATATCACTCATGATGTCACTGGTCTTTCAAAATGAAGGATGAACAGCATGTCATAGGCAGGATTTGAATGTAAGTCTTCCTGGCTTCATCTCAAGCACTGTCCATATGGCATCATTCTGTCTCTAAACCTTCCATTTATCCTGCACGTGTCACAAGATCAGTGTTCCCCAGACTAACTCTGCCCATGTTATTCCTGGCTTAAAACTGCCAGTGGCTCCCCATTTCCCACTGAGTAATATTCAGATTGCATTGTATGACACTTAAGACCCTCTACAATATGGCACTAGCTTCCATCATTAGCCTTTGGGAGGTAACAACTATGCAGAATCTATACTTCAGGTGAATTGGGCCACTCTTCATTCTCTGAACACATTCTGTATTTTCCTTCCTTTGTACCTTTGCTCATTGTTTCATGCTTCTGGAATACACTTCTCTCTGTACCCCAGTCTATAGCAGTGGAAATCTCATTCATTTGTTCTTCAAGCTCCAGATCAAAAGCCATCCCCTCCAGAAAGCCCTCCTTGATTGCCTCAGCTGGAAGTGATCCCTCCCTCCTCCAAACACCTCTGTCAAAGAAGTGAGCACACCCTATATTTCCTTGTAGCAATTAGCAGCAATTACAGCCTCCTTGGCAGCAAGAACATGAAATCACAAATCCATCAATTTAGAGATGAAAGAGACCATGGGGGTCCATTTCATTTTCTTATTTTACAGATAAGGAAACTGAGTCATGCAGGGCCATAGTCATGTAGACATTCAGTAGAAGAGTTAAGATTTGAACCCAGGCCCTCTGAATATGAATCCAACATGATTTCCACTGAGTTGCACTGCCTTGATTATCTTGGATTATCTTGCCGTTCCTTAGGACAAGAACATGAACACAGGAGAATCAGCTGAATTTGTGGAATGAATGAATGAGTGAATGAATGAATGAATGGTCTTCACTAAAAATGCTGACAAAGATAGGACATAACCTCTATTTTATCTGCTTGGAAGAATAAACACATTTCAAGCTATTTTAATAAGAACACGAACAGCAGCATGGTATTGTAGAGTCAGGACAAACTGGATTCTGTCCTACCTTTGACAAAGAACAGCTGTGTGACCATTGGCAAGATCTGACCCCTCAGTGACTCAGGCAAATGTCTGAGTTTCCAGGTTACAACCAAGTTGTCAGTCTTCATCAACAGAGAGATATTCCCCATGTAGAATTTCCCTCATACACTTTCACCAATGAAATCACAGCCCAAGATCAAGAAAAGGTGGAGGTGGGAACATTATTGGTTGAGGGAGCCTGGTGAAAGAGAGGATAGGAAATGGAGTCAGGAAATCATGAGTTCAGATCCTGCTACTGACATGGGCTAGGAGCATTAACCTAAATAAGTTATTCTAAGTATGTGTGTCCCACGCAGCCCCGTAGGGAGTTATAGACCATACATATATTTCCTACCTATGTTTATTATGTATTATTATATATTATATACATAATATAATATATTATATATTATTATTATAAGAAACATATACCATGTGTGCTCCTTGAGGTCAGGAAATCTTTTTGGTTTTCCGTCCTCAGCACCTAATCCAATGGCTGCCACGCAGGAGATGAATGATTGAGGGATTGATTGCATTCATGGAAAGGCACCTATTCAGAGATGGATAAAATTAAGCTCCTATACCTACTCCCCAAAATCAAATCATACAACCTCAAAACTCAGTTGGAGTCAAGTATTTGAATGGTAGCAGGAAACAGACATATTAGAAATGATTCAGAGAGCAGAGGCCCGTTGAATTACAAGACTATTAATAGTGTTAATCAGCTTCATTGTGACCTGTTAGCATACATAACAATGCCAGGAGCATTGGAGAGAAAGATTGTATAAGGCAACAAACTGCAGCAAATGGTTTTGTATTGTTATTGGTTTTTCCCCCCACAAAGTTCAAAAAAACAGAATAAACATCGGCATAAAATTCTGACCAAAAGGGAGAGGGTCATGATTTCATTTGCACGATTATAGTATTGACAAATGCCCAAATTCTGCATAGGTAAAAATCCCAGCTGCTGAGCTTGGATTTCCATAAAGGTCCTGAAAGGGGGCATTATTTTTCCTATAGCTTGAGGATATTCACTCCTTTTTAAATGTATTCTGAGGCATAGAAGTCCTGGCTTGAGAAAGCTGCTGAGATTCAGGAGTGGAGGACAAACGTGGGTTAGCAGGGGGGGAAGAGGGTTGACTTCAGTGGAATGGCAGCGAGCTTGTTGATTTACGGAGGCATGAGAAAGATTAATCCAGAGAGATGGGCGAAGCAAAGTGGGAGGGAAGCTCGTCATAGGCAATGATGTCTCTAAGTAAAGAGATATAGTGGGTCATAGATTACTGCAAACGCTGCTTTGCTAAGCACTATGTCTGACACCTCGCTGAGCAATATGAATGCTGTCTTTTGAACACTGACATCCGTGTCCTGATCTGACAGTTTTCCCTGAGCATTTCAGGAAGGTTCATGAACTTTTCTGATAATGTCCTTGGCGTCATGGGGAAATGTCCTACATCTTCTACTGCTCCAAGGAGAAGGTGCTGCATTAAAGGTAGTGACTGGACCTGGAGTAAGGAAAGAAACCTGGGTTCGAATCCTCACTCTCACTCCCCCCACATATTCAGTCAGTTGGCATGGCTTGTTATTTCCACCTTTACCGTATCTCTCATATATGTTCCCTTCTCTCCACTCACGTCTCGTACTTGGATTATTGAAATGAGCTTCTTACTGTACTCCCTGCCTCCACTCTTTCCCACTCTCAATCCACCCTCCTCTCAGCCACTAAAGTGGTCTTTCCAAAGCAGGTCCCCCATGCCTGGCCTGGCTTCCTTCAAGACTTGACTGAAACATTACCTTCTGTAAGAGGCATATTCTTAGTTCTTCCTTGACCCCCCAATGCTTTCCCTCTGAGATTGCCTTCCATCTACACCATACATATCTTGCATGTATATAATCGTTCTGCTATCGCTTCCTCCATTACAATGTGAACTCCTTGAGGACAGGCACCATGTTTTGTCTTTGTATTCTCAGAACTTAGTACAGTGCCTATGCTGACGTTGATTACGCTGGAACTGTTCAAAGACTGTGAAAGGATGAACAAATATTCACAACCACTACTGATGAACACACTTAAAGCATGCCTTGTAAACATCATCTTTGTCTATGAAAGATATCAGTGATGCAGTGGAGAGAACACTGGCTTTGGAGTCATAGGCCCTGGGTTCAGCTGTCTCACCTCTTATACTGCCTGAAGGACCTTGGATAAATTATTTAATCTCCCTGGGCCTCAGTTTCCTCACCTGTAAAATGAACTGGATGACTTCTGAAGTCTCTTCTACCTCAAATGTCATGATCTTATAAACACATTTTTTTAAATGCCATCAAGCTTGCTATCACCCTTTAAAAGAAGACGTTTATTTTATCCTCAGATATGAAAGAATATCAATATGCTTTATTACAGCAGTTCCAGGAAGTAGTCATAGGTCTTTCTGATAGAGCTGTAATTAGGGTAGGGAGACTGGGCTCTACCACAGGGCATAGACATGTAGCAGGAACAAATATTTTAAATGATGATTTCAAAAGACTGTACAATTTTTTAAATTGTTAAATTGAGTTTTTACAGCACTTTCACTCCTGAGGCACCAAAGGAACTAGTTACTGAGAATAATTAGTTAAAGCAAGAAGGTACCAGATGGTACACTTCATTCATCCCAGGCAGCTGCACAGCAGGTAAACTTGTCCTCTCTCTATCTACCCTAGTTCTGCTCCTCTCTAGGCAGTCCCCCCGCTCCAGCAGTGACCTCATAGTGTCCTAGGGTTTTTTCCTTCTTGGGGTGGTATTCTGGGGCTTCCCTTGTGGGCCAGAGTCAAGGTAGCCTCCCCTCCCCACAGAGGGAGCTGGTATCTCAAGGCCACCTTCTCCAATGAGTCTTGTCTGAAGGGTTCTCCTATAGGCCCAGTATTAGGGTCTTCCCTTCCCAGTAGTTGATGTGAAGGTATATTAAATACCGTTTGCCTTAGATTTAATTGCTTGCTGCTAGTCAAAATTGCTAGTTAGGGTTCCACTTTTAGGCCAGGTCTTTGCCTTGTAAAAAGTAAAAGCTTCGTGGCACAAATGTTTAAGTTAAACCTAATTAGTTTGAGATGGTTAAAATGTATCTTATGCCATCTCTTCTTGTATTGAAGAATATTGAGATCTGTGATCTCAACTCTGTATGGGAACTCCCAGTGTGGAAACCCCTTCCATCATTGTATACTGGTAATTTATCGATAACTTTTTTTCATTTGTTTCTAAATTACATATAAATTGTTTTAACATTCATTTAAATTCTGAGTTCCAAATTTTCACTCTCCCTCTTTCCCCTCCCCTACCTTAAGAAGGCAAGCAATTTGATAAAAATTTTACATGTGAAGTCATGCAAAACATATTAGCCCTGTTGCAAAAGAAAACAGACAAAAATAAGAAAAATAATGTAAAAAAACCCCATGCTTCAATCTGTATTCAGATACCATCAGTTCTTTCTCTGGAGGTGGATAGCCTTTTTCATCATAATTCCATCAGAATTGTCTTAGATCATTTTATTTCTCAAAATAACTAAGTCATTCACAGTTGATCATCATACATCATTACTATTACTGTGTACAATGTTCTGGTTTTGTTCACTTCACTTTGCATCAGTTCATATAAGTCTTTCCAGGTTTTTCTGAAACCATCTTGTTCATCATTTCTTCTACCATAATAGTATTCATCAGTAACTTTTTGTCTTGGAGTAGGGGTACTAAAAAGTACGTGTGTGTGTGAGTGTGTGTGTGCGCGCGTGCTAGCAATGGACCCTTTTAGCAGTCTGGTAAAGCCAATGGTCTCAGAATAATATTTTTTTTAATTCATAAATTATATAGGACTACAAAATAATCCAATTATATTCAAGTCAACAAGCATATAAGGTTTACTATGTGTTGGACTCTGTGCCAATGAAATACACTAACAGAATATTTAAAAATCAAGACAGCAGGTGAAGAATCTGCCTTAGACACTCATCTGGGGCACTAAGGTTAGGTGACTTGCCCAAAGTCAAATGGTATAGTTTTGACCCCAAGACTGACCCATTTGTTATATACTATCCCACATTGCCTTTAATAAAAATAACTGATACTCACATAGTGCTTTGCATATGTTACCACATTTGAGCCTCCCACTAGACCTGTGAGATTTCTGGTACAGGTATCATTATCTCCATTTCACAGGTGAAGATACTGAAGCTTAGAGAGATTAAGTGATTTGCCCTTGGTCGCAGAGCCATTGAGTGTCAGTGATGACATTCCGATTCAAGTCCAGTCCTTTGTCCACTATGCTTGTCTACATCCCACAGTGGAGAAGGATCCAACCCAGTAACTGATGTATCAAATTTCATTATGCTCCTACTATATTCAAGGGAAAGAAAAAAGTAGGCTCTGTGAGAGGCAAAGAAGTAAAAGGTAGTTCTTGCCCTCAGGGAGCTTCTAGTCTATTTGCTGTTATTGTTCAGTAGTTTTCAGTCATGTCTGACTCTTCATGACCCCATTTGGGGTTTTCTTGGCAAAGACACTGAAGTGGTTTTCCATTTCCTTCTCCAACTCATTCTACAGATGAGGAAAGTGAGATAAACAAGGTTAAGTGACTTGCCCAGAGTCACACAGTCTATCAAGGAGGGTATATTGAACCAAAGAGGAAGCTAGGAGGCACAGTGGATAGAGCCCTGGGCCTGGAGTCAGGAGTAGAGTTCAAGTTTCACCTGACACTCACTCTCTGTGACCCTGGGCAAGTCACTTTATCTCTGCCTGCATAAAACTGAAGAAGGAAATGGCAAACCACTCCAATGTCTTTGCCAAGAAAACCCCATGGACAGTAATCAAATGCTAAAAAGATATGACATCTGAAAATGAGCGCCTCAGGTCAGAAGGGCCTGACCTGGTTACGGTCCATAGGATCCTGAAGATGGAACAAATTGAACCAATGACTCAGAAATACCGAGAGTCTAGCACATAAAACCACAAAAGCGACTCCCTACTGACAAAGGGAACAGGAAAACCGTGGTGCTGTCATCCATAAAGGAAATCTTTGGAAACTAGGAACTAATTCATTTACCCTGAGGGAATTACATTGAAAAGCATTTCAATAGCATTTCTTCTCACTCCCCTCTTACCAAATTTTGCTGTTCTCCCAAGTCTCTCCTCAGTTCCATTTCAGCTGTTCAGCACTGAGTACTGGGCAACAAAAATGAAGTAATCTCCCTGTCCTGGAGTATTTTCCTACAAAAAGTGTTTAAAATTTTAATCCCCTCCATTGTGTGATAAAGTTCTAATTGCATTTAACATTTATCCTGTAGCCTTTAAAAAATTAACTATATGTTGCCATTTCCAAGCACTTTCTATTTTTATTAATTAATGTCACAGAGGGAAAGTGGTTTTCTATTCTTTTTTTCTAGGTTAACAGAGTGAGAATTTAAGTGATTTGCTGTTGTGAAAGAACAAGCCAGGGACTGAATTCCAGTCCATAATTACATTTATATACTGCTTCAAGATTTGCAAGATCCTTTGAAAATATTATTTCATTTGGTCCTCATATCAACCCAGGGAAAAATTACTATCACCCCCATTTTACAGATGAAGAAATAAAGGCTGAGAGAGGTCACACAGCTAGTAAGTGTCTGAGGCAGGATTTGAACCCGTTTTCCTACTCCAAGACCAGTGCTATTTTCATCATATTTTTAAAAGCATGGGAAATGCCCACCTGGAAATGTTCACTCCTCTTCCAGTCAATTGTTGGCTAAATTTGAGGCTTATGGGAAACTCCAGGATGTTTTAAGATAGGGAAGGGTCACGTAAGGTGGGAGTTAGGTCAGAAAGGGCTTGAGTCCACCAGAGTTCTATTGAACAAACATTTACTAAGTACTATGGGCATCTCATTGTGGTAGAACTAGCAAATAGTCCCTAGCCTCAGAAAGCTTACATTCTACCAGGAAGAAATGCAAGATGCACAAAGGTAAGTCCATTCAAAATACTGGCAATGCACAAGGAGGAGAGAACTCTGATCATCTGGAAAGGGAGGGAGCAAGATGAAGACAGTCTTCTGTAGCAGGTGAAACATGAAATATGCTTTGAAGGAAATGTCTTAAACCATATTTCTGCTCTGAAGTTGTTTTCCCAGTTCTCCTAGGTAATGATCTTCAACGAAGATTGCTTTAGACATTTCAGCTGAGATGCATGGTATATTAAATCTTGGTGACTTCAAACATTACAGCGTTTAGCAAAAGGCAAGACCTGTTACATCACCATGTCTGTCTCTCCACTAGTGCCAAGCCAGGAGTCCAAGAGGTGCCCCTGGTACTCAATCTTAGCCTGAAGACCCGGGAATGAGAATAAGTACATAGGGGGAAAAAATGCCCTGGGTATTAATCAACTTAAAGTCATCTTCCACTCTGTTTGCATGTTTGTTTTTCAAATTTGCCAAAAGCAATAAACTAAATTTAAGGCTTTGTTATTAAAGACTGTAATTGTCACATTATTTTTTTTTGTAAATGAAAAGGGGAGAGGGAAGGACCAGAAGGAGATCTTTGCTTTTATTTTTAATGAATTTTTAAAAATTAAACACATGAGGCAGGATGTGGAAGTGGGAGGAAGTGAGAGAATCCCCTTTGGACCACAAACCAGTTTAAACAAAAATCAGACCAGAGCAAAGACATTATTGCAAAATTGGAAGAGAAGGGTTTAGCTTAGAAATGCTCATTTGAAATACATTATTCCAAAGCAATTCAGTGCATCCCACTTTGAAGATAATCAATGGAAACCTATCTCAGTATAGGAGAAATTGAAAAGTTGGTTGCTAAGGTGGTTTGGGGCACGGAAGAATCTGAGACAGGTCAGTTCAAATCATAGCATTTTACTACATTGGAGAAACAGGGTCTTCCAAATAGCTCCATGAAGGAGACAGGGAAAGAGAGCCCATGTGTGGCTTGGGGACCAGGGCTGTGTCCAAGGGCAGAGCTGCCCTGCTTCTGCCAGGTTTGAAATCGGGAATCACTCCTTTCTAGAATCGTGAGTGACAGAGTAGGGAGCATCCTGGTCTGTGCAAAGATCCTGGACCTGCCCACAGAAGATGGGCCACAAGAGGGAGCCGGGTGGCCGGAATGAGTGACTTCTTTATTTCATAAATCATTCGGCTCCTGATTCATCTCTTTTCCCTGAAGCTCTTTCGGCAGTGGCCTCGCGTGATTTGGTATTGTCCATGTTGTCCACGTGACTGATGAGGGACAGGATGGAGCCAGAATAACATTCACCACCAAGTCAAGGTTCTCTTTTTAAAGCCACATGCCCAGGGATGGAAGGGTCTTGCCTAGCAAGGAGGCAGTGACTGTAGTTGGAATAATCAGCTTTGCACTTTAAAATTTTAGGTGCTGTAATCTCCAATCCTGCCTCTGATTCTTTCTAGCTGTGCAACCCTGGGCAAGAAAACTTTGTGAGCCTCAGTTTCCCCATCAGTAAAATAGAGATGTCAGTACTCACCTCACAGGGATGGTGGGTGAGAAGATCAAAGGAGGGAGTATTTATAGTGCCTCATTGACGGGCTTTACAGGTCATATCTCATCGCATCCTCACAACCTTGTGAAGGAGGTGCTATTACCCACATTTTACAGATAAAGAGACTGAGGCTGAGAAAAGTTAAATGACTTGTCCAGGGTCACACATAGGAGGTACAATATAAATTCCCTTCTTCCTTACTACCAAGCTTGGCATTGTGTCCCCTGTGTCACTTTGCTATCTCAGTCCTAGTTTTTAGAAGAGAAAGGACCTTAGTGACCATCTGGTCCAACTCCCTGATTTTTGTGGATGAGAAAACTGAAGCCTAAAGAACTAGGTGACCAGACCAAGGTCATTAAGTTAGTAAGAGTCTGGTAAAATTTGAACCTGGTCATTCAGAGCTATTCTAACCTTCTGACTTTGGAGGCCTCGAATCCCACCTTGGAGGCTGACTGTCTGCATGACCTGGGCAGAGAACTTAACTTACCTGGGTCCCAGTATCTCCATCTATCAAATGAGAGGGAGTGACTAGCCTGAGGTGCTTCCTGACTCCAGAGCCAGCGTCCCTCTGATCCTCTATGTTCAGCCCCATGCAAGGTGCCTTGAGGAAGAAGCAAGGAGTGTGCAGTGTAGACCAACTGTGTGCAGACTGTGATCCAGTGCATGAAACTGTGACCCAGATGAAAAAACACAGAACATCCTTCTGCTGTATTGTGTGTAGTGAAGAGATAGTGAGGGGAGAGGCTTCAGGAGAGCCTTTGGCGCTTAATAGTGAGTAGGAGGGTCTATATGGATTCAACCAGCAAGCATTTATTAGCCACACATTAGACAGCAGGTACTGGGATATAGAGACAAAAAAAATATAAAACTGTTCCATCCTTCAAGGAATTTATATTCAATTGGGAGAGACGACATGTGTGGATATGAGTACACATGCATGTGCATATGCACACACATCATGTCCACATTTATGTATCTATCATGTACGTATAAATCGATAGACATTAAATGCCTATTAATGTTGCAGGTGCTGTCCTAGGTGCTTGGGAAACAAAACACAAAAAATGAAACAGTATCTACCCTCAGGAAGCTCACAATCTATTGGGGAAGACATGTGTGTGTGTGAATGTGTGCATGTGTACATACGTCTATGTATGTTGTTTCTCAGTCATATCCAACTCCATGATCCCGTTTGGAATTTTCCTGGAAAAAGTACTGGATAGGTTTGTTATTTCCTTCTCCAGCTTATTTGACAGATGAGGAAACTGAGGCAAAGAGGGGTACAAGTGACTTGCCCAGGGTCACACAGCTAGTAAGTGGCCAAGGTCAGATTTGAATCCTAAGTCTACCTGACTTCATGCCCGGCACTCTATCCGCTGGACCACCTACCACCCACCTAAGTACGTATAAATCAATAAATAAGCATTTATTAAGCTTATCCTATGTGCCAGGTGCTGTGCTGGGTGCTAGGGATCCAAAAGGCATAAAACAATGTATATGTATACATCGATAGGTATTAAGTCCTACTGTGCACTAAGCGCTGCACTAAATGTCTTCTACCTTTCTGGGCATCAGTTTCCCCATCTGTAAAATGGAAGGATTGGATGGTCCCTAAGGTCTCTCACAGCTCTACATCTATAATCCCATCAGCTTGTTTATTAAAAGGGAACTAGATGAGCACCAAGCTCTTTTAATGCTGCTGCAAATTGGCTTCAGGCTTTTAGACACTAACTTTAATAATGACAGCTAGCATTCATATAATAAGGGTCATACAAATATTTTCTCATTTTGGTCCTCACAACAAACAACCCTGGGAAGTAGGTGCTATTATTGTCCCCATTTCACAATTGAGGAAACTGAGACCGAGAGAGGTTAACTCACTTGCCCCAGGGTCACACTGTTAATAAGTCTCTAAGTCTGGATTTGAACACAAATCTTCCTGACTCTTAGTCTAGTGCTTTATCAACCACAATTTCTAAGGAAATAAAATTTATTAAGGTTTTAGTGCAGAGAGTTAACATGACCAAAGAAAGTGGCTTTTTTTTTCTATTAGCCTCTGAGGTCATCCCTGTGTGGAAGCTCCCTCCACCCCAATACAAATTAATGCATTCTCTGGGAGTTTAGTTTGAGGGTGTTAGCTGGAGGCACTTTGAGGCAGAAGATCCTCCTTGCCCAAGGACACACAGGCAGTGTGTGTTGGAGATGTGACTTGAAAACAGGTCTTGCTGACTTGAAGCTTTTTATTCACTAGGCCATACTGACTCAAAAGTTAGAGAAGGATGGAGAAAGGTCACCGGGTTTGGTAAAATGTAAGTCATTGATGGTTTTGAAAGGGCCATTTCTGGAGAATGCCGTGATAAAAGACAATAAGAAATACATCTGGATTGCTTTGCAAGTAAATAGGTGTCCTCATTCTAGAGCAGGTACTCTTAACTTGGAGTCCACAGACTACCAAGGGATCCACAAAGGATTTTCAGTGAGTCTGCCAATTTGGATAGGGAAAAAAATTGTATCTTCATTTTCTCTAACCCCAAATTTAAATTTATCATTTCCTTTGCTTAGTTTAAGACACAACTAACTGCCATGAGGTCCATGTCACAAAAAAACTAAGACTCCCTGATTTGAAGGGCATTACTGGGGTCATGATGGTCATCTCTTAGAAAGCTTGAAATGAAGAAAGAAGGACACCTTTACTTATAGAGTGAGTCCTCTCTGCCCCTCGCCCCAGAGAGCCCACCACAATCTGACCCTGCCTTTGATACCACTTCCTAACCTACCTCCTCCCTGAAGCTGTCCTTGATTCCCACTGTGCCCAACAAACTCCTTGAATTTACCAGATACAGGTATTTCTCTGTTATTAATAATTCATATGATACTTTTTCTAGACTAAATTCCTTGAGAGCAAAGATCTCATCTTGGGCTTCTTGGAAAGAAAATCTCCATTCAGTTTGAACTCTCCAGGAATAGAATGGACCGTTGCGGGAAATGGTAGGTTGTCCATTCCTAGAAGGAAGTCATTCCCAAAAGGCTGTATGGGAATTAGATTGGTGTGAACTAGAGGGGTTCCTTTTCAGGGATGGGATGGGCTAGATGGCCACTGAGGTGCCCTCCAATGCTCAGATTTCATGATTCTGTGATTTCAAAGGAAGAAAGGACACCATGGGTTTGAGAAGGGATGAGTTTGAAAGCAATGGAGGTAAGGAAAGTAAAGCCCTCATTCGAGATGTTTGGCAAGGGCAAGAAGGAGAGAATCAGATGAGACTTAAAGGAGGCAGCCAGGTATTTGTTATTTCAAAGTGACTTACCTGAGCTTCCCCATTACTTACACTTATTCATTACTTACGATAGCTGATACGCGAAAATCCAGAGTCAGAAAGGGATCAATCAGATGATTATTCACTTTACAAAACGGTTCTGTGCCTTCCAGAAGGATGCATGATGGGCTGGTTTTCAATAGCCAGGCCCCTCGGTGTATTTAAAATAAAACTTGATTTATACAATTTTGATTTACACACATTTTACTGGAACACATTGAGTGCATTAAGCAAGGTGCACCAAAGCAGCTAAATGATCCATCAACCATGAATTTCTAGGAGTCTGCTAGGGGGGCCAACAAATTATAAGAGATTCCAGAAGCCTTCCAACCGAAGTGATTAGAAACCTTCCAACAGATGCCACTCCTACTCACTCCACCCCCTCCTGCCCCAACGAAGGGAAATCAAGACCATTTAACTAGGTTCCTATGCAATTCATAGAATCTTAGAGTTGGGAGGGACCTCTAAGGCTGAATAATACAAGAATTCCTCAGCTGGGGTCAGTGAACTTAGATATATCTGTCTCTATTCTTATAGAGATAGATAGATAGATAGATAGATAGATAGATAGATAGATAGATAGA
>NW_027185761.1:53488039-53530148 GCF_028583685.1 Petaurus breviceps papuanus
TAGATAGATAGATAGATAGATAGATGGATAGATAGAGATAGATAGATGGATAGATAGAGATAGATAGATAGATGGTAGATAGATAGATAGATAGATAGATGGTAGATAGATAGATAGATAGAGGATAGATAGATAGATAGATAGATGGATAGATAGATAGAGATAGATAGATAGATGGATAGATAGCATATATACATAGGTAGGATAAATAGAGATAGATAGATAGATAGATAGATAGATAGATAGATAGATAGATAGATAGACAGACAGATAGATGATGGATGGATGGATAGATGGTAGAAAGATAAAGTTCAATTTTTTAAAAATCCTATATATTTTATAAATTGAAAACATTATTCTGGCTTCACTAGACTGCCCAAGGGATCCACAACACACACACACACACACACACACACACACACACACACACAGGTTCAGAAACCTCTGCTCTAGTCCATCCCACCTGAAAAAGATCTCTATTGTATCTCTAAGAAGTGGTCCTCTAGTCTTTGCTCAAAGACTTCAAATGGGGTCCATTTGTGTGTATGAGCCAAAAAAATCAGATTAACTCTCTGTAAAGGGGGAAAACCCTGAAGGACTTGAAAAAGAGTTGTCTAACTTTGCAATTATCAAAATCAATAATTGTGATGAGTATCAATATGTGGAAAGTTATATATGCAACTGGATGGTGTAGTGGATAGAATGCTAGGCTTGGATCAGAAACACTCATCTACATGAGTTCAAATCTGGCCTCAGATAGTTAGTAGCTGTATTAACCTGGGCAAGTCATTTAGCCCTGTATGCCTCAGTTTCCTCATCTGTAAAATCAACTGGAGAAGGAAATAGCAACCCACTCCTGTATCTTTGCCAAGAAAACTCCAAAACTGGGTCAGAAAGAGTTGGATTTTTGGTATGCAAAGGTGAGTCTTTCCAATGATACCTACTAGGTTTTTTTTCTTATTAGCTTCAGTCCAATGTTCAAGTTCACCAAGATCTTTTTTTCCATTCTGACTCCACCATCCCGTGCCTTAGCGGCCGCTCTTTCTTAAGCAGATGCGCTGCTAAAAGATTTCTTCTGAATTTTCACAGCTGTGACATTTGAGTTACAATTGTAAGAGCCCAGATTGATGAGAGCTGTTTTAATGCAGCACTTACTTACAATTTGTGGACATAATGAGCCTGTTGAGAAGATCTCAGCGGAGGAAGGGGCACCTTTTTGAGAGAATTCCCACTAATCGGTATTTTTTTTCATAAGCTCACTGAGAGTTCAGTTAACATAGGTGGCAATCAGCCTCAGAAGAAACTCAATTTGGTCTTTAGCATGCATTGTTGGAGTTCTGTTTTTAATGCAGTGCCGACTAAAACATTTTTTCAATAGCTGGTCTAACCTGGATCTGGGATCGAGAGCACTGCTTTTATTTCTTTTTAAAGGAATATATATGTGCATATATATCCATATGGATGTGCACATGAATGCCTTTTTAAAATATAATTGTATATACGTTTTGATATATTTAAAAGATGTATGTCTTTAAAAAATAAAAGCAATCTTCTAGACCATATGTATATACAAGTAAATGTGCAACTACGTACACACATACATATTAATATGGTGTTCCAAAAGTCTTTGTATAATTTTAAGCTATTAAAAAATATATCGTGTATGTGCGTGTGCATGTGTGCATGTACATGTGTGCACGCACGTGTGTACAAACTTCCATTATAGTATGGTGTAGTAGAAAGAGGACCAGATTCCAGATCTTCTATTTCCCACTTACATCAATTAGGGCAAATCCCTCCATCTTTCTGGTTCTCTGTTCCCTCATCTGTAAAATGAGGAGGTTGGATTAGGTGATTTCTGAGGTCCCTCATAGCTTAAAATCTATAATCCTATGAATTAGCTTATTAAAAGAACCAAATGAGTACCAAACTCTTTTTATACTATTGCAAATTCACCTCAGACCTTTGTCAGTGTAAAGATGCTGTTAAATAACCATTTTGTAATCACCTCTTATTATGTTTGATTTCATATACAAAATCTCCATCTTTTTCTTTTTTTAAGGAATGGGCAGTTTGGACCTGTGGCATCAATGATAGACAGCTCTCGGTATGGAAACTTCTTTCATCAATACAGAATAAGTTAAAGACTTAGAAAATTGTTCAAGCAAGGTAATTGGGGGGGGGTTGCACCCTTTCGCCAGGAGTTAAATGACTTGTCTAGGGTCTTGCATAGATAGTTTTTGTGGGAGGCATGGCTCAAATCCAGACCTTTCTGATGACAAGGCTTGGGCTTGCTCTTTGTCTATGAGGCCATATTACTTTCCATTTACTCCTTTCCCTCCCTCCTTTTTTTGATCTGATAGGTGATTTCACTAGGTCCCAGTGAGGAATTCTCTGTACCAATGGATACTATCATCTTATGATCTTAGAGAATTGCCTAGAACATTTAGCATTTAAGTGACTTGTCTGGGCCCACAACCAGTAAATGGCAGAGATCTTGTTGACTCCAAGACCAATTCTGTCTCTGCTGTATACCACCCTACTTTTTAGAAAGTTTTTTAATTTTTTTTTTGCCACCCTATTTTTTACCTTTCTTTTCTTAGTCATGATGAGTGGGTACAAAGATTCTGTGCTTTGCTCTTCCCTTCATCATTATTTTATATATACTTTCCCATGTATATAGTTCCTGTAATTATCAGTGTTGATAGTGGCATAGTTACATACCAACGTTTCATGACCTTTGGGGGTCTCTCCATCCCCAGCCATGCAGACTTAAATCTGAGTTTCTTTGGCTCACACTCACAATACAAACTCAGATTACAGCTATACACTGACAGCATCTTTGCTGGTTTGGGAGATGTAATCAGATTGCCAGAGTTTGGAGGGAGACTATGTGATCCCCAATTCTCCTCCCCTGTACTATAGGCCGCTCTAATTTCAGCTGGATCACCCATTAATGTAGACAAAGCTGCATGCATTTCTGCAGATGATATAATACCTCGTGCTGGTCTCGGATTCAAATCTTTTGAAACAATTGCCTCTTATCTCTCTCCTCCATAAAGGCCAAAGCAATGAATCTTTGTGTCACAAGACTGTTCTGATATAACACTCTCATGGTTTCTATTCTCATCTTAAATCTGTTCTAAGCACAGTAGTTTAAAAAAAAAAACCCTCTCTTTCGGGATCTGCAGAGACGTCCTCATTGCTTCAGAAACTTTGCTCACATACTCTATGACATTTAAAGAAATACCTTGAATTGAATTTTAAATTCCATAATGAAATAAGTGACAGGAAGAACAAATTCCTTTAACATTTGGTGCTGCTAAATACCTTATTGCAGATGGGAAATCGTTACCATTAACAGCGTGCACAAAGTCAATTTTATTTTAAAATTTGCAACAGGAAACAAAAAAGGTGCCAGTTGGCCATTTTTCTAGACAAGCCCAAAGTATAATAATAATAGCTGACATTTACATAGTACTTTAAGGTTTACAAAACACTTACTGTCTCATTTGTGATCATTATAATATCCATGTGAAGTAGGTTATAATATACAGAGGAGAAGAAGGAGACTCACAGAACATAAATAACTCTCCTCAGGGTCAGATGGTTACTTCAAGTTCAAAGTGGGATTTGAACTCGGGCCTTCTGAACCTTAAGTGCAATGCTCTGCTATGCCATGGTGTCCCTCATGTATATTTTGTTAGGAGCCATTGTAATGTGTATTGCAGAAATGCCTTAATTAACAAATTAAAAAATGAAAATAATATTGGGGAGAGCTCAAAAAGAGTAAACAACTTGAAAAAAATTGAACATGATAACTGTAAGTTGGAACTTTGTTTAGAAAATACATCGTATTTTCTGGCCTAAAATAGAAAGGCACACTGTGTAAGTTTGTTCAAAATTTCATTTACCAGTCATCTATGTACACAGCACTAGCTTTCTACAAATAATTATAGTCAAGCCAAATAAATAAGTCATAGTTGGCTAATTATTTAAAATATAGAACTGCAAAATGCAGCTCAACTAAATCAATTATTTTGCACATTGCAGTTCTTTTAAATTCAAATTTCAGATGCTTATTTTAGAGAAAGGCAGTGTGGTGCAGTGGAGGGAGCACTTGTGTTTGGAGTCAAAGGACCTGAACTCACATCCCAGTAATGCAGCCTTTGTGACCACGCCAGTAGCTTTGAGTCTGTTTCTTTATCTGTAAAATGAGAGGATTAGCCAGAGTTATGAAACCAGGCAAATATATTCCCTTTGATCCAGGAATACCATTACCAGTTCTGTATCTGTACCAGCAATGCAATATTCACAATGCCTACGGCAATTATAAATATGCTGATGTGGTTATTAATCACAAAATATATCAGGCTCTCTATATGGGCGATAAAGCTAGAACATTTATTAAAATACCAAAAGACTGAGTCCCCAAACCAGAAAGTCAAAGCCATCAGAGTAGGTATGAAATTGGCACAGGTAGATAAAGTAGAAAACACCCACATTCTCAAGCCTTTAAAACAGAACAGGCTACCTCAGGCAAAGGTCTTCCTCTCCCCACTCACAGCAACTACTCAGCGTCCAGGAAGTGTGCTCCTAGAAGCTCCGGCCCCTGGCAGTCCTCAGCAGGAGTCCTTAGCAGAAATTCTGGCTGGCTCAAAAAGGGGTTCACGCTTCCGCTGCCACTGCCTCTGCTGCTGCTGCCGCCTTCGCCGCCACTGCTAGCCACCGCAGGCACTCTAGCTTGGCTTCTGCTTCCTCTTGCTCCTCCCCTTCCTGCTACGTCAGCAAGTCCAATGGGGGCATGGAAGATCTTTAAATCCCATAACCCTTACAGTATCCCAAAGAGATTTTTTTAAATGGGGGAAAGAACTCACATGTACAAAAATATTTATAGTATCTCTTTTTGTAGTGACAAAGAATTGGAAATTGAAAGGATGCCCGTCAGTTGGGGAAGGGCTGAACCAAGTTGTGGCATATGATTGTAGTGGAATATTATGGTGCTATAAGAAATGACACGCAGGATAATTTCAGAAAAAGGACATGGAAAGATTTACCTGAATTGATGCAAAGTGAAATGAGCAGAACAGAGAGAACTCTGTACATGGAAACAGCAATATTGTAAGATGAAGAACTCTGAATGACTGAGCCACTCTCACCAATACAGTGATCTAAGACAATTCCAAAGGACTCATGATGAAAATGCTCTCTACCTCCAGAGAAGGAACTGACGGAATCTTAATGTAGACCGAAGCACAGTGTTTTTCTCATTCTTTATTTTTGGGTGGGGGTATGGTTTGTGTTTTTTTCACAACATGAACAGTATGGAAATATGTTTTGCATGATTGAACACATAGAACCTTTATCAAATTGCTTACCATCTCAGGGAAGGGGAGAGGTGCAGGAGGGAGAGAGAATTTAGAACTCAATATTTTTTTAAATGGATATTAAAATTATTTTTACATGTAATTGGGAAAAATAAAATCATTTTTTAAAATGACAGGACTGGACTAGATCTCTGAAGCAATTAAAAAAGGGATTGTTTTCAAACTAGTTGCTCCATTTTCCGGAGTAGAGGTTAGCAAACTCCGGCCTGTAGGTTAAATCCAGTGCCCACCATCTGTTTTTATATTACCCAGAGGCTGTGGTTTGTCAGCCCTTGTTCTAGAGCAGTGGTTTACAAACATTTCTGTTTATCAGTAAGCATTTTTGAGTGTATGCTCCCCAATATAAGACTATCTACTTATTTATAAAGTATGTTCTTATCCAATTGCTTCATTGTGTCTAACCCTTCATGACCCTATTTGGGGGTTTCTGGGCTAAGGTACTGGAGTGATTTGCCATTTCCTTCTCCAGTTTATTTTACAGATGAGATTTATAAAGTATACACCCATACTAATATACTAATAGTTATGTGATTGTACCAGTTACAAAAATAGAAATTTTAAATGAGTGAGCTAAATGATATCTGATCCCAAAGTCAGAAGGGAGACGCTGGAGATCATTGCACAGGAGGGCTATGCATGGCGAGACTTGCAATTCATGAAAATCACTTTGGCAGGTGTGTGGAGGATGGATTAACCAGATGTCTATTGCAATAGTTCAGGTGAGAGGTGATAAGGACCTATACTGGGAGAGTGGCTATGTGAGAGGAGAGAAGGGCACAGATATAGTGTATATTGTGGAGGAATGAATAATAAGATATGGCAATGAACTGAATATGAGGCATGGATGAGATAGGGAAGCCAAGGATGAAATGAAGTTTTCCATTCAGTGACTTGAAGAATGGTGGCACCTTTGATAAAAACGGAAGTTTGGAAGAGGGGTAAGTTTGGGGAAAAGGCAATGTAATGAGATCTGAGATAAGCTTGTAAACCACCCCTGCCTGCTCATTCTCTGTCCCACTGAAAATGAAAAAAGGGAGGCAGGACTTTTGCACACCAGTGGAATGGTGAATACCTTCCCCCTTCATGGCCATGAGGGTATCTGGGGGGCAGAGTAAGTGTGTCCCGGGTGTGGAGCTGCTGCTTTGGATGCCCAGATCATGGCTAAGTTAACACCATCCTGAGAGACTCATGACCTTGAAAAGCCTCGGGAGGTCACCTGCAGGAGCAGGAAGAGTGTTGGCAACAATGGTTAGTGCGGTTGAGATAGAGATGAGACCATTGATCAGCGGTAGTGGGGAGGATCATCCCATACTCCTTGTCATGCTATGGTCCCACTTTAAAGGTCACAACTCTAGAGGACAGCATCCTCACTGAAGCTTTGTCTGGCAACATCGAACACTTGAAAGGCCACTTTCTCAAAGGCTTAGACTGGGTCCCGAGGTGGAACTTTTTTAACCAGGTTCCTATAATGAAGTTTGGGGACAAAAGGAGTCCAAGAACTTTTCCTGGAGTGTTGCATCCGTTTTTGGTGCAAAAGCATTTTGTGTAAACACAAAGAAACATTTATGAGCAGCCCCATCACTCCTGTTTGGTGAAAAGGTCCTGCTCCTTTGCAGACACAAGGACAGAACATTATCAAGCATCTCAAAGGTCCCATAAAACAACACTCACATCTGTCATCTTACAAGAGGCCACATGCAGGTGAGAAATTCATTCCCATTACCAGTATGTAAAAAAAAAATTTTTTTTAATCTGAAACAGTGCCCCCCCCAAAAAAAAGGAATGTGGCTCTTTTGGGGGGACTAGCTTGAAGCAAAATAACAACAATTGATGTTTATAGAGCAGACGATCTGTAAAGTCCCTTAAGTGTACCACTTAACTTGAGATGGCCGTACTTAATGGAGGTGAGTTACTTATTTTGTTGATGGTTAAGGTAGCCTTACGTCTTGGGTAGAAGCTGGACTTAGAGGCAAAAAGAACTGAATCAAAATCCTGGTTCTGTCTATTTTATTTTAATTTATGGAATAAAACAAGAATTTCCATAACACAGTATAATAAAAGAAAGATGATTCTATACGAAGCTGCAAATGTATCATACAACCACTCGTTCTTTTAAATTATAATAAAGTTATCATGGATATTTCTTTTTTCCCTTTTTTCTTTCCTCCACCCCACTCTAGAGGTTGTTACCATTAGACACAAATATATTTATTATACATACATATATTATGCATATTATTATATATTTGTATATATATTTCTAAATCTTTCTATATATACTTCTATTTAGTAGTTCTTTCTCTGGATGCAGATAGTATCTTTCTTCATATGTCTTTTGTAGTTAATTTGGGTAGTTATAATAGTCAGTCACTCAAAGTTGTTCATTTTTAAAA
This sequence comes from Petaurus breviceps papuanus, assembly GCF_028583685.1. NCBI lineage: Eukaryota > Metazoa > Chordata > Mammalia > Diprotodontia > Petauridae > Petaurus > Petaurus breviceps. The sequence goes on from NW_027185761.1 coordinate 53,495,820, forward strand.
CAATATTGTTATTACTGTATACAGCACTCTCTTGGTTCTGTTCATTTCACTCTTCATTATTTAATACAAGTCTTTCCATGGTTTTCTAAGATCATGAAGTTCATCGTTTTTTATAGCACAGTAGTATTCCGTCACTGTTTCCCAACTGATGGGCATCCCCAAAATTTCCAGTTCTTTTCCTCCACAAAGAAAACTGCCATAAGTATTTTAGATTTATTACACTGTGGGTCACAACCCAGTATGAGGTTGCAGAAATTTTGGCAACAGTTTCTTGAACATGCAATGACTAAGAATTAATTAAAAATCAAATACGTAATGAATCTGCAGTGTTTCTGGCAGCATTTGCCCATGATTTGTTCTGCAACTTCTCTCCAGCCTTTGTTCTGAACACGAAGCATGTGCACTTTGCACTGTCCATGCCCTCAGGCCATGCAATGCCAATGAATGCTGCTGAAATAGGTGAGTTTAAGAAGCCCTGTTTTAGAACACATATGTTCTTTTCCTTTTTTCCTAATCATCTTAGTAAAACATTATCAAGTATCTCAAAGGTCCCATAAAACAACACTCACATCTGTCATTTTAGAAGAGTGGTATTGCTGGGTTATAGGATATAGGCAGTTTAATAACTCTTTGGCCATAATTCCAGGTTGCTTTCCAAAATAGTTAGATCAGTTCACAATTCCACCAACAATGAATTAGTGTCCCAATTTATCCACGTCCCCTCTAACATGTGTTGTTTTCCCCTTCAATCATTTTAGTCAATCTGATAGGAATAAAATGATATCTCAAGGTTGTTTTAATTTGCATTTTTCTAATCAATAATGATTGAGAACATTTTTTCATATGTCTATAAATTATTTTGATTTCTTTATCTAAAAACTGCCTGTTCAAATCCACTGATCATTTATTTCTAAGCTATTTCTTATTTATGCTGCCTTGAATAAGTGAGTTTTTTTTTGTGCCACACACAGCTCTCTAGGACTCACCTACCACATCACAGATGGCTAACAATTTCCCTGTATTTACTTTTTCTTTCTGATTTGCATGAAGAACTCAAAAAAGAAGGGAGAGCCAGCTAGAGTTAGAAAAAGAAAATGTGTCTTTGCCTACTAATAATTGTAAACTTCCATGCCTGCAAATATAGATCTGGTTACTCCTGAATTACAACAAGGGTTGGACATGCACACACACATACACACATATGCACATGTATGTATATATATACATATACACACACACATATATATATACATACATATACATATATAACATATACCTGAAACCCATTTGAAAGAGTTCTAAACCTGGGATCTTCTATGAACTTGGATGAAGAAAACAGATTATATCTTTATTTCAAGATAATTGGTTTCCTTTGTAATGCTATGTATTTTATTTTATGCATAGAATTTACCAGACTGCCAAGGGGGTCCATGACACAACAAATGTTAAGAATTGTTGCATTTGGGGCAGCTAGGCACCAGCCCTGGAGTCAGGAGGACCTGAGTTCAAATTCGGCCTCAGACACTTAATACAAAAACTAGCCGTGTGACCTTGGGCAAGTCACTTTACCCCAATTGCCCTCCAAAAAGCAAAAAAAAAAAAAAAGAATTGTTGCATTAGAGGCATCTAGGTGAAACTGTGGATACATTGCTGGGCTTGGAATCTGAAAGACCTGAATTCAAATTTTGCTTCATATACTTACCAATTTTGTGATGTTGGGTAAATAACTTAGCTTCTCTCATCCTCTGTTTCCTCAGTTGTAAAATGAGGAAGCTGGTTTTTAACATCCTTTCCAGTTCTGAATCTACACTCCTATGATCTCTTCCTGGCTCCTAGGTTCATTGTCTACTATGGGAAAAACTCATCAGAAAAAGCCTTATCAGATCAAATCTTCCTGGGTGAGATGCTTTGGTATGAATATACCCTTTCCCAACAAAATATATTTTTGCTAATCAACTAAACTCAGAATCAGCAACAAACAGGCATATTTTCTAGGGTAAGAAAGAAAATTCTAAGGAGAGGGCCCAAGGAGAAGCCTCCAATTAATCTTTTCAATGCCAGACTCTGTGGGCTAAGATGACTGTTGAACCAATCAAAGCCATTTTTATCTGCTGGTGGAGAAATGTATTTCTTACTCCACCAGGACTTTCTCTTTTTTCTCCCTGGTGTAAGACAAGTTAATTGGGGGTGTTTTCCCAATCAATTTGATGAGCTTACCTTTTCTCTTCCCCTGTAGATAGTGGCAATATCCACTGGCACTTTTTAACCCAATTAGATAATTCTCGAATGGTTTCTAGGAAATGGGGATGCTCCCAAAATGATCAGTTGGCTGTATCTTAAGAGGATCTACTCTAATTGGAGGCAGCTGGTGGCACAGTGCACAGAGCCTTGGGCCCGGAGTCAGGATGTCTGGAGTTCAAATCCAACTTTAGGTACTTACTAGATGTGTGACCCTGGACAAGTCCCTTAACTTCTGTTTCCCTCAGTTTCCTCAACTGTAAAATGGGGATAATAATAATAATAATACCTACCCACCAGGATTGTTAAGAAAATCAAATAAGATATTTGTAAAAAGAACTCAGTTCAGTGACTGGCACATAGTAGTTGCTAAATAAATGCTTATTTCCTCCCCTCCCCCATGCCAACCTATAAAAGACCACTTTTATCCTTTCCCCCTTCTTTTGCATTTTTTCAGAAGCACAGAAGAGGCAGAAATATTTCTTCTGTTCTGACCATTGCACCACCCTTCACAAGCTAGACTGGTCTCCAATACAACCACAGCAACTCATTTACCCATTATCAACACTCCCTGCATGCTGCTTCTAGTAATACATGTCGAGCTTGAGCTTCAGTGCTTGGCCCTGGAGGCCCAAGTGGGGCCTTCTTGAACCACAAGTTCCTGGACACTTTCTGTCTTTTTGTTTCCTTTTCTAAGTGAGTTCAAAGCCTAGAGATTGAACAGTAGACTTTCAGAACCCGAGAGATAGTAGCAGCTGGGGAAATGATAGAATTATAGCAGAAGCACATGGCAGGAGCTGGCATGTGCTTACCCATTGGGCCCTTGAGAAGAGTTAATAGATAATGGTCCTGATCCTTAATCTCCTGTGCAGAAGAGAAGTGAATTTTGTTTTCCCAATCAATGTGATCCCAGAGTATTGCAATCTGACTGGGGGGTGGGGGTGGGGGGTAGGGAGGAGATTTCCTGAGCGCCAACCTTAAAGAATGCCTCAAGAGAAACCCTCATTTCAAGAGTTTAGGGAAAGAAACTTCTAGAGTAGGGGTTCTTAGTCTGCTGTCCACAAGTCTCCAAGGAGTCCATAGACAGATTTCAAGAAGTCTCTGAACTTGGATGAGAAAAAAAAAATTAATCCTATTTCTCACTAATTGAAGCTTAGCATTTCCTCCAATTAAAAAAAAAACTATTCTGAGGTGTTCATAGGCTTCATCAGATTGTCAAAGAAGGCCATGATACACACACACAAAACTAAGATCCACCCCTTCCTGAACATGATGTCTCTTAGGGAATGAGACGAGCATTCACATGGTCACTAGCACTGGAGAAGCAACAAATGTTAAAGCTTCGACGTGGAAAAGCGACAGATCCGGTTGCCATAGTGTACTGTTACCATATGTCATTCTACATTGCAGGTTCAGTGAGAAAGGGGCTGCCCATCTTGTAGATCCAAAGTGGTTTTGTCTTCAGAGGGAAATAACAAACCACAGATGTCACCACAAGATTGTAAAGGACTATTTTGGGCTCTGGCACAAGGGTTTTAGTAGAAGATCAGCGTGATGCCCTCATGGTAATCCAGTTTCTTCCAAAGGAAGCGAGTCTTTGCATTTTATGGAGTTTCTGTTTGTTTGTTTTTTTTTTCCTGTATCTGCTTATGTCCCCATGGGAGTCCTTTCCATTTTCTGCAATATTTTTCTGGGGTGAAATTCTCTCTCTCTTTCTCTCTCTCTCTCTCTCTCTCTCTCTCTCTCTCCTTCTCTCTTCCTCTCTCTCCCTCTCTCTCTTCCCCACACATACACACACACACACAAATACATAAATCTTTTTGTTACCTCTAGCACTTGTATAGAAGCTGGGGGTTCCTTTTATAAATATTTGGCAATTACCTGTGGAAACCTAGACATGAGCTATATTTAGTGATGTCTTGGAGTTATTTCCATCTGAAGGCATGACTAGCCAAAGAGGGAATGACCCTTTTTGGGTTAGCTCTTGAACCCAAAGTCTTGAGGTGGTAATGGCCCTTGGCCCTAGGTTACACTAATAATATTCATTCATTTTAATAGTGAACTTCTTGAAATAATGCCCTCACCTGTTTTATCTAAATTATACAAATAACTCTAATGGTGGGAATTTCAGATCTTCAGAAATCTTTTCTCTTCCCTTAAACTGTTCTTTCTGTCAAATCGATCCTACATCCTTTTTATCATCTCTCTTTCTCCTCCTTTAGCTCTATTAAGATTGAAATATTGCCAGGAGTTAGAGCTAGAGAGGGAGTAGTGACAAGAGGCAGAAAATACCGGTAGTGTACCGTTTCCTTGTAGACCCTGGGTCTTCTCGATTCTGTGAAAACTTTGAATTCAGATTCAATTTGTGGGGACTTTGAATGGTGATTCACTTCTATTGGCTTGTTCACCCCAACACAGTTTGAAAAACCTGAAACTCATTCATTCAGTCCCAAGTATTTACTTGTCCATCGAGTTAATAGTCCAGGGCTAGGAGGCATCAATGAAACACTCAAAAGTTTCATTGGAACAGAAATGAATAGTAAGACAATGAAACAACATCAAAGCCCATTTCAAAATGAATAGAGACTTCCACTCCCCAGCATCCCAGACTGGCTTGGAAACAAGCTTCTTCAAAAGACTCACACTCCAATAAGAGGCACCATGGGTTTAGTCTCTCTCAGTACACAGCCAGTGTTCTCCTGGACATTTCTAGGGCTGAAGACTTGAGTGAAAGGGTGAGCATGTCTGAGTAGTTCTATCTGATTATTTCCCAGCAACTCATCTCTCCTCATCCTATCTTTATGAAGGGCCTGGCTCAGTAGGTGTCCAGCCATACTCATTAATTTGCCAAAGCACGCCTACTCTAATGAAGATTGTGGTTTTCTTGGCTCTCTATGTTCCATGTAAATAAAAGTCTGTCAGAGAACTCCTTCCCATCTTCTTGGTGGGAAAAGCTTTCCCCAGTGGCTTCATTGAGCAGGAATAGGGGGGAGGAGTTGCCTGGAACAAGGAAAAAACTTTTACATCGTCCCCCAGAGCATGAGAACTTCTCTTCCTCCTGGGCAAAAGGAGGAGAGGCAGGGACCAGCTTTGCCTTTGGCAGGAATGTCTGTATCTCATATAAACTGAAATGACCATCTTTCTTGTGCCCTTTTAAACTGTTGTGTCTGAACAGGTCAGTCCCCTTTTCATTATATCCCAAGGGACTAAACTGGATTTTTCTTAGACCCTATTGTTCATGAGTCATTCAATGAATCTATAAGCATTTAAGCACCTACTATGGGCTATTCACAAAGACAGAAGTGAAACAGTTTCTGCTTTCAATGAATATATCTATTGGAGGAAGGAATAATGACAAAATGTGTACATAAAAGTATGTACTAGTTAGACATAAGGTGATGGGGAAGGGGGAGGTGCTAACAGGCGAAAGGGCTCAATGTTGTATAGGAGATGGTCTTTGAGTTGAACTTGGAAGGAAGCTGGGGACTCAAAGAGACAGAGATGAGGAGGGATATTTGGCTGAGCTAGAGAGCCTGTCAAGGTCAGCAATGTATAATGAGTCCAGAAAGGTCAATGTTCCTCATGAAATTAGAGAAAACTGGGGACATCTGAAGTGAATTCAAGCCTGGGTTCAAGCTGTTCATCACACTAACACACCCAGGACAGAAAGTACATGAAATGGTGCATATTTAAACAGAATAGAAATAAGTAGTATGGAAACAAAACAATAATAATCTTGATGGGAAGTTGGGAGACTTGGGAGATGTGGTATTCCTCTAGGCATCCAGAGAATTTGTTATCCTGTAAGGGTCAGTTTCATTTAATTAAGCTGCTATAGCTAATCATCAGTCTAATAAACCTATTCTCCCATCAGGTTCTTCTCTAATACTAAGGCACAGAGGTGATTCTGAGTTCTGGAAGGCAAGCTCTGATCAGTCCTACCAGCCTGGGGAAGAAATGAGTGCTAACTGCTAATAGAACTGTTATTGTCTGTTATTGATAACCAGCCTGGATATTGGAGCACAGAGCTGTAACTAGGAATTCTGGGGCAGATTCATTGGATGGGCAAGGTAGGTAAATCTTGGGATACGGGGCCTCATGTGTGGACAGATTCTAAGGTACTCTCCTGTGGCAGCAAGACAGACCCCTAAGACTTCCTTTTGGGTCTCTTGTGAAGAGTGTGGCATAGTTCTCTAAGATTGATGGTACATAGGAAAGGCTGATAACCTCTGGTGGAGTCATTCTGGAAGAAGGGGTAGAGAGTCTCACTCATGCCTTTGTAGCATGGCCTACAATACCCACCTTCCCTCTCTCAATCCCTGGGAGAAAGTGACAGAGGGATGTGACTTATAGGTTGGCACAGCAGTCAGGGAAGTGGGTATTACAATGGTAATGAGATTCTGTGGGTGAAAATCGAAGGCATGGAACAGGAGCTGAAGCTGTCATGCTTTCTGGGACCAGCAGAGGACTTCAAGGCAGAGAGGTGATAGACCAGATTCACCGTGGAGAGGAATCACAACCCTCTCATCCCTCATCCATTCTCACCCCTCTCCCACTTTCCCCTTTCCCTCCTCACTTTGGCACCATGTTTGCACAGTGGGACAAAGAGCCAGATATAGCCTGCCCTTTGGAGAAGGAAGTTGCAAACCCTCCAGTATTTTTCGCCAAGAAAACCCCAAAAGTGATCGTATATGACCAAAAAGCAGCTAACTCCAACCATTCCCTGGTTATTACTCTGGTGAAACACCACAGCCACCAGGTAGACCTCATAGGGAAGTCATTTTTGACCATAACAACTGTTACAGAGGGGTTTCCATCCTAATGAATAGAGAGGGAGAGCCCATGTCAACAGCAGCACAAGTCCTGGAAGTGCTGGGGAAAATAAAACAAAAACAAATCCCAAACCAGCTAACCAAGGGGCTGATCTGCATTGGTGAAGGGATTTCCCATGGGGATAAGATCTCAGATTCAATTAAATATCTAAAAAGATGATAAGGAGCCGTACACACACTAGAACAAGACTTTTTGGGCAAAATGCTTATGAGGTAGCTTTGTTTGCTAATTGTTAAAAGGTTTGGTTAAAAATTCAGTAAAACAAAAAGGCTCCTATGTATAATGAGCATTAATCTCCAAGCAGATTACTTTTCTGCACTTATACAGTGCTGACTTGCCCACTCTGGCTTGCACTGTTGCCTTTCAGACATTTGTGATGTAATAGAGCTTGTGCTTCTCCCAGATCATGGATATTATCAACAAAAGAGAGTAAGACAGAGGTCAACACCATGAAATTGAAGTTTTCTATTTTCTTTTCTATCTTGTTTTGTTCTTACATGATGCAATTGAATATTTATCTATTTCTCTAAAATAGTTTGATGGGCTACTTTTGTAATTATAGAAAGTGATGGCTCCTCACCCTCGAACTCTGAAATCTTGAGAGAAGACAGAGGGGGAGGCAGCAGGAAAGTCAATATGACTTTGGCCTGGGAGACAGGAGGGCCCTTAGAGGTGGTGGACAGAAGGAGCATGCTCTTCCCAATGGTGGGACCCAAGGTGCAGCCCAGACCACCCCTCCCTAGTTATGACTCTACCATTTTTGGCATGATGATTATTCTGAAATTTTATTCTATCACCTGTAGGGTAGGTTTGAGAGTCCCGGATGTCTCTCAAGTTGATGCCCAGTTTCTATAGCCATACTTTGATATGAAGCAAGATGAGAAATCTGACAGCTGGCCTTTAGAATCAAGAGTCTGGGAAGTTCTGAGAGTTCTTGAAGATGATCCAGTCCAAAAGTGTCCAACTCACTGACCATAGGCTGCACGAAGCCAGCAAAACTCCCTACTGTAGCAGAACCAGATTAAAATATAATTGGGAAATGTTTAACAAAATAAATAAATATTTATTATTATTGTTATCATAAAAATCATTATTGTATCATAAATATATGATACAACAAAGATGTTTTTTAATTCCTTAAAATTTTTTATTATTAATTCATGGCATAAAACAAGCATTTCTGTAACAGTGTAATGATAATAAAAAAAAGATGATTGCACATGAAACTTCAAATCTCTTATTTACAACTTGCTATTCTTTTTAAATATATAATAAAGTTATAATATAATTTTTTTTCTTCCTTCCCCCACCCTAGAGATGACTACCCTTAGACACAAACAGGTACATGTATGTAAAATTATTCTATATATAATTCTATTAATCAGTTCTTTCTCTGGATGCAGATAGCATATTTCCTCATATGTCCTTTATAGTTAATTTGGGTATTTATAATAGTCAAAATGACTGATTTGCTCAAACAGATAATGCTAAATTGCGGTTTTCTCTCATTTCTATTTGAGTTTGATGCCACTGATACAACCCCACTGGTTCTCCAACCTTATTTCAAATCCCTCCTCTGATCCTTATTTACCATCTGAGGTCCCTTCCAGCTCAGAAACTGAAATCCTGTGATCCTCCCCAAGGCATGAATCCCTCCAACATTCTTGACAAGTGGGCAGGCAACTTTAGCCTAAATATCTACAGTAATGATCAGCTCACGAGGCAGAGCACCCCATTATTGAGCTTTCTACCCTTGTTGTTTCACATCTGATTCTTTGTGACTCTATTTGGGGTTTTCTTGGCAAAGATACTGGAGTTTGCCATTTTCTTCTTTATTTTTAAATTTTTTTTAAAGCAATTGGGGTTAAGTAACTTGCTCAAGGTTACACGGCCAGTTATTATTATTTCTGGGTATGGTGCTAAGTATCTGAGCCTGGATTTGATCCCCAGGTTATCCCGAAACTGGAGCCGGTGCTCTTACTTGCTGAGCCACCTGGCCACCCCAAGCCATTTTCTTCTTTAGCTCATTTTATAGATGAGGAAACTGAGGCAAACAGGTTTAAGTGACTTGCCCAGGGCCACACAGCTTCCGAGTATCTGAGGTCAGACTTGAACTTAGGTTTGTGAATCTTCCCGACTCCAGACTTGGCCTTCTATCCCTTGTAACCTAGCCACCTTTTCACCATTGATTCTAATGCTGCCCTCTAGAGGCAAATTCATCTTCTAGAAGAGATAGGGAAGCTAGCTAGTTTGGTGCTAGTGAATTATTTGGAATCAGGTTTCCATCCAGTTTTGTAGCTAATTAATCACAGCAAAGACGACTTGGCCATATTCTCCTCTGCGTGTGTTCAGTCTGGCAGCCCCTCTCTCTGGACACTTTAATTTATGATCGTATGATTTATTGCAAACAAAGGGCTGTTTTTCAAATGTTAACATAATCAGTCCTTCAGTGTTGGACCCTGCCACTGAATGGTCTTTTTTGCAGTCCCTCTGCCAATCCTCCAATAGTTTGTTCCTACTTCATAGCCCTGTGCCCTTTTGCAAATCTCTTTTGCAGAGCCCAATAGGCTGTCCATTTTGTCTTAACAGAAGTTTCAAATTGCCACTGGTCTCTGCTGCCTGTTCGTTCCAAGCCTCTCTCTATGCCTAAGACTGCTTATTTGTGCTGAGATTTGGTCCAATTTCATGTTGGACTAAGCCATCCAGGAAAGCTCTTGAAATTGTCTCATTTTATTTTTTATCAGTTGGTTGTTCCCACCAAACTCGGTATTGAACTACTAAGACCATCAATCCCAAGAATGCTTATTACCTCATGAGGTTATCCAAGATAGTATGAATCATCCCTTCTGTGTGACCTTTCTGTTCTATTAAAATAGAAACACAGTTGCTTTAAATTATTTCTGTATTTCCTTATCCTGCCATTTGGGGTTGAGATTGGGGTTATACCAGATCTCAGTGATGCCCAAATCACTAGCGGTTTGGGGTTAATTCTCTCCAACTGGCCAACTCGATGAAAATGATCAAAGTAGTTGTTGGACTGAATTGACCTGTCAAATTTAATCAAACAGAATTGATCGAATGGTAATGCTCCAGAATAGACAGGGGCAGCCTATATTCAATATACCCCAGAGGTGAACTAGGCATTGTGGGGGGATGCAAAGAGAGGTAAGCCATGGTCTTTGATCTCCAGGAGCTTATGGTGGAAAAGGTGGGTCTAGCATCTTCTGATGCTAGATTAAACTGAGCCTCGGTTTCCTATCTCATCCAATTGTTGTGAGGATCAATGAGATCACTGATACTTATGTAACTCTTTATCTGTGTTAAGTCATTTGACCCTCACAAAACCTCTGGGAGGGAGGGGCTGCTATTATTTCCATTTTACAGACTGACTCACCGAGGGTCCCATGACTAGTAAATGTTTGAACTGGTATTTGAACTCTGGCCTTCTTGACTCTAAGTCCAATGCTTTATGTCCTACACCATGAAGCTGCCTAAATGATGGATGTGAAGGGCTTTGTAAATCTTGAAACTCTACATGATAAATGTCGGCTTGATTTATTATTATTTATTATTAGTATATATAATATTATCTATTATTACTACTATTCAGATTTTTGCTATTATTTGTATCAGACTAGTCAATAAATCAGCTGTTCAACAAACATTTATTAAGTCCTTATTTTGTACCAAGCTCTGTATAGATACAGAAAGACAAAAAACAGGGTTTCTGCCCTCAAAGTGCTCTCATTATAATGTTAGTGACAAAATGCAAATAACTATGTCCACACAAGATACAGGTAATCTTAGAGGAACAAACTGGCTGTGTGGGTTGGGGGCAGGAATTTGGACAGTCCTTGGGCAGAAAGAAGGATTTAAGCTGGCTTAAAGAAAGCCAGGGCAGCCAGCAGGTGGAGGTGAGGAGGGAGAATATTCCAGGGATGGGAGATTCATGCGAAAGAAGAATGGAAAGAAACAAATATTTGTTAAGCTCTTAGTATTTTCTAGGCAAGGTGTGATGTGCTATTTAAATATTACCTCATTTGATTCTCCCAACAACCAGGTGTCACCATTACAACTGAGTCAGACACAGGATGTTATTTGTCCAGGGTCATCCAGCTAACAGTAAGTGTCTGAGGCTAGATTGGAACTCAGGTTTTCCAAAGTCCAGGCTCAGAGTTCTGGGCCACCAAAGGACATTCCCTCTACCTTTGCAGATTCACGTGTTTGAATTTATGGGGAGTTGCCTGGAACACTGAGAGATTCAATGACTTGTCCAGGGTGACAGAATCATTATGTATGAGAAACAGGGCTTGAAACTAGGTCACCCTGACTGAAACCAGCTCTCTATCCACAATGCCATCATTATTATAATGATCATTTTTTCATTCAAGTAAGAGGAGCTAAGATAAATGCACAAATACATTTAATGCAAGGTAGCTTTGCTAAATGCCCTAAGACCCAACTAAGCATAGTCTGTTAAAATTCAGAGGAGATAAGAGATTACCTCCAGGATCTAGAAAAGCTTTGGGTGGCTTTTGAGCTGGGACTATAAGGATGGGGGAGATTTTAACTGGGAGAGAGAGGCTGCAGAAAATACATGAAGGTGGAATGATATAGGACATGTTTTGGAATAGAAAGTAGGATTGTTTGAAAAGAGTGCAGGTGCAAGAGAGATGAGGCTGGGAAGGTAAGCTTAGGTCAGCTACTGAAGGGTCAAAGGCATTTAGACTATGAACAATGAGTGGTTCTATAGAATTTTTTTACTGTAATATTTATTAAAGAATTTACATATACACAGGACAAAGTCAACCAAAAATTTTGGGTCACACAGGTAAAATCTTCCCCGAAAAAAAGTTTTGGTTTTTTTTATTTTCCAGAGAAGCCAAAAATGATTGACAGGAAAGCTGCCCAGGGTCCTCTGCCTCTGGCAATGTTTTAAAAATGTGCCTGGAAACTTGGGCCTAGAACTAAGCAAGAACAACCAGATGGGAAAGGGGGAAGGGAAGAGAAAAGGTTGTTTGAGTTTTTTAAAAGGAGGATTATAATTCAATTCAATGCAAAAACATGGATTAAATGTCTCCTAAATGAAAGGGATTGCTTCTTGCTGAGGATACAAAGGCCAACTTTCCTTTCCTTTAAGGAGTTTACATTCTATGGAGGGGAATCTCAACAGATCCCACTCCTGACTGGCCCAAGTTTGACTTGCTCCATTCTCTCTCTGTCTGTCTGTCTGTCTCTTTCTCTCCTTTGTTGAACTGATGATTCAACAACTAAACTAGTTTTGAGGTTGCTTGAATGGAAACAGGATCAGACTCTCTACTTAAGGAAAATTAATTTAGCTAGTGGACACTCTCACTAAGGGTCAGAGAGCTGGAGGCAGGGAAGGAAAAGGAAAAGTGAAATTAAAATTTGTTGACCACCTGAAGACAGACACATACAAGAGGCAACAGTCAAAGGTGACTGTCACCAACATTTTAAGATAGAGGAAGAAAACAAGATGTCAGCCAAGAGAACAGAGAAAGAGGAAATAGAGAGGAAGAGGAGAAGCAGCATCCTGCAATGTCCCAAAAGGCTATAGAGGAGAATCTCAAGGAGGAAGGATACTCAGCAGCATCAGATACTACAGAGAGCTCAAGAAGGATGCAGCTAGTTGGCAGAGTGGATAGAGTGACTGATTGAGTCAGAAGGACCTGACTTTAAATCCAGACTCAGAGACTTACTGTGTGACCCTGGGAAAGTCACTTAACTCTCTTTGTCTCAGTTTCCTCATCTATAAAATGAGCTGGAGAAGGAAATGGGAAGATACTCAAGTATCTTTGCCAAGAGAATCCCAAATGTCATGGAGAGTCAGACACCACTAACCAACTAAATAACAACTGGAAGGAAGAGGACTGAGGAAAGCCCACTGGATTTGTTAACTAGAAGGTCATTAATGGAGTTTGAGAGGGTAGTTTTAGTAGAATGGTAGGAGTGGAAGTCTGATTGCAAATAGTAACTGAGTGATGAAGAAGTAAAAATGTAGTCTTTAATTGTTCTCAAAATTTGACAGTGAGAAGAAGAAAAAAGTAAATCAGTGTGTGTGTGTGTGTGTGTATATATATATATATATGTAGTATTACAGTGAAAGGAAAGATTGTTTTTGGTATTTGGGAAATATGGGTGTGTTTGTAGGCAGAGGAGAAGGAAGTGGTCAAAAGGAAGGGGTTAATCAGTTGAGAAAGGCCATAGCAAGTGGACAAAGATGAACTTAAGAGCACATGTAGAAGGCTTGACCTTAGATAAGAGAAAGGTCATTTCTTCTTTGCCACAGGATGGATAGAATAGAGGATGAAGAAACAGACAGAGAAATTTTTGAGGAAGGGAGATGAAAGGATTCTCTTTGGATTGCCTTGTTTCTATACAGATAATGGTAAGACTTAGACAGGGTTATAGTATCAAAAATCAAAAACTAGAAGGAAATTTAGAGGCTACCTAGCCCCACTTCTTGCTTTTATAGATGAGGAGACAGAGGCTGAACATGTTGTAACTTGCATAATGTCATAGTGTTGTAGCACTACAATCCACCTCAGAGGCCATCTAGCCCAAAGACCTCATTTTACAAATGGGGAAACTGAGGTCCATGTATGTGAAGTGATTTGCCCAAAGTTACATAAGTAGTCAGGACCAAAGATGTGCTTGAGGAAACTGGAATTTTTTTGTATAATAATATATCTGTAGGATATATATAATATATAATAATTTATATATTATTATATATTTTATATATTATATATAAATAATATATAATAATGTATCTATAGGAAATTGGAAATTTAAAAAATTATTTCTATAGGGAATGTGATTAGAAGTTATTAGGAGAGCCATAAAAAAGGTCTGCCCAGAGACAGGCAGCTACTGGCTTAGGTTGGATAAAATGGTTTTTTCAGGGTGCAATCAGCTTTGTGCCTTTCACATAATGCTCACACCCTAGTGACAGGTGGAGAGGAAGAAAACGGTGGATGTTCCCCAGGGATGTGGATTGGCTACCTACATGGGTATGACTAAAGGGCAAGTAAGAGAGAGAGAGAGGCTCGGATCCTGGTGAAGATACATTTGAAATGAAGTTCAGAGTTTGTAGGAAGTCACACGAAACCCAAAAAGTCCTAATGGTTTGGAAGAAAAAGGAGGTGTCAAAGGATCATGATGGCAGAAAAGGCTGGGTCCAGTAACAGTAAGGGAGTGGGAGGGGTAGAGTCAGAGAGAGGAACCTCGGATATTTTAGAAGTAGATGAGGCTGAAGACACAACCATGACTAGGAATTATTAAGAGGGAGCAAAGGTGGTTGGAATTAGGAAGACAGAAGAGAAACTAGGAAGAGAATGTAAGATTTGCACCTGCCATTAAGAGAGGAGAGAACATCCTTTGGCTGTCAGAGGAAAAAGAGAAGAGTTGGGACAGTGCTGTCTGGTGACTTCCCTGCTCAGGGGGATCGGGCAGCTATTTGTCAGCCTGATAACAACCATAGAGAGCAGGTTTGTTGTCTTCCTGGGGCATTTATCCCAGACGTGTCAGAGAATTTACCAAGACGTGTCAAACCGTGTAATGGTACCATCTTCTAACAATTTACATGGGAATGGATGCTGATGTTAGAAAGAACCTAGAAATCACTTCTATAAGTTACTAAGTTTTGGGCAAGAAACCAAAAGACATTAGGGGCACAGCTGGTGTTTTTGTGACGACTTTTTACTGAAGGCAGGACACAGTTGGGAGCTGAACAATCAGTTAAGAAGATGGTGTCCTAGAATGGAATCTGGATTTCTGGGCTGTAGTTTAAAATATAAGAAGAACAGTCTTATTCAGATCTCAGGGGCAAACCAGAACAGTATCTCAACCTCATAAAAGCCTTTCAGATGCTTGAAGTCAGCTCTCATCGTCCCCCTTCCAAGATGTTAAATTTTCAATGTGAGCATTTACACCTCAGACTTTGAAAAAAACGCTACAGATCAGGGTTTGACATTGTTTTGTTGATTGTCCAGTCTCAAGAAAGTAATGGAGAAAATGTTAATAATGCAGATTACAATTTAAAGTGTCATAATTTTTTTTTATCAGAAAGCTATTTGTTGAGGTGGCTAGGCGGTGCAGTGGATAGAGCACCAGCCCTGGAGTCAGGAGGACCTGAGTTCAAATCCGGCCTCGGACACTTACCACTTACTAGCCATATGACCTTGGGCAAGTCAACCCCAATTGCCCTGCCTTCCCCCCTCCAAAAAGCCAAGAAAAAAAGCTGCTTGTTAAAGATTTACCAGAAAGGAAAAAAAAATATTTATAATAAATAAATACCTTTAGGAGGATTGTCTCCTTTTCTCCTTGTCTCCTCTTCTCTGTGTTCAACATTCCCAATTCCTTCATCAGAGCTTCTCATTCTTACTCATGCCTCATATGTAATCAGCCAAGTCTGGCTGATTCTATCTCCACATCATTTCCCTAGGGATGGGGTGAGGGTAATAAGGAGTTGGTATGAATGTATTTGCCTGGACTTTTGCAGATTTAATCCATCTTCTATCTCTATGTCTTTGCATAGTCTGTCTCCCATGTCTGGAATGCAATTCTTCCTTACCTCCACCTCAGAAGATCCCTAATTTCCTTCAGTGCTCACTTCCAAAATCTCCTGATGCCCCTAGTCAGTGGTGTTTTCCCCACTCCTAAATTAAATAGCATTTATTTATTTTGTATATAATATTACATTTACTTACCTTTATATTTTACTGCCCCCATTAGACTTAGAGTAATAATCATGATAATGAGATAGTGTAATGTGATGGCTAGACACTAGGTCTTGAAGTCAGGATCACCTGGACTCAAGCCCTGACTCTGACACATCCTGGCAGTGTGACCTTTGGCCATTTCACTTCCTCTGTCACTGACCAGGTAACTCTATAAGACTTTTAAGTAGCCAACCAGGTGCTATTTCTATGCCAATGGAAACACAGGTAAGATTCTAACCATAACAACACTAAAATGATAGAATTAACCAATTTTTATTAATAAATTATATGTAATAATGCCCACATGGCTCTTTGATCTTACTGATTTTGGAGTTTCCACCAGGGTTATAGAATATAAGCCCCACTATGTCTGCTCATCCTATGTAACTTGTCCCTGTCTTCTCAAAATAAGAATGAGCTAGAGTCCTTCCTTGATTTCTTCTGGCATATTAAAGATACCAGTAAAGTATGCTGGCTGTTCACTAGACATCCCTTACTTTTGACACATGACAAGCCCATCTTCTCTTCTTATTGCACTATTCCTTAGTGATGTCCTTTACTCCTAATCTTCAGTTTTGCATTGGTTATATGATATAGCCTGCTTGAACCCACCGTGTCTCTCTATTACCCTTTGGTGGTATTCATTTTTGGTTCTTTGGAAGGAGTAAATATTTAACAAACAACTTTTTAATAAAAAAAGTAATGCTTTAAATTTTCATCTGCATCATTAACGTTTTCTCCATCATTTTCTTAAAACTGGACAATCAACAAAACAATATATCAAGTCCTGATTTCTAGAGTTTGTCTGTGCTTGAGGTATAAATACTGACATTGAAAATTTAACATCTCAGAAGGGAGACAATGATAGTTGACTTCAAGCATTTGAAGGCTTTTTATGGGGTTGAGACACTATTCTGTTTTGCCCCAGAGATCAGAACCAGAAGCAATGGGTAGAACTTGGAAAGAGGTAAATTCTGACGCATGCCCAGAAAACCTTCCAAACATTTGAGTGAGAGTTGTCCAATGTGGAATGGATTGTCTCAGGTTTAGGTTTCCTCTAATTAAAGCAAAGGCTGGCTCACCCCTCATCTGATCTGTAGAAAAGGGGATATTTGTTCCATGTGGTTTGGACTATGTGGCCTCTGAGGCCCCTTGGAACTCTGAAATTCTCTTTCCATGATTTTTTGACCATTATCCCATCATAGTACTTTGCTTCACCAACCTAATCACTTTGCAGTATGTCAACAGGCCTTTGAAAGTAATTTTCCAACTCCATGTCAAACATGCAAAAATCCAAAGTCAATAAGGATGATCCTTCCCTGCAGTGAAGACTTGGGAGTTTTAAAACAAATATACACAGGACTTCAAACTGCCTGTTCAGCCAAACCCATTAGTCCTTCACAGTTGTCATAGTCCTATTGAGATTTCTTGATATAAAAAAGGAATCATTCCCATCCATATATGCTTGGAATAATATTTCTGAACATTATGCTTTTCATTTTAAAATATTTAAATTAGTTGAAGTAGTTTCCTTAAGTATCTGACATATAACATAGACATCCACTAGTCTTTCTTTCTGTTGTTTTTCTGATTTTCCTATTCTACAAAAATATAATTCCCCCAAGGAAGGCTGCGTCACTGCTCATAGGCAGAGGTTTTTCATTTAGATGTTCGAGTCTGGGGAGACGTCACATGGGGAGAGTCTGGTTTAATTGTTTTGGAGACCACACTATTAGGAACTCTGCATTCCTTTGCAAGGTTTCTACTGGCCCCTCATGGCTCTTGGTAGCAGAATAGAAATGAAGTTAGCTGGAAGCTTTGAGGGTCATGCATCAGTATAGTATCTGAAGAACTGAAAATGCTAATCACTCAGAGGGCAATGGAGATGTACATGGTGGGTATAAGAAGGATGCATCATACAACAAATAAGAAATTGGGAAGGAGAACCAGAGAAAATTATCCCCAAAGTATAGCTCATGTAAGCTCTAAGGATTCTTATCCCCAACTCCCACTCCCACTCCAAGTCAGGTCCCCAGAGCTTGAGTTCTATGTATAGCCCTGAGGGAGTGGGGGGATTTTTCTATTGTCACATGCTTAAGCCCTCTCTGAGTTGCTTCCTCCAAAATGATCAGTTAAGAAACACTTAGTCATTCAGCCTTAAATAACTTTTAGAAAGAGATGTTTACCAAGTTGATACAATAAAAGCAGGTGGTTCAAAACATTTTTCCAAAAGTTTATGATGCATCCTCCCACAAGGACACAGGAAGTCCAGGGGAAGTGGACTCAGGTTTAGAGAGTGAAGTGGACAAAGGAACAATTTCTGACTCTTGGCTGCTGGAATTCTTTCTCTCCCATCCAAAAAGCACTCAAGAAGTGTCCCTCAGGTACAGCCAATCTGTGTTTGTCCTAGGTTCCTGATGTACACACTACTGTCACCTAATCTGTGGACGCTACATAGGACATTGATGGGAAGATAGGAAGTCCTATATCCTTTAGACCTTTAAAAGCTTCATAGTCCTCTCTCCTTTGGTCAAAAGTTGGGGACAGGGAAGGAGACTTGGCCAAGGGCAAAGCTGAAGAAGCCTTTCCTTCCCACCCTCAACCCCACCTCTGAAGACTCCTGTTCAATTATGTATTAGAAAGCCAATTTCTGGAAAGCCCTTCTTGTTCTAGCTAACCTGATGCTTTTTACATACTCAGAAACTATTAAAACAATCCCACAACTAGTTAGAATAGACTTGTCTGGCATCATTTCACTCCATCAAATAGCTGGCAAAAGCTTTTCAAACTTAGTCTAAGGCCTTTTCCTTGCTTGGCTGAACTGTGTTCTCACCTAGTTTGGCATCAGACTAAAATGGGGTGGGTTGGTTTTGACTCCACCATTACAAAAGAAATATATGAAGAAAAAGATGGGCTGGTCAACCTGGTGAACACAAGAGATAAGTGCTGGACGGTTCACATACTCCACTGGAATCTTGATGCCAATAGAAAGGAGGAAGGCCCTACCTACCGTGTTGAATAGTTTCCCTCTGGCAAACATGGGAGCACATGGACAAGAGTCACAACGGAGGAACAGGCATCGATGGGTTGCCATTTGCACTTTGGGAGGGAACGTGAACATCGGCAAGATCACTTGATCCATTGGAGTATTTGATATTTAGAGGGAAAAAACAAAGCTTCCCTTGAATGACTCTTGCTTGTTTGTTTTTGGTAGGGGTGGGGTTGGGTGGGTGGGAGGAGCCTGGGTTTCCCTTTCTTGTCCAGGCTGGAAGCACAAGATCCATTCTCACAGACGTGATCCTGCTACTGATTGGCATGACAAATTTGACCTCCTTTTCTAACCTAGGTTATTCTGACCTTCCTTAAGCAGTCTGGTGACTGACTGCTCCTGGGACCTTACCATTTTGGTTTTACAGTTGGTGTAGACACCTGATAGGCTTAGCCTCCTACAGCTCAGAACTCCTGGATTTTGGCAGGACAACAGTGTCAGCCTCCCTGGTAGGTGTGTAGCAACATGCTCAGCTAAAATGGCTCATTTTCCAAAGACATCGGACCCACGAGGTGGTCAAGCAATGGATGGCTTGATCTGCCCACGTGGGCATAATGAAGGACCACTTAAGCAATTTTGTTTTTCCATATATGCTGATTGTTCTTTTTCTACCCTGATTTTTTTTTTTGGCATGGGAAATCCCTTTGGGTTAACTAGCATTTAATTTTCATGTAAGCAAAGTGATGACAATTAATCAAGTTAATAACATTGATGGAGAAACAGATACACTCATATTTTAAAAACCCAGGGATCACTTTAACCCTTTCACTCCTGCTTAGTAATTTGCTTGCTCTGAAGCAGGTCAAAGTCATTTTTTTTACAGCTCATCCCAGCGTCTTAGGGGACCACTCACCACCCTCAAGGGTCAGAAGGCATGGGCTCAATCCAATTCAGTGCCAAAGGGTTTGGGGTTGTCTACCTTCTTATGTCACACATATTTGGGGGTGATTAAGCATCACTTGAAAGGAGCAGACACAAAGATTTGTCTAGCAGATTTCACTGTTGTGGGAAGCCCCCATAGGATGGGATGACCCAGCCTCTGGCATCTGATCCCAAACATTTGCCATTAACAATGGGGGGAAGGAAGGGAAGAGTGACCCTTTTGGGCTAGTTCTCCTTACACTTTTACAGTCTTGGATAAAGATTGTTGCATGCAAGGTTCTTGAGGATGGACAATGTTACTTTTGTCTCTATATTACCAGGAACTGGCAGAGCATAGGACACATAGACGTAGTAGACTTTTAATACACGCTTATCTAGAGGTTGTGTCGTGTAGTAGATGGGAAACTGACTTAGTTCTAATACTGCCTCAGATATTTGTTCTCCATGTGAACTTGGGCAAATCCCTTAACCTCTCTAGGTCTCCGTTTCCTCATCTGTAAAATGAGAAGGATGGATTCTAAGGTCCCTTCCAATTCAAAGTATGGGGTTCTATGGCTGATTGAGGAAGTGAAAATTAACTTTCAGTATTTCTCTCTAGATATTCATCCAACCAGTAAGGTTATAAGCATCATCAATAAGGCATTCAGTTACCTCTCTAGGCCAAATAGAGCTCTGATCAAGAGGCTGGAGAAATCTGGGTAGACAAGAGGTCAAACATATGAATAACCAGTATATAAACTGCAAACCAATGACTCTAGGTCCCACATTTTACAACAGTTTTAAAGCAGTGAGAAATTCCTCAATCAATTCAGTTTGTTTGAATACTTGCTTTGCTCAAGGTATGTGGTAGGCATGATGACAGATACAAGGAAGTATAAATCCTCTAGGATAGATAGCTAACATCCTACATGACAGTCTTGGTATTGCAAAAACATCTCAGAAGGTGTAAGGTCCAGAATTCTCCTGCTGAGGGAACCTTGTTCCTTTCCTGTAACCATAGGGTGTTCTTTTTATGCCAAAGAGTTCCAGATGGATTATAGGTAGTTTAATCAATTTGGGTTACTTACATTTGGGACAGTATGACAGATCCCTGCCAAGATATTAATCATCCTTGGTCTGGGGCAGCAGCCATGCCAGTCAGTGAATCATCTGCAAAGAACCCCCAAAATCCCATGGTAATTATAGAAACCAGACAAAGGCAGGAGGAGCTAGAGAGTGCATCACTCTTGATTGGTGGATATTTTTGGTTTTCTACTTAGTAATGAGCTTGGGAGTTAAGCCAGTGTTATTATTCCCCAACATAAGTTTGAGTATCAATCATGTACTGGTCATGTATGGGTCACGATGTTGATGTTTTGACTTTTATAGGTTATAGTATGTGAAGTAATGATTCAATGTCTAAAATATAATTCAGTATCTAAGTCACGATTGTTAATAGATCACCATGTTTGGGCTTCCACCTTTCATAGTGTTTAAGTTTTTGTGACTTTTCACTTATTACTGTATTTTATGGCTTTTTGCCCCACAGCAGGACAGAGGATGGGGCCAAATAGAATATGATGAAATCTCACAGAAATAAATGTAAATGTAAATTCCTTTTTTTTTTGGAGGGCAGTTGGGGTTAAGTGACTTGCCCAAGGTCACATGGCTAGTTTTGTGTTAAGTGTCTCAGGCTGGATTTGAACTCAGGTCCTCCTAACTCCAAGGCTAATGCTCTATTCACTGTGCCACCTAGCCACCTTCGTAAATGTAAATTCTTACACTAGGATTTTCAAAAATCAACTTATCAAGTATAAGATAAATGGTTGATGGCCTGAAAGCTCAATGTGAGTCAGTATGATAATGAAGTAACCGCCTAAGAAGGATAATTTGGCTTTAGGCTTCATTAGCAGATGCATAGCTTCATCAGGCAAAAGGAGATGATCCTTCTGTACTCTGTCTTTGTTAGGCCAAATCGGGAATATTATGCTCAGTTTGGGGCCTTTTATTTTAGAAAGATCATCAACAAGATGCAGATTATCCACAACAGAGTGACCAAGTCAATAAGACAATAATTAAAGTTAATAAAGATTATTATTAATAAATATAATAAAGATTAAATAATTAAAACTAAATTTAAGTGGTTACTGTTTGCCAGGATGACCAGGATGGTCTTACAATGTGCTTTATGTTTGTCCTCTGGTCTGAACCTTAACACCACCTGCTCGAAGAATCATGGATTCAGAACTAGAAGGAATCTTGGAGGTCATGAAATCCAATCCCTTTCATTTTATACTTGAGGAAATGAAATACCAGGGAGAGTATAATTTGCCTCAGGTTAAGTATCAGAGGAAGAATTTGAATGCAAGCCCTCTGATTCCAAAGCCAGTGCTTGAGCATATCACTGTTCATCCCTGGGTTCTCCTGGAGGGATTAGTATTTCCATTTGGCAGAAGAGGAATCTGTAATCTAGAGATTAAATGACTTAGTCAAGGCCATGTAGCTCTTAAACTGTAGAGTAGGTACTTAGTCTCTCTTAAATAACATTGTAGGTTTTAGACTCTCTTGACTGTGAATCCTGTGATTTTCCCCCCCTAAGATGCTTCCTAAAGTCTCTTTTGGCTTCAATTGTTATTATTCAGATGTAAAATTCATAATTTTGGTTTTGTTTTTAATCCAATGCTTTCCCCAACATACCAAGACCATCTCTTTCCTTTTTTTTAATGCTTTACAAAATATTTTGTCACAGTTTTTTAAATGACCAGTTTACTTTGATTGATTGAAAGATGTTGCAAAAATTCACTTAACATACAAGTTTTCCAGGAATATATCTATCTGTTACATCAAGAGAGGCACCACTGCTATGTAAGTAATTGTTAGCTCATGAGAGGTCTGGATTAGGGTGTCTGAAGTCTGATGTGTCTGTGACCTTGGGTAAGTCACTTTGGCCTCAGTTTCTTGATCTGTAAAATGAAGGGATTGTACTAGATGTCCTCTGAGGGGATTTTCAACTCTAGAGTTATGATCATATGATCTTAAGAGCTATGAATAGCATGAACTCAATGGGGCTTTGGCCCAGGATGTTGGCAGTGTTTCAGGGTTGGTGTGGAGATCAAATGAGATCAGTTATAAGTTCTTAGCATTGTGTTTGACATATGTTGTTCAGTTGTTTTTCCCAGTCATGTTCAACTCTTTGTGACCCCATTTGTGGTATTGTTGGCAAAGAGACTGGAGTGGTTTGTTATTTCCTTCTCCAGCTCAGTTTACAGATGATAAAACTGAGGCAAACAGGGTTAAGTGACTAGTTCAGGGTCAAACAGCTATTATATGTGGCTGGATTTGAACTCAGGTCCTCCTGACTCTGGGGCTGGCACTATACTCACTGCACTACCTAACTGATCCCTAACATATAGTAGGTGCTTAATAAATGTTTATTCCCATCCCCGTTCCTTTCTTCCATGGAAACCAACACCACTCTCCCTTTCACCTTTTGGTCCCCCACTTCTCAATGTCTCCCAGTGTCCCCTTGCCAACCCCTGGATGTGTTATCCTTTACCTCCCTCTTCCCCTCCCCCACTCTCCCTAACCCCTCCAGGTGTGAGAAATAGATTGCTTTCTCTCCTACATCCACAATGAATTCTCTGTGCTATTGTTTCCTCCCTACCCCATCCCCTGCAAACCACCATCATCAACACCAACAAATCAACAACATCTGTTTTTACCCCAGGTGAGAAAAGAATGAAGTTACAGCTCTCTCTGGAGTGTCCAAACAGCTCAATGAGTCAGGTGAAATTCATGGTGGAAATGGTTTGCTATAAATTGTAAGCCCTGGGTAGCCCGAGGAAGTCTCTAATGTGCTAATTCCCAGAGAGAGCAGAAGTTAAGGAAGCGTTCTTAGGGCCACAGGGAGTAGGAAAGGGGGTAGTCTTGCTTGCTGTCCCCATAGAGAATCCCTGGGACTCATATTCATCTTTCTTCTCCTGAAAAGTCAAGTTGTTAGGTCTCAGCAATTCGGGAAAGAGACTGTGGAAATTGTTATGGAGATTGTTGAGAAAATTATACAGTTGTAGTGTTTTTTATTCTGTCTAAGCCCACGAATAAGAATGGAGTATGGTATTAGCCTTTTCTCTTTGTCCAAAACGAATATTTTTAAACAAAATCTTCCTCTTTCAGCAATGCCCTGGCAAATATTTTTCATGTGGTAACTTTTTCATGTATTGAAATGGTAGCAGACTGACTTGGTCTGCCTCAGAAATGCATAGTGCTTAAGTTTAAGGAGGCAGTAGTTCCCCTGTATCTTGACCTGATGAGACCACTTCCAGAATATTATATTTAGTTCTGGGCATGACATTTGAGGGAGGTCATTCATAGAAAGGAGAGCATTCAGAGGAGGGTAATAAGGGTGGTGAAGCTCATAACACTTGGGAATGGACTGGAGAAGAGAAAATGGGGGGATAGCTGCCTTCAAATATGTTAAAGGTTATCTTCTGGAAGGGGGATTATTCTTGGTCTCCATGGCTACAGAGGACAGAGCTAGGAGCGGGGAGTGAACATTGCAGAGGCAAACTTTGATTTGATGTAAGAAAAAAAATTCCTAATGATTAAAGTCAACCAAAAAGGTAATGGGACACTTTGAGAGGAAGAGCGCTCCCTTCAATGGAGATCTTCAGCTGAAAGGTTGGTGACCATTTGTCAGAAACGTTGTACAGGGGAGGGGATCCTTATTCAGTCATGGTTTGGATGACATAGCCTTACAAGGTTCTTTACCACTCTAAGTTTCCAACTCTGAGTAACCTGGAAAGCATTATGCCAGATTGTGTGTGTGTGTGTGTGCGCGCGCGTGCGCCTGCAAGCGCTTTTGTGCACTGTTGGATTTGCTAGGAAAGTCACATGACTATCACTGGTAAGATATGAGTATCTTGGACATATTTGACCACATACATTTATGGAATATCTCTTTGTCAAGCAGGCTCTGCTTTTCATTAAGAACTTTTATTCCAGATGAGCTTGGTTCTTAGATTATACTTTCCCTTAAATTTAATCATGAAGGGCTTTCTTTTTCTATTCTACTGTAGTTATTTGGTCAAATTTGGCTTATGTGAGTGATTTTAATACCAGGTGAACATCTACAAAGGTCAGAGGTTCTTAACCTAGAGACTGAAATAAAAAAAAACAACAACACACATACACATTTTGATAATTATATTTCACTATAAGGGGCAGCTAAGTGGTGTTGTAGATAATAGTAATATTATGTTATTTCGATATAAAGCATAGCTAAGTGGTGCAGTCAATAGAGTGCTGGACCTGAAGTCAGGAAGACTTATCTTCTTGAGTTGAAATCTGGCCTTGGATACTTATTAGCTGTGTGACTCTGGGCAAGTCATTTAACCCTGTTTGCCTCATTTTCCCCATCTGTAAAAATGATCTGGAGAAGGAAATGACAAACCACTCTAGTATCTTTGCCAAGAAAAACCAAAACGGAGTCACTAAGAGTTGTATATGACTGAAAACTACTGAATATAATTTCAATATAATTGGTTTCTTTTGTAATCCTATTTTATGCATGTAAAAACATTATTCTGCCAAGGTGTCCTTGGGCTTCACATGATTGCCAAACACAAAATAAGATGAAGGTAAGAGAAATAGAATGCCAGACTTGGAATTATAGGCCCCAGTTAACTTTGCTTCTCTCCTACCCTTCTTTGAACAGTGATAGGATTTGGCAGGAGGAGGTGATAGGGAAGTTTAGCTTTTTTAGAATGCAGCCTCACTTGGGTTCAGGGTCAGAAGAGACTTTGGAACATCACAGTGGTGCAGGCTGCTAGATTAGTTGTTGACAGCAGAGGCAAGGATATTCCTGCCAGTGCTGGAGAGTCAGGCCTGAGTTCTATCCATGCCTTGGGCTAGGCTAGAATTTGGAGTGCAGCCCAATATCTATCTGAGCCTCACTATGCTTGAGTCCCAGGTCCAGAGTTCCTTCTGAGTTTTGGTGTCAACAGCTGGTAACGAGTCTTAGTGAAAGTGTGAGTTAAATAGCCTGTGGAAACTTGTGTTGTTATATTTCTTTGACAACTCAAATTGCATATTTTTAAGAATTCTTTGAGTTTGGAACAATACTAAGTCTGGGGATCTCCTGAGACTCAGGAGGGCAACAGGCTTACAGCTGAGATATAGTCTTATTATGCATTATGAGCTAGCTGTGAGGCCCTGCTTATTCAGTCGCTGCTTCTAGATTAAAAGATTGCAGCACACAGCATCTGAACATGTTTATCTCCTTCTGTGAGGAATCAGATCCATTATGCCAAGGTCATGTGACTAGTGCCCCTCACTGAAATACAAGAAAGTTCACAAAGGAGGTGGACTTGGATCATGAGATCTGAGATTTAGAAATTGAAGAGAACCTACAGGTCACAGAATCCTGAAGGCCATCTACTTCAACCCCCTCATTCTGTAGGTGGGGAAACCGAGGCCCAAGGAAGTCAGGGGATTTACCTGAGGTCACAAAACTATCAAGAGTCAGATATGGGGTTAAATACAGGGGTTACTCCAAATCCGGCATGGAATCTCGTTCCAATTTCTAATTGGATGGATCTTCACATTTACATACCACTGGACAATGAGTTGGTGCTATCCCTACAGAGAGAAGCAGAGGTGAGGGGTGGATGGTTGGATGGTTCCCTGGCTATCCCAGAAGAACACATCCAAAGTACCAGGTTGAATGTAGGACACTTCAGTGAATTATTATCAATGCCACCTGGTGGCTAAACTCAAGGAGAACTTGTTTCAAATCCTGCTTCTATTTTAAAACTATATGGTATAATGGAAATTGAAAAAATTCATGATCGCTGCTGGAAAGAGATTCCAAAATGAAAACTCACAGGAACATTATAATCTCTCAGGTCAAGGAGAAAATATTACAGGCATCTAGAAAGAAACAATTTAAATATTGTGGAGTTACGGGACAGATAACACAAGATTTAGGATCAAATTATCTCATACAAAAGGAGTGTGAATGGAAGAAGTGTTACAGTGGAGGGGAGGCTAAGGTGGAATCTGAGGAGTGTGGGAATCTTACTTTCGTTGAAACTGGGTTCAAGGGTGAATAACATACATTTAGTAGGGTATAAAAGTCTTACAGGAAATAAGAGGGCAAGGGGATAGGATAAGGGAGGGACTTTTAGAAGGATTTGAGGATTAGGGAGATAATGGTCAGAAGTAAATTGAATTTTTTTTTTTGTATTTTTAGAGGGGAGAAGTCGGGGCAATTGGGAGTAAGTGACTTGCCCAAGGTCACACAGTGACCTTGGGTTTTTGAGGAAGGATAGGGGGAAAAGGGATGGATAAATAGTGAGGAAAAATAGGATGGAAGGTAATACAAAACTAGTAATTATAACTTTGAATATGAATGGGATGAACTAACCAAAAAATGGAAATAGACAGTAGAATGTATCAAAAACCAGAGCTGGATGATATATTGTTTACAAAAAACACATTTAAAAATGAGAGACACACATAGAGTAAAAATAAAGTGTGGGAGTAGAATTTATTATGCTTCAACTGATGCAAAAAAAACCCAAATAAACTAAGAATAGCAATCATGATCACAGACAAAGTTTTTTTTTTTTTAAGCAATTGGGGTTAAGTAACTTGCTCAAGGTTACACTGCCAGTTATTTCTGGGTGTGGTGCTAAGTATCTGAGCCCAGATTCAATCCCAGGTTATCCCGACTCTGGGGCCTATGCTCTTACTCACTGTGCCACCTGGCCATCCCTAAGCAATTGGTGTTAACTTGCTCAAGGTTACACAGCCAGGTGTTTCTGGATGGATGCTAAGTGTCTGAGCCCAGATTTGATCCCAGGTCATCCCGACTCTGGGCCCGGTGATCTTACTCACCTGGCTGCCTCATCACAGACAAAGTTAAAGATAAAATTGATTTAATTAAAAGAGATAAACAGGGAAATTACATTATGTTAAAAGGTATCATAGATAATATAGTAATACTAATACTAAGCATATGTACCAAATGCTATCGCATTTAATTTTTTAAAGGAAAAGATAAATGAATTAGAGGTGGAAACAGATTGCAAAACTATAACAGTGGGAGATTTCAACCTTCCCTTCTCAGAATTTGATACATCTAACAAAAATGATGATAGAAATCAAGGAAATAAATAGAAATTTGGATAAGTTTGATAGGCATCTGGAGATGGGAACAGAAATGACTATACCTTTTTCTTAGAGGTATATGACATCTTTACAAAAATTGAAACTATAAAAACTTTATAGTTACATACATAAAAGCAGAAATATTAAATACATTCTTTGCAAATCACAATGCAATAAAATTACAATTAATAAAGGACTATGGAAACAGATTAAAAGTTAATGAAAACTAATAGCCTAATCTTAAAGAATGAATGGATTAAAAAAAAACAAACCATAGAAACAATAAATAATTTTATTAAAAATAATAAAACAACATATCAAAACCTATGGGATGCCGCAAAAGCAGTAGTCAGAGGAAAATTTATACCTCTAAATGCTTACATCAATAAAATAGAAAGAACAGATTAACAAATTGAATATACATTTATAAAAAAAAATTAGAAAAAGAGCAAATTAAAAATCCTCAATTAAATACCAAATTGGAAATTCTGAAAATTAAAAGTGAGATTAATATAATTTAATATAAGAAAATAATTGGAATTAATAAAACCAAGAGCTGATTTTATGGGGAAAAAACTAATAAAAAAGATAAGCCCATAGTTAATATGATTTTAAAAAGATAGACTATACCACTAATAAAGAAGAAATTTAAGCAATAATTATGAGTTATTTTCCCCAATTATACATCAATAAGTTGAGCAATGGAAAGAAATGGAAGAATTCTTACAAAAACAAACCAAAAAAACCTGTCCAGATTAAAAGAAGAGGAAGTAGAATGTTTAAATAAACCTATTTTAGAAAAAGAAATTGAACAAATCATAAATGAACTTCCTAAGGAAAAAAACATCAGAACTAGATAGATTTGCAAGTGAATTCTACCAAACATTTAAAGATCACCTAATTCCAATATTAAATTATTTGAAATAATAACAAGGAAGGATTGCTATCAAACTCATTTTATAAAACAAACATAGTGCTGATACCTAAACCAGTAAGAGTAAAATTGGGAAAAGAAAATCACAGACCAATTTTTACTAATTATTATTGATGCAAAAATCCTAAATAAAATATTAGCCAGGGGACTACAATGATGTAGCACAAAGATTATAGATTGTAACCAAATGGGATTTATACTAGGAATGAGGGGCTGGTTTAATATAAGGAAAACTATTAGCATAATGATTATATCAATGGCAAAAATAACATAATTATATCGATAAATGCAGAAATTTTTTTTGACAAATTCCTATTAAACACTTGAAAGCTAAGGTCTAAGTGGATTTTTCCTTAAAATGATAAGAGGCATCTACCTAAAACCATCAGCAAGCATTATCTGTAATAAGGATATGATAATGAATGAGGATGTTATATGTAATGAGGAAGTTTTCCAAATAAGATCAGGAATGAACCAAGGATGCCCATTATCACCAATATTATTCAATATTGTACTAGGAATGCTAGCCATAGCAATAAGAGAAGAAAAAAAAAACCAAAGGAACCAAAATGCACAATGAAGTAGCAAAACATTTTTTTTTGTAGATACTATTATGATATACTTGGAAAAATCTAGATTCAACTAAAAAGTTAGTTGAAACAATAATTTTAGTAAAATAGCAGAATATAAAATATAAAATCATTAGTATTTCTATATATCATCAACAAAGTCATGAAAAAAAGTTCATTTAAAATAACTGTAGACAATATAAAATGCCTGGAAATATACCCACCAAGACAAACCCAGGTACTATATGAACATAATTATAAAACATTACAAAAAAAAAAAGCCAGATTTAAATAATTGGAGAAATACTAATTTTTGATGGGTTGTTCAAGTCAATATAATAAAAATGACAATTCTACCTAAGTTAATCTACTTATTCAGTGCTATCCCAATTAAATTACCTAAAAATTATTTTATTGAGATAGAAGAATAAGAAAATTTATTTGGAATAACAATAGATCAAAAATATCAAAGAAATTAATGAAAAAGTAAAGAAGTCATTCTAGCAGTGATTAATCTTAAACCTTATTATAAGGTGGTAATTATTAAAATTATCTGGTATTGATTAAGAAATAGAATGGTGGATCAGTAGACTAGCATAAATATACAATATATACTAGTAAATATTTATAGGAACCTTTTGATTGATAAATGTAAAGATTTAAGCTTTTAGGATAAGAATTCACTGGTAAAAATTGTTGGGAAAGCTGGAAAGCAGTCTGGTAGAAACTAGGTATAGACCAATATCTTATATCACTTACCAAGATAAGGTCAAAATGTATATGTGACCTAGATATGAAGGGAGATAGTGTAAGTAAATTAGAATACCATGGAACATATTACCAAATTTATGGCTAGGAGAAGAAGTTATAAGTAAACAAAAGATAGAGAGCATTGTGAGATATAAAATGGATAATTTTGATTATGTAAAATTAAAAAGGTTTTATACAAATAAAACCAACATAACCAAGATTAGAAGGAAAGCATAAAATTGGGGAAAATGTATAAATAGTTTCCTGGATAAAGTCCTCATATCTGAAATATATAGAGAACTTTGTCAAGTTTAGGAGAATATGAGCCATTCCTCAGCTGATAAATGGTTAAAGGATATGAACAGACAGCTTTTGGAGGGAGGAATCAAAGCTATCTGTAGTCATATGAAAAAAAATGCTCGAAATCATTATTGATTAGATAAATGCAAATTAAAACAACTTTGAGATAAAATCTAAAATGCTAGAAGGAAAAATGACAAATGTTGGAGGGGATGTGGAAAAATTGGGACATTAATACACATTGGTGGAACTGTGAACTGATTAAGCTATTTTGGAGATGGAATTATGGCCAAAGATTATAAAACTATGTATGTGCTTTGACCTAGCAATACCACTATTAGGTCTATTTCCTAAGGTGATCAGGGAAAAAGGAAAATAACCTATGTATTCTTAAATATTTATAGCAGTTCTCTTTGTGGTGGCAAAGAACTGGAAATTGAGGAGATGCCCATCGATTGGGGAATGGCTAACCAAGTTGTGGTATATGATTTCGAAGGAATACCACTATGCTGTTAGGAATAATGAACAGGCTGATTTTAGGAAAACATGGAAAAATGCGTGAAATAATGAAGAGTTGAAATGAGCAGAGCCAAGAGAACATTGTATATAGTAACTGCAATATTGTTCAAAGAGTAAATGTGAATAGCTAAGCTAGTCTAATAATAACCATTCCAATCATCTACAAAGGACCTGTAAAGCAAGATACTATCTACCTCCAAAGAAAGAACTGATATATGGAATTATTGTTGTTATATAGTGCTGCGGAGTTGTAGAATTT
Source organism: Petaurus breviceps papuanus (assembly GCF_028583685.1). Taxonomy (NCBI): domain Eukaryota; kingdom Metazoa; phylum Chordata; class Mammalia; order Diprotodontia; family Petauridae; genus Petaurus; species Petaurus breviceps. Next base: position 53,527,045 of record NW_027185761.1, read on the forward strand.
CACCCCTCTGTCCCTCTGTCCCTGTCTCCCTGTCTCTCTCTCTCCCTGCCTCTCTCTCTCCCTGTCTCTTCTCTCTCCCTGTCTCTTTCTCTCCCTCTCTCTCTCCCTCTCTTTCTTTCTCTCTCTGTCTCTCTCTGTTTCTCTGTCTCTCTGTCTCTGTCTCTTTTTCTCTGTCCATTTCTATCATCTCATCTATCTGTGTCAAATGTTGGCCTTCTCTAGAGTAGGGTTGGAAGGGAGGGAGGGTGACAGCTTGGAACTCAAGTATGAAAAAAAACTTAAAAAAAAATCCCAAATCTTATTTTGATATTAGTTTTCAGGATCTGGCAAGCTGCTTAACTTCTGACTTAGTTTCCTCACATGTAAAATCAGGGTAATGTAGCACCCTCAAAAGTTGGGTGAAATAGGTAAGTGTAAAATACATTACAACCCTCAAAATATTATATAAATACAAGCTTTTATTACTATTATGTAGGCCTTAAAATGCCTTAAAAATAAAAAGAGTAGGCTTTAGCTATTCTCCTAATAACTTCCATGGGGAAACGAGAATATTTTTAATTTACGAAGAATATCTTTGTATTGAGATAAAGTATTGCTTAGACCTATCCTGTAGTATCAGCTATAAGGCAATCTTAAACTATATGGAGTCTGGCTTTTAAAGTGTTCTAGAATGACTACCAGGTCTGTTTCCTGTAATAGAAATGCTAATTATTTAGATATTTGTGAACATTACCCTTTTATTATTGTTTGTCAGTAGCTAAATACATGGCCAAGCCCAAATAGCTCAGAATGATGTAAAATTTAAGTGTCTATCATGGGGAACATCGAGGGGGGTGGGTAATTAGTTGACTGGAGGGGAAAAAATCAATTTGGGGGTAATTTGAAATGAAACAATTCAAAAGAAGCGTTTTGTGGCCTTCACTGGTTCCCCCTGAACAAATAAAACAATTTTGAACATCTGGAACAGTGAAGTTGATTGCTAGAGGAAAACATCTATATGTCAAGACAATTGTTCCCAGCTTAATTGTTTTCCCTAGTGACCTAAATAGTTAGCTGGAACCAGCTTCTATTTCTTCCCCCTTCCTTATTTATTTCTTAAAAGCATTGAAAATCTTTTTTGGAGTTCTGGAAACAAGTTCTAGTTCTGGATTAAGCCTCTTGTAAAATGAAAGTAGCCCTACTTTTTTCCAAGCCTAGGGCAGTTTTTCTGAAGGACATCCCTGTGAGCTAAGTGCTGTGATTCCTGATTAGTGGCTTGGTGATCTGCCTACCTGCTTAAGTGGGTGGAGAGCAAAGACACTGGAGATTATCGGAGGACTTCCAGGGAGACAAGGGTGGACTTTTGAATGGTGGACTGGAGACTCTCCATTGTCAAAGACATGTAGGGATCTTACTCCAGCTCCCAGCCAAAGCCTTTATTTATACTGATAGGTTCCATTGTTTATCCCAATCTGCATAATATCTCCTTACTTTGATAAAGAATTTACTAGCTATTTGCGATGGTCTTTTGAGTAACCTGGTATGGTGGGAAGGAGCTAAGCTGGTGACTGAGCATTACTTCCCCTTTTCTATTCAATCAGGGAAAACAGCATTTATCCTGCGTCCCAAAGTATCATACCCTTAGGCCAATATTTGAGGTGGTCCAGATATAATTCCAGCCCAGTATTCTTCTTGGAGATGGACGAGGGTAAGAGCAAGCTCCCATCCTTGGAGATAGGGTGGGCAGGATCCTATATCAGGTCTCCAAACTCACCATCCTTTAGCCAGCTGCCTCTACATTCATATAACTCAACCACTAATCTCACATAAATATCATTTTTCATTTCTGGTCATCTTAAATGTTGACATGACTGAAGAAAAACATGTTTCCATTCATTTATCTTATTGAGACATTTTAAATATCTTTTAAAATTTTTTTAAATATTTTTTATCATCTCGTGATACCCTATTCCTCTGCCCCAAAACACTTCCTCATAACAAAGAGAAACCAAGTAAGCAAAAGAAAATGAAGAATCACCATGGAAAGCGGCAGAGGCAGCATTCTGTATCACCAGGCTACCTCCTTTCTGGAAAAGAGAGGCAGGTACATCTCAGCCTCATTCCCTCCCCAGCACAAAAAAAAACGGGTCATCACATTGATTTTGAGTTCTGACATCTGCTTGTGTTTTCCTTTACACCCTTGTGTATATTCTGCTCCTCACCATTTTTCATTCCCTTCACAGAGTTCTCTGAATTCTTCATATTATGATTTCTTACATTATTGTATTATTCTTGTAGGGGTCTCCTGGTGAGGAAACTCCATTCACCAATACAGATCTGCAACTTACAGCCATGGAGAGTTGCTTAGGGCACTGAAAGTTTGTGCCTAGTCCAGGACCACATAGCCAGGTATGCCCGAGGTGGCATTTGAATCCAGGACCTCATTTCTTTGAGCTTAGCTGTCTATCCCAACACAACATGAAACCTCTCCATTACATTTATATGCCACATTTTGTTTAGTCATTCCTCAACTAATGGGCAACTACTTTGTCTACAAGTTTGTGTTACAGAAAAGAGCCATTTTCTAACCTTGTTGCTTCCAGGATCAAATACAAAATCCTCTGTTTGACATTCAAAGCCTTTCATAACCTAAGCCCCTCCTACCGTTCCCATCCTCTTTCACCTTCCTCCCTTACTCTTTGAGTAAGGGAGACTGGTCTCCTGGCTGTATCATGAACAAGACACTATTTCTCAGCTCCCTTGGAATCTCACTGCCTGGACCCCATGCCTGGAATATTTTCCCTCCTCTGCTCCAACTACTGACCTCTCTGGCTTCCTTTAAGTCTCAACTAAAATCCCACTGCATATACTAAGTCTCCCCCAAGCCGTCTTAGTTCCAGTGCATTTCCTTGGTTAATTTTCTATTTGCTTGCACATAGCTCGCTTTGTATGTATTCATATATAGACTTGCTTAGTATACATTTCTTTAGTATATACACTTGCTTAGTACACACACTTGCTTAGTATACATTTCTTTAGTATATATACTTTCTTAGGATACATTTCTTTAGTGTATATACTTGCTTAGTATACATTTCTTTAGTATATATACTTGCTTAGTATAT
>NW_027185761.1:53530158-53560158 GCF_028583685.1 Petaurus breviceps papuanus
TTTCTTTAGTATATAGACTTGCTTAGTATACATTTCTTTAGTATATAGACTTGCTTAGTATACATTTCTTTAGTATATAGACTTGCTTAGTATACATTTCTTTAGTATATAGGCTTGCTTAGTATACATTTCTTTAGCATATAGGCTTGCTTAGTATGCATTTCTTTAGTATATAGACTTGCTTAGTATACATTTCTTTAGTATATAGGCTTGCTTAGTATACATTTCTTTAGTATATATGCTTGCTTAGTATACATTTCTTTAGTATATAGACTTGCTTAGTATACATTTCTTTAGTATATATACTTGCTTAGTATAAATTTCTTTAGTATATATTTCTTTAGTATATAGACTTGCTTAGTATACATTTCTTTAGTATATATACTTGCTTAGTATACATTTGTTTGCATGTTGTTTCTCCCAATAGACGGCAAGCTCCTCAGGGACAGGGGCTGTCTTATGCCTCCTTTTGTATTCCCAGTGCATACAACAGTGTCTGGCACACAGTAGGCACTTAATAAATGCTTATTGATTGATCATCATTGTCCATTTTGTTTCATCTGAGTTTTTGTCACCTTGCAGAGTTATTACTGCCTTCATTGCTGTAACCACCGGCTTTATTATTGTTTTGACTCTGCTTTCTTTGCTCTGTGTCATTTCTTAAAAGTCCTTTTTTAAAAAATTCTTCATATTTGTCTTTCCTTATTACATAAAAATCCATTATTCTTGCATACCACAATTTGTTCAGCCATCTCCCACTTGTTGGGCATGCATATTTTTTAGTTACTTGTTATAACAAATTGTTCATCCTTCATTTTTGAAGAGGCCTAATGACATCTGAGGTGATGTCTTGACTCGTGCATGAATTGGATTTAAGTGAGACAGCGTTGCTTGAAGTCATTGGCCTCATTCTCTCTTCTAGAGTCATTGGAGTCCAGTGACAAGACAAAAATCAAAATGACTGTCAATGGCTTGGGATGTGGTGGATGACCTTGGTGTCCAGTGTCTAGCCAAGCTCTAAGTGCTCCACAGTACCTGTGTTGGCTACTTTTCATGGCTGCTGGAACAAATTGTGCCCATTCCACAGGAGGAAATCTTCATATGGTTGAGGTAGACTCCTCCCTAACTCACCAACAGGTTTGATTGGAATCTAGGCTCTATCCACTCTGATTTCTTCTGTCTCTTCAATCCTGGACCCAGCTCACTGTGTGCAGTATCTGTCCAAGACATATCTTCTGATGGTGCTCACTTACCTATGTATCATTGTCAGGACAGTAGGTCGTTTTCATCCATTTGGTTTTTCCCATGTGGACAGTTATGGCAAACTCTTGAGTAGGTGTAGATCTTTTCCAAGGGGAGTCTTCTATGTTTCAGAACTTTATGCAATCAGTGTAATGTCACTGCAAACAGAAACACCCAGAAGACCCTCACCATCTAGATAGGCTCAGGGATCCTGGAGTAGCAGCTTCCCTTTTCCCTCCAGACCACATGTCCTATTTCCAGCCCATCCTTCACAGCTATCCTCTGGAGAAGGGGCCAACCATCCCCACCAGCTGCCAACCAGCTACCACACCAGTCTAACTGAAGCAGAGAGAAAAGAGGAAGCATGCTCTAGGCAAATCAAATCACTACCACCACCACCTTGACCACGATCATCTCCCCTCAAGACTTGATGGATTCAGCCTTGGACCCTGAACCCGAGAGCCTTTGGAGGAACTATGCTTCTAGCCCAGTACCCTCAGCCGTCACCCCTGTGGAGTATGGCTGGTAACTGCTCCATCAAGGGCTCCAGCCACAGCTCCTGAAGACCCAGAGAGTTCTTGTCACCTAAGTCTTTGGAGATGTCAAGTGCTCAACATCAGAAATTGATATAATTTTATTAGTGGAAATCACATTGCAGAAGGTGCTATTCTGCTTTGTCCCTGCAACCTGAGGACCATGGGACTTCCATCTGCCTAGCAGCTGAAATCTTCATTATGCATTATTTTCCCCATTCACATGTGAGTCTCTTAAGAGCAGAGGCTGTTTCACCTTTCTATTTGTATCTCTAGTCCTTGGCACATAGTAAGTACTTACTAAATGCTTGAATCATTTATTCATCTTTAGGAAATACCTTTTCAACTTGAACTCTGTCTTGGACCTACTCTTTTAACAGTGACAAAACTTTTGGTGAACAAACACTTTTCTGTGTTGTGTGCCTTATCAGAGACCAGAAAAAACCCTAAAAATAGAATGTGGTGAACAAAGCTAAGACTGGATTTTATAACTCACCAAAGTGAGGAACTGCTGTCTCAGACCATGGCAGTCTAGTATAGGAGAACATAGGGTGCTTGAGGACAGGGACAAACGAGTCTTTGTATGTACAGCACCCGGTACATGTTAGGTGCTTAATAAATGACATTAAATTAAATATTTAGTCAACTTGGCCAATAGATTTAGTGTTTTATTATTATTTAAAATGTAAATACTATTAAACATTAATATTTTGTGATTTATTAAATTCCTTAATATCCCACAAAGAAAGCCTCTCCAGAGGTCTTTGGAAGCAAAGAGCCTCTGCTCATTCCAGGAGATGATGCATGGTCAAGCATGAGAGGAATGCATCTACTGCAGAGTTTAAAAAAGAAAAAATAAACCCAGTAGGGAAGAAAAGAAAATGGGGAAGAAAATAGCCACAGGAAGATTCATCCAGTCATGGTTCATAGCTACTGAGGTTTCCCCTCTCTACTAGGAGGCCAGACTTTAGACTCAATGGGTTCACAAGTAGCCCATCCTGGGCAGTCTGTTACCCTTCTGGGAGCATTGCTGCTGGAATAGCTGCTGATTCTTCAAGATGCAGCATTTCAGTGGCAGGCTGATTCCTGGATCTCAGCATTCCCATGGCTTGCAGCAACAGCCACGCAGACATCAAGATTTTAATGTCTTTTGTGGTTGTGAAGGTCAAGTTATTAACCTAGCATCTCCCATGCCTCTACAGTGGGCACTTGGCAGATAGCAGCTTAGGGTTTCGATTAGCCATGGAGCCAAGTATGGAGCTAGATTCAGCCTTTTTGTCCCCAGGGGGTTGCGAAGTTTGGTTTGGGATATGGGGATTGAGCGTTTGCTGTTAATGTACTTTTCTGATTTTGCCCTGGGTATACATCTTAAGTTAATTTCTCTGTCTCTGTCTCTCTATCTTCCTCTCCTTTTCCTTCCTTCTCCCCACCACAATGTGATATCATATGATGAATACAAGGGCTAATGATGGGGGAGAAAATTATGGGGAATGGGAGCTCAGAGCATCAATTGAAGATATGAATCTAAAACCAGGTTCTAGGGACCTGGTTAAAAAACGAGCTGCTGTAATAATTTCATATATGTAGTCGAATGGCATGGATTTGGTGTGAGAAGACCAGGGTCTGGATTCTTCCTCTAACACTATTATGTGAAAATAGGCAAACAACCTCACTAAATCATTTTCTCCATTTAAAAAATGGATATAATAATACTTTAGTTTCTTACCTCACAGGGTTACTAGGAGTAATGTGCTTTATAAATTTTGAAATGAGTTCTTATTATTTCCAACCAGGATAGTATAGAGACCAGAGTAATATATTGGGGGGGAAATGCTGGTCTTTGAGTCAGAAGGAATTGCATTTAAATCCCTTCTTTGATTTTCTAGGAGCTCTGTGACTATGGACAAGTCATTTGGCCTCCAAGAGACTCAACTTCCCCACTTTAAAACGGGCATGTTATCACCCCGGTGCTGTTGAGACTCAAATGAAATAATAGAGGTAAAGACCTGCCATAAAGTATGTTTGAGCTAATGTAGCTAAATAGCTTTGCAAACCCTAAGGGCTGCAATAAATGTCAGCTCTGGTTAACAAGTCTGCAAATGCCTCAAGAGAAGGAAACACACGTTTCCTTCATCCTCACTTTCCTTAGTATCTGCTCCGACTTGGTGCACAAGAAGGCATCAGTTAGTAGTTTTTGCTGGGCAGCTCAATGGCAGAGCTCAGATCAGCTCTGCAAACCTTCCCTGCAAGCACATAGAGAAAGACAAAAGCAGTCCTTGCCCTCAGGGTCCTTCTGGACTACAGATGTGCTCAGGATACATAGGTTAGTCATTTTAAGGGGTAGAGATAACTACATAGCAGGTGGGATGGGGTACTGTAAGAGTATAATAATGCAACATTTATTCAGTGCATTAAGATTTGTAAAGCTCATTATAAATATCTCCTTTGATCCGTTGAATCCCCATGGCAGACAAGGAAACTAAAGCAGATATGGGTTAATTGACTTTCCTAGGGTCAGTCAATGTCAATCAATCAAACATTTGCTAAGAACATACTATGTGCTAGGTACAATACTAAAAATCGAAGAGAATGACCATCCCTGACCTGTAATAGTAATAACATCTAACATTGATCTAGTATTTACTGGCTCTTTACAATTATTAGTTCATTTAATCCATCAACTTTGGGAGGTAGAGTCTCTTATAATCTCCATTTTACAGATGAGTAAACTGAGGCAAATAGAGGTTAAGTGACTTGCCCAGGGTCACACATCTAGTAAATGTCTGCAGCTGGATTTGAATTCATGTCTTCCTGACTCTAGTCCCAGCACTTTATCCACAAGGGAGCTTACAATTTAATGAGTGAAAGAACACTCAAAGGAAGTTGAAAAGGGGAGCAGACAGAGTAGAAAAATCAGAGAAGCGCCAAACTAGTGCAGCCAAGTAGGGAATGAGGTCACAGAACAATGTGAGGATGGATTTGAACTCGGGACTTTTTGACTCTAGGCCCAGCACTGGAGTTACTGCTCCACTTAGCTGCCGACAGAGAAAACCTGTGCGCTGTGAATTTGGGGAAAATAACTCTCCAGAAGAAGGAGTAGCCTTAGGAAAAAGAGAGAGAGCTGCAAGATTGTGTAAAGGCAGAGGGAGGGTCTGTATCTTGTTCAACAAGAAGATAAGTCCTTAGGTGTTAGACCTTCCCCTACCTTGGAGACCTCCAGCTCCACCTGGATATTAATCTGATGAGATTAACAAACCTACCAGAACAGACCTATTCATAGCAATTCCTGAGATGAGGAAGTTAACAAAAGTATGACCTCCAAAGCGAACTTTCTTCTCCAAATCACCAGACATCCTTTCCCTATTACTCCAGGTCCAAATAAAGAAAGTGGCTGAGCAACCCCAAATGTTAGATGGCAAAAGGAACCGGTAATGTTGTCCTAAGTGGATAGAGTATTGGGCCTGGGGTCAGGAAGACTCATCTTCCTGAGTTCAAATGCAGGCTCCAACACTGTATGATCCTGGGTAAGTCACTTGACCCTCTTTGCCTCAGTTTCCTCATCTGTGAAATGTGCTGGAGAAGGCAATGACAAACCTGTCCAGTGTTTCTGCCAAGAAGACCCCAAATGGGGTCATGAAGAGCCAGGTACAGCTGGAAACAGGAGAGATGTGGGGAGGGCCTTCTCACAGAAGCGACACATTCTCTGATCTTATCAATCAATAAACAAGGGTTTATTAAGGGTCCACAAGGTGTTGTGTGATGGGATTACAAAGATTAAAATGACCTCAAGGAGATTACTTTCCAGGGGAGAGATTGCATATGTAAAGATGTATAAATTAGTACAAGATAGTTTAATGAGAGAGGATGCTAGCAGTAGGGGGAGAAGGCATACAGATTAGAAGGTGGTACTTGATCTGTGTCTTAAAGGAAATCAAGGATTCTTTGAGGTAGAGGAGAGGAGGAAATGTATTCCAGGTATAAACCTGGAGATGGGGCACTATGGGTGGAGAACAGCAAGAAGGCCAGTTTGGCTGACCCACTGAGGGTAGAAAGGGGAGAAACGTACATTGAGGCTAGAAGGGCCATTTGGGATAAGGTCATAAAGGACTTTGAAAGTTGACCAGAGGGGTTCATATTTTATCACAGAGACAACAAGGAACCACTGGAGTTTATTAAGTATGGGAGTGACATGGTCCTATCTGTATTTAAGGAATATCACTTTAGCAGCAATGGTGAAGGGAAAGTTTGAGTGTGGACAGACTTAGAACTAGGGGGCCAATTAGGAGGCCACTGGAATAGTCTAAATTAAGAGCCTGTGCTAGGGTGGGGTTTATGTGAATAGTGAGATGGGTTGGTTGTGAGGGATATGGAAGTAGAAATGATATGGCTCGGCATCTGCTTCCTTGGGGCACCCAAGGTTGTGAATTTGGGAGAGCTGAGAGATGATGGTGTAAAGTTTGGACGACGGGAGGAAAGATAATAAGCTTTATCTTGGCTATGTTGAGTCTGAGATATTTCTGGGAAATCCGGTTTGAAACATCTAATAGATAGATAGTAATGTGGAGCTGGACCTCTGGAGAAAGATGGGGATGGATGACCTATGAGTCATCTACCTAGACATTATAATTAAACTCAAAAGAACCAATGAGATCACCAAGCGAGACAACGCAGTGAGAAAAGAAAAGGCACCAGGGTAGAATCTTGTAGATAGAGCATCGCCACTTGCGGGTGGGCCAATATGGATAATAAACCAGCAAAGGAAACGGAGAAGGAGCCATCTGATAGGTGAGAGAAGACACAGGAGATAGTTGTGGCCAAGGACAGCGAGCACCCAGGTGGTGAAGGTGATCTGTAGCATCCAGGGCAGCAGGGTGGTTAAGAAATACAAGGACTGAGAAAAGATTTGGCAATGAAGGGATTGTTGGTAACTCTGGAAAGAGCAGCTTCTGTTGAGTGATGAAGTCAGACGTTAAATTGTAATTTGAGTGAGAAGAGAAGACAAGGAGTTTAAACAGCCTTTTTTCTTAGAATTGGATGGAGAAGGGGACAAAAGCTTAAAGAGATAGGAGGATTGGTAAGGATGGGGCATTCTTGTGCAGATTGTAAGGCAGCAGGAAAGGCAGAGGAATATAGGGAGAGGTTGGTCAGTTAGGATGGTAAAGAAAGGGGGTGAAGAAGGGGTAATCACTTGGAAGAGATAGGAGATGGAATCAAGGATGATACATTTAGATGTGTTGACTCGGGGAAGGACCACTTCATTATTAGAGGCTGGAATAAATTCTAGCAATGGAAGATGGTAAACAAGCACAATCCTGGATACTTAAAATTAATCAAAGTGAAGGCATACAGGTCCAAACATGGCAGCCCAGTGCATAAGAATGACCATTGGTCTAGCAGATAGAAAAACTTGGGTTTGAATTGGGACTCTGGGCAAAACTGTTGTTTTCAGAGAAAGTCATATTCCCTTTGGGATCTTGCTTTTCTCATCTTTAAAAGAATGAAGTTGGACCAGATAACCTTTAAGACTCCTGTAAAACTTTGTAAGTAGACCTATGGATTTTCCCCCATAATAAATGACCATAGCTTCACCTATTAATGATGCTTCTTATTCAGTCATTTTCAGTCATGTCCTTGACTAATATGATGAGTTAGGGTAGTGATCTTTTGTTTGGGACTTTTGACTGTCTTTTCACACATTTATTGACCCCGCCTTGAGAAAGAGTCTCAATGTGAAGGTTTACCAGTGGAGTTACCTGATCAAACTCCAACAACAGTGATTACAGATGAATTAATTGACTCAGGTCTTTGTAGAATGGAAGATTGTGAGAGGAACTTTCCATTGTGTTGACCTTTAAAAGGCAGTTTTCAGTTGCAGACTTGGGTCTTCACTGCTTTGTCTTAGTCCCTCTTGCTGAGGTCAAGTGAGAATCCTGAGAGTAGATTTTGGTCCAGCAGTGAGGTGGTGGTGGTAGCCTTTGTACCTGTGAGATATCATAGTTCCCTAATTACCAACCCTTCCTTAGCCCAAGAGATGGCAACCTCTTTGGGAAAGGGAAAGCAGAAATCACTGGAGTCAGGTAAAATGTTAAGACCTCTCAAATAACACTGAGTTCCTGAACTCTGAATGTCTAGACCTGTCATAGGAAAGTCAGTGAAGAGAGGCACACATTCTCAAGCACATCAGTTGTAGAAGGGGGAACCAGTGGTTGGAGTGGTAGAAATTTCTGAACCCCAAATCCTAGATGGAGGAAGGAGCAGTTTCTGGGCAGAATAGTCCAAAAGTTAGCTTACAAGCAAGGGAAAGGGGATTTGCCAGATAGCACAAACTTTGGGAGTTGCCTGTCTAGGAGCCCCATGTTTGAAAGTTCTAGAATCAGCCTTCTGGAGAGAGAAGGGAGATATGGATAGTTCCAGTTTCTTAATTTATTTTTACTTGTCAATTTTTATTCATAGCTTTTGCTTTTATATCACTTTCATTTCTTATTCTGTTTCTTCCTCCTCCCTTACCTACTGAGTCATCTCTTGTACCAAATGGTCAAAAAGAAAGAAATGAAAAAACATTTCAGCAAAACTAAGGAACACATCAATGGAATCTAACAGAACATACAATGTTCCATACCCACAGCATGGTACCCACCTTTTTCAAAGGAGGGCAGGAGAATCATTTTTTCATCTCATTTATGGTATTGTTTGTTCATTACAATTACACAATTTTCCATTATGGTGTTTTTGTTCTTTTCATTTATTGCATTGTTTTTGATATGTAATAGATACATATGAGACAATATTATGTGTAGCATTCTATTCTATAGATTTACACAGTTTTCCTGATTCTATTTGCTTTTCTCTGTAGCAGCTTATACGTTTCCCATGCTTCCGAATTCTTCATACTTGATCATTTCTTACAGAGCCCAATATCACATTGTACCTGTATACTACAGTATATTTAGTCATTCACTAGCTGATGGCTGCCTGTCTTGTTTACAATTCTTTTTTTTTACCACAAAAGTGCTGCTATGAATACTTGTTTCTTCTTCTTCTAGGACTTCTCTTTCTCTCTTTGAACTCCTTGGGATATATGCTTGCTAATATGATTTCTGGGTCTTTTTTAAAAACATAATTCCAAATCATTGTCCAGAATTGGGGCAGAACAGTCTCTCTAGAAAGGAGACTGCCTTTCTAGCCATGTAGACATGAGGTAGATTTGAGCTGGGTTTTAAGATTTTTCTAAAGACTTATTTTGGGGGCAGCTAGGTGGTGCAGTGAATTGAGCATCAACCCTGGAGTCAGGAGTACCTGAGTTCAAATCTGGCCTCAGACACTTAACACTTATGAGCCATGTGACCTTGGGCAAGTCACTTAACCCCAATTGCCCTGCCTTCTCCCCTCCAAAAAGGGGGAAAAAAAGACTTATTTTGGTGGGGGCAACACTAGCCAAACAATGAATTGATGGTGGAGGGAGTGAAAAGCTCCTAAAGGTGGGATCCTGGGTAACATGTGATATCTAAAAAAAAGTGAATTGAATAGCTATTGATTTAATCTTCTTATGGAAAAGTTTCTGTAGGAGTACAGTGGGGCATACCATCATCCTGTCAACACTGTGTTTCTCTGGAACCAAAGCTAAGGAAGGAAATCTTTTTTTCTAAATTTACTTAAGATACATTCAAGTTAAGTAAAATGCTAAGGAGAACACACTCTTTTTTGGTCCCAACTTCACGCTGATCGATATACAGTCATGCTCAATATCAAACCAGGCAGGAAGGGCAGCCATGACTCGAAAGCATCTGCTCCATTTTCTCTTCTTCTGGTGCTAAATTAACAAAAAAAAAATGAAGCCCATAAACATATTGCTGTTTTTCTTGGAAAATGCTTGGGGGCTTGAGCCAGATAGGAAGTGTGGGGATTGATCAAGGAGTTCTGTCCTGGAAATGGAGATAAGGAGGGGGAATAAAGCCCATCAAGGGAAGGTTGACAAAAGAGACAAAACTGGCAAGTGAATTCCAACAAAAAAATAATGAAGACAATATGAAGGGCTTTAGAAAGCATAATTGGGCAATAAGATATTTGAAAAAAAAACTTGATAATAAGTGAAGAGAGGGCAGATATTATTTTTTTTTGCTTTTTTTTTTTGGAGGGGGGAAGGCAGGGCAACTGGGGTTAAGTGACTTGCCCAAGGTCACATAGCTAGTAAGTGTTAAGTGTCTGAGGCTGCATTTGAGCTTAGGTCCTCCTGACTCCAGGGCTGGTACTCTATTCACTGTGCCACCTAGCTGCCCCAAGGCCAGATTTTATTGAAACCTGGAAAGTAACTGAAGTACGGATATGATTTTTCTCTTTCCTCTTGTCTCTAAAGAACTTAAAGAATTAATAACTTACAAAGGTTAAGAAATATAAAAGACAGAGTTGAAATCTCTGTTGACAAAACAGGAGAAATTTTTCAAATCAGCAAGTCCCCCAAGCTGGATTTCTGGAATATGCACTGAGGAAGTCTAGGGACATGCCTGATGGAGGTATTAAAATAAAAATCAGGGACCTTTAGGTAGCTAGCAGCAGAGTAGGCATTTTCTCCCAAAGCAAGTGGACTATGGAAAGGCCTGTTGACTGTGTGTCAGATGAATACTGAAAAAAACAATGAAAGCTGGATTGAGAACTCCCTGGTGTAAACACATTGGATAGTGAATCCCTGGAAACAAGGGGCAAGGGTTCATCAGGAATAAGTCATGTTGGACAATGGGATAATTCTTTAAAAGGAGAATTTCTGGATTGGTAAATGAAAAGACGACAGTGATGCCATGCATTTCCATCCCAGTAGAATTCATAATAGGCAGCTTTGCTCTGAGCCTTCTTTCAGATGGACTGTGTGGTTTTGGGGAGTCTGGAAAAGTTACTTAAAGATCACAGAATGATAGAATCTGTCGACTCTAAGGGGACTGAGCCATCAAACCTAATCTGACCCTAAACAGGAATCCTCTCCACAATATCATTGGCAAATAGTCATATGGTCTTCGCTTGGAGATTTCCAGTGATGGTGGAATCCATGCTCAACCGTTGGAGGCAGAAAACCTTCTCAGAATGTAGAGATGCCTACTAGGGTTGGTACCCATCAGTTGTCAGTCCCTACTTCCTCCATTTCATTAGTATAGGGAACTTCCAGTGAGAAAAGCTACTCTCCTAATACAGGCATGCCACTTAATTTTCTGGGGCCACTATTAAGTGACTTCCCCCAGGTCACATACACAGTATATATCTTTTTTTAATTTAATTTTTGCTTTTTGGAGGGGGGAAGGCAGGGCAGTTGGAGCTAAGTGACTTGCCCAAGGTCACACAACTAGTAAATGTTAAGTGTTGAGGCCGGATTTGAATGCAGGTCCTCCTGATTCCAGGATTAACTGTGCCACCTAGCTATCCCAAGACAGTATGTATCAAAGGCAGTCCTTTAGCCCAGTTTTTCTTGACTGCAAGACCAGCTCTCTGTCCATTATACCAGGCTGTCTCTTCTCAATTACCCCAATTACCTAGGATCAATTTTGTATATTATTTTGCTACTACACATCTCCCTCTAGAGGATATAAGCTGTTCAGGGCAGCGGCTGCTTCTCCACTTATGGAATAAGTACTTCATGCCTACTTGTTGACTGAACAACAGATGGCAAGTGACATGTTAGGGGTGCTATGGAGAGCTAGAAGCGATACTATCAGAAGAGACCAAAGTGACCTCAACTGGATGAAATGGGACCCAGCCCATCTGGGGGAAAGTGATCCCAGATGCGGTGGCTTTTTCAGGCAGCCGGAGATATAAACTGAAGAAGGGCAGGAAATGAGATGTGAATTTGTAAACTGATATGGCAGAAAAAAAAAGTCCTCACCTTGGGGACCATTTGGGGGTGACCAGAAGCAGCCAAGCAGAGGCCTGCTTTTCTATCACAGGCTGCCTCGCCACTTTCTCTCAAGCTATCTCTATTCTCATCTTGTATCTGACAGAATGAAGGATCACCCAGGGCCAGCCTCACATAGCCACCCTCCTCGGCTCCTTTTCCCCATGGCTAGGGTGTCTTTTAAAAACACAATTTTCCTTCTGTCTTCACAATTGAAAAGCTGAGCACTCCACCCAGAAGCCAAGTCCCTTTCTGCAATGAGCCCTCTGGGGCTGCGCAGATGTTTCCCCCAGGCCGTTGAAGCTGGCCCCGGACATAAAACATTTTTATTAATCCTTCTAGGGGTGCTAATATAAAAAGAGAAGCAAAGACAAGTCAAACTACACCAAGGGCTTGTAAGGATCATTTTCCTAGGCTGTTCTTAAGCAATGATTGGATCCTTGTGCTATAAGCAAAGACCAGAATATTCTCTCTTCTCCCTCCTCTCCCCCCCCCCCCTTTTGCCCCCATTGCTTCCTACTAGATGGCCTTGCCTGTAGTTAAATTTACCAAACATTTGGGAAGAATACTAGAGACTGGGCCCTTGGGACAAAAATAAAACAGTCCTCACCCTCAAGAATCTGAAAATAGCCAACATTTACAGAACTCTATGATTTGCAGAGATCTTCACAACTATTATTTCCTTTAATCCTCACAACAAACCTGGGAAGGTAGGTGCTCTTATAATCATGTTTTATAGATGTAGATACTGAGACTTAGAGAAGGTAACAGACTTTCCCAGGGTCACACAGCTTGGAAGTATATAGAGCTCTGTTCATTGTGCCACCAGCTGGTCATGTATGTACATATATATGTGTATATACACACACAAACATATTGCTAGATTATAGAATACATGGGGGGGGGTGGGAATAATGTGCATGGAAGGAAAATGACATGCTGAGAACAAAGTTCTCCATATGGGGAGAAAAAAGGTAGAGGTAGGGCAATATGTACATATATGTCTTTCTGTTTATCTATCTAATATTTGGAAATATAA
This sequence comes from Petaurus breviceps papuanus, assembly GCF_028583685.1. Classification (NCBI taxonomy): domain Eukaryota; kingdom Metazoa; phylum Chordata; class Mammalia; order Diprotodontia; family Petauridae; genus Petaurus; species Petaurus breviceps. Next base: position 53,542,847 of record NW_027185761.1, read on the forward strand.
TATATAAATTTAAATTATATATACTATATCACATAAATATATAATACATAAATTAAATAATGACAAACCCAATGAATACATTATATAAATTAATATATATTATATAATATATAATTTTTGGCCTACTTGTTATTCCTCACACAAAACATTTCATCTTCTGTCTCCCTCCCTTTGCACTAGCTTTTCCCCATACCAAAATGTTCTTCCTCCTCATTTCTACCTTCATTGACTCCCTTCCTTCCTTCAAGACTTGGATCAATCAGGACCAAACAATATATAGATAGCATTACTAAATGTAAAATGGATAATTTTGATTTTATAAAATTAAAAAGTTTTTGCACAAACAAAACCAATGCAACCAAAATTAGAAGGAAAGCAGAAAATTGGGGGGGGGGGAATTTATAGCAAGTATCTCTGGTAAGGGCCTCATTTCTCAAATATATAGAGAACTGAATCAAATTTATAAGAATATAAGTCATTCCCCAACTAATAAATGGTCAAAGGATATGAACAGGCAGTTTTCAGACAAAGAATTCAAAGCTATCTCTAGTCATATGAAAAAGTGCTCTAAATCATTATTGATTAGAGAAAGGGAGATTAAAACTATTCTGTTACCACCTTATACCTATCAGATTGGCTAATATGACAGAAAAGGAAAATGATAAATATTAGAGGGGACATGGGAAAATTGGGACACCAAAAAGTGGAGTTGTGAACTGATACAACCATTCTGGAGAGCAAGTTGGAACTAAGCTCAAAGGGCAATAAAACTCTATATTAACCTTTGACCGAGCAATACCGCTACTAGATTTATATCCCAAAGAGATTAAAAGTAAAAAAGGGAAAAGACTCTATCTGTACAAAAATATTTATAGTAGCTCTTTTTGTGGTAGCTAAGAATTGGAAATTGAGGAGATGCCCATCAGTTGGGGAATGGCTAAACAGGTGGGGTATATGATTGTAATGGAATATTATTTACTGTAGGAAATGACAAGCAGGATGATTTCAGAAAAACCTGGAAAGACTTACATGAACTGATGTAAAGCGACGTGAGCAGAACTAGAAAAACATTGTATACAGTAACAACAAAATTATACAATGAACAACCATGACTTACAGCTATTCTCAGTGTTACAGTGATCCAAGACTGTCCCAAAGACTCACAATGAAAAATGCTATCCACCTACACAGAAAGAATTGATGTAGTCTGAATGCAGATTGCAGCATACTATGTTTCACTTTCTTTTTGTTTGTTCGAGTCTTCCTGTATGTAATGACCAATGTGGAAATGTTTCACATGATTGCAAGTGTATAACCTATATTAGATTGCTTACCATCTCAGGAAACGGAGAGGGATAGAAATTAGAACTCAAAACTTAAAAAAGACCAACAACAAATGTTAAAAATTTGTTTTTACATTTAGTTGGGGAAAAATATTATTAAAAAAAAAAAGACTTGGATCAATAGCCATTTTCTCCAGAAGCTCTTTCCCAGTCTCCCCTGCAGGTAGTGCTTCCTTTGAATGTTCCTTCACGTTTACTCTGTATTTATCCTGAATTTACCTGTGTAGTAAAGATAGGAGGCTGGCCAATTATGGAATCTTGGTTAGTATGCATGTCCCTTCCCCCAATGTCAGAGCACATACAGGTACTCTTTGTTTCTTACTGGCTTACTGCTTTGAGACAAAAACAAAACCTTTTAGTTGGCTGCTGAGCCAGAGCTGAGTGAGCATACAAAAAGTTCATATGGAAAAATTCTTAGCCTGGTGGCAAGCAAGGTAAGGATTTTTAAGGGCTTCTAGGTGGAGAAAGGACATCAGGTTCTCTCTCCTACCCAGCCACCACAGGTCTGTGGGCACATAATGCCTCTGTTGTGTTTACTCATCCCTGATCTTGGGAGAATGAGTATTGGAGGTGGGATGCACCAGATTAGGACCTTGTGAGTTTGGAAAGGTGGGAAGAGACATCAACATTCCGCTCAGCAACTAGAGCTAGTAGCAGCAATAGCCAAGGCTGGCTCAGAGCCATTCTTGAAGAACCACCTGCTTGACCCAGTCCAATAATGAATTAGTCTCACAACTGAGAACCCTGTCTCACAAGTAAGAAAGCATCTCATTTGTCTTCTTATGCCATATTCAGAAGTGAACTTTATAGGGACCCCTTGGAAGCAGAAAAGCACTTTCCTGGCCAAACAGTGTTCCTGCCCCAACGAATTGGTGGGGACCACTTTAAATCTTAATCCACTGTACCTAGAGACTGTGTACTTAGAGAGGAGTATGTGTCACAAATTCAAGGAGGAAAGGGGGACATTGTACTTCTGTCCTTGACACACATTCTCAGTTAATATTCCTTTGTAGAAGCTAATTGATATAAATTGGTTAATTGATAGTTAGAAAAATGTTAACTGACTGAATATTTGCAGGAAACACACCAGATGGAGGTTCATAAGCCCCATAGAGAAAGGAGTTAGAAACTCCAACTCTTCAGGGTTATACATTGAAACTTGGAGGGGAAAAGCAGTAGCTCCCTCCAGGGACTCAAACTGCCAATTTGAGTGTGTGTGTGTGTGTGGGGGGGGGTGTTTGAGAGAGTGAGCCCAGAGCATGCACTACTACTATTTATAAGTACATGTTATCTCCCCTATTAGAAGGGAAGCTTCTTGAGGGCATGGACTCCCTCAACTTTGCATTTGTAACTTTGCACAGTGCCTAGAACATAATAAATGCTTAATAAATTCTTGTTGGTTGATTTCTCTCACTTTTGCTTTCTCTCCCTGTCTCAGTTTAGTCATCTCTTTCTCACATCTACATACTTTTTATACTCTTATTTATCCTTCCCTTCCTTTCTTCAAAATGTGCTCAGTTATATCAGGGGAAAAAAGTCTTTCTTTTTATTTTTCTCTCTCTTTCCACTCTATTCCTGAGCAAATAAGAATCTTAATCATGGCTGAAAAGTCCAGAAATGGCATTAGTAATACGCCCGTGATAAGAAGAAAGCAAGGAGAATTTAAATGAAATGAGGAATGCCAGTCCCATTGACCTCTGTAGCCATTGACAGGGACAAAAGTCCTGTTCTCAGTGTCCCCAAAACTCGGCATATACCTCTTCATGCTTTTCCCATTAAATTTCCTTTTTTTCTGAAGCACCAGTGACAAGCCTCCAGTGTGGCCAAAAGGCAGTTTGCCACAGTAGTTTACCAAGAGAGTTGGCCATAAGAACTACTGACAAATATGACAGAAGATTGAGGATTGAGGCTATTGCTTCCCGCAAATATGGAGGGCAAAGGGAATTTTTCAGTGACCTGCCCACAATGCCAATGTTTGTTTTTCTTCTATCACCAAGTAACTGCTATCTATACTCAAAGTGCATTGTCCCTTAAGAAAGTGAAGGGGCCTGAGAAATGCTTACCAACTCTCCAAGTCATCAGCAGTCATTTTAAAAAAGTAGGACTTCAAGGAAAAAAAAAACAAAGAAAAATTCAGTGAAGAGGCAGAAAGAAATATTGATCCGGCACAGGAAGCTCGATTGTAGAATGTGACACAGAGAAGGAAGAGAAGAAGAAAGACTAATGACTATGTTGAGATAAGTAATGGATGTCATGGCCTTCCTAAAAAGGAAGGAGCTGTTTGCATTCAAGAGGAATAGTAATGTGACTCCACAAGCACCATATGGAGAAAGATCATCCACAGAGGGTCAAGGGAAGAAGACACGGGTAGTCGTGGTTGGTGACCCCCTGCTGAGGAAGTGTGGAGGCAGTTCTTGGACAATCTGACATTAACAATAGAGGGGATCACGGATTTAGAGCTGAAAGACACTTGAGAGGTTGTGAAGTCTTGCCCCCTCATTATGCAGTTGGAGAAACTGAAGCCCACAAAGGTTAGATAAAGTCACACAGGAAGTGTCTGAGGTGGGAGTGAAACCCAGGTCTTTCTGACTCCAAGTTTGGAAATCCACCCACTAAACTATGTTGCATCTCATGGAGGTTTGCTGTCATTTTTTCATGGAGACTTATCAAAAGGGATGACGTACCCACATGTGGTAATTCATATGGAGACAAATGATACTGCCAGAAAGAGCTTATAAAACATTCCTTATATATGGGAAAGAAATAGAAAACTTTGTGGCATGGATAATCTTTGTATTATTGCCACCGAATGAAGGTAAGGGCTTTGGGAAACAAAATGAGATTTGGGATGTAATTGATTAAGAAGATGATATCTGAGAGCAAGATTTGGACTCCTTGACTACAACTTAAATGACAGAATTATGAGGTCTTGTTTAGGAGTGGAGAGCTCCTAACATTGGTTGATAAAAATATGTTTGCTCGAAGTCTTGAAAACAGATGACTTGGATCTGAAAAGGAAGACAGAAGGAGAAAACTTGCCGATGGATATCTACCAAACTAGATATCATCACATTGTAGGAAGAGGAAGAATGGTGGAGATGCCTAGAAATTCACAGGAGACAAAAATCCAAGAAAGGAGGCTGTAGTGAAATTTGTGGTCTCCAATATCTAAATACAAATACAAAAAGTATGGGGCACAAGAAAGATGGACCTTGAAATCCTTAAACAAGGGGGTAAAGTTGTCTTTGTATTTGTCACTGAGACTTTCTGTGATAGGATCCATGATTGGAATATGGCTCTGGATGGTTATTCAGTATTTACACAGAGTAGGAATGAAGAGTATAGCATATCACTATATATGATACAAAAATACAAAAAATATAATTAAGGATATATATATATATATATATATATATATATATATATATATATATATATCTGTGAAGAAATCTAGAAGCCAGAGGAAGGAAACACGGAGACCTTTTGGATGAAAATCGATGGAGGGTGAAATGTAAGTGGTATTTCTGTGAATATATACTACAGACCACCTGGACAGAAGGAAGAAAAAGAATTCAGGAAACAGATGATACATCTGGAACAAGACAGTAGTTATGGGGGACTTTGATCTATTGTACCTCTTTCTCTGCTGAAAGAATTGTTAGTAAGTTCTTGACTTGAAATGATGATTTCATCTTTCAAAAAGTGGATGAGGAGCTGATAGAAAGTGTTATTCTGGATCTGATTCTGACCGACAAGGAGGAATTGGTTGCTGAACATTTTCATCAGTGACTTGGCTGAAGACATAGATGGCATACTCATAAAATTTATAGATGACACAAGATGGGAAATAGTGCTAACACTTTGTATTTCAAGATCCAAAGATGACACAGTAGGTGAGACCCATTTACCAACCCTATTAAAATGAATTCTAATAGCAATAACTGTAACCTCCTATGCTTGCATTAAAAAAAAGAATCATCTTTGGACATAGAAGGAGGAGAAAGCAGCGAGAGCAGTCTGTCTGAAAGATCTGGGGATTTTAGGGGGCTATAAACTCAATATGATTTAACAGCACAACATGGTAGCAAAAGAAATTGAATGTGATTTGTTTTGTTTTTACTTTTTGATGAGTTTAATAACTTACCAACAAACACAAATATTTCAATATATGGTGAACAGAAAAAAAGACAATAAGAAGCTGAACTTCAATTATATGGGATTTTTAAAGACTACACTACATTTATAATAATACAATTTCCTTTGTCTTGTGTTTCCCTTTGTGAATTTCTTTCTGCTCTCTTCTGTGTATTTTAAAAACTGCTCCATTTGATGGCCCCCCCCTTTTTTTATAAGCAATTGGGGTTAAGTAACTAGCTCAAGGTTACACAGCCAGTTATTTTTGGTGTGGGTGCCAAGTATCTGAGGCCGGAACTGATCCCGGGTCTTCCAATGCCAGGGCCGGCGCTCTTACTCACTGCACTGCCTGGCTGCCCCTCCCTTTTCTTTTTCTAATGTGACCTTACATTGATTTAAGAAGTGTGTAGTGACCACAGATGGAATGTAATAGTCCCATTGTACCATGGACTGATCAGACTAGATTTGGTGAATTGAATTCAGTTTTTGGCACTGTATTTTAGGAAGGACATCAAAGAGCTGGAGATTTTCTAGAAAAAGGTGATCAGAATGGTGAAGGACTAGAGAGAATTCCTTATCAGAATCCACTGAAGGACCTGGGGATGTTTAGCTTGGAGAAATCATACAACAACCAACAATTTTCAATTGTTTGAAGAACTGTTATCTGGAAGAAGGATTGGACTTTTCTGCATAGGCAGAGAGGACAGAACTAAGGACAATGAGCAGAAGGTAAAGTTGGTCAGATTTACACTTGATGTGAAGGAAAATAATCATTACAATTCTTCATAAGGTAATGAATTGGCTTGGAAGACAGTGTATTTCTACTCCTTTGAAATCTTCAAGCAAAGGTTGGATGACTCCTCATTGCTGGTGTTATATGACGGTTTCTTTTTCAGGTATGGCTTGAATTCAGTGCCTTCAGGGCTCTTTTCCGAACTCTTAGGTTCTGTAAAACTTTGAAGCTAAAAATAATCTGTCCATTAAAAATTAATTACTTGAATTGCTATAATACTCTTAGTTACTATTTTTCCTTGCAAATATACATTATTTCAGATATATTTAGGCTTAAATAGGCTTTGACCACCTGGAATGGCTCAGCTAGTTAACTGTTATTCACAACATTGTTTTTATGGGGAAATAATAATAACTCACATTTATATAATGCATTATAATTCTCAAAGCGCTATGTTTGTGGTCTCATTTTATTCTCACAACTTTGTGAGGTAGGTGCTGCCATAATGTCCACTTTTTAGGTCAGGACATGGAGGCCCAGAGAGTTTGAGTGACTTGCCTAGGGTCACACAGCTAATAAGTATCTTTACAAAGATTTAAATCCACATCTTTTTGACTCCCAGACTAATATTCTTTCCACTATGCCTCAAAAAATCCACTCGAAGTTCTAAACAACCAACTTGAGAAAGAATTTTTAAAACAAAGCCTATTTTAAAATTCTAAATTCAAGTTGAGGATTCCCTGTAAATTCAATGTTTATTAAGAGAAGGGAGAGGTTAGGTTTTTTTTTTTGGGGGGGGGTTGGATGATGGGAAAGTCTCCATGGAGGCAAAAAGACTGAGCTAGGTCTTGGAAAGATGGGTGGGACTTTCATAGTCAGAGAAATGATGGGATGGAATTCCAAACAGAGGAAATAAATAATATTACTAGATAGAAAAGGGAGATCAGTTTGTCCTCCATAAATCTTTTTTTTCTATTGAGTTCATTGTTTTATGTTTCATGTATGAGTGTGAGTTTTAGTGCATAGAAAACTGGACTTTGAGTCAGGAAATCCTGGATTTACTTCTGTCCCTGACATCTGGCCCCTTCGTGACAAGTCTTATGACTTTTTGTGACAAATCCTTATGTATCTCAGGTAACACTCTTTACTTGTCTAAGAGGAGTTAGAAGGGATGAATATTTAGGTTGGTGGAGACAGTTTCCATTCTGGAAATTCCCCATTGACAAACTCAGATTCTTTGCATAATCAAAAATGCCAACTGATTCTCCCCAAATATTACAATGTTCCTAAAGGCTTAGAGAAACCATGGGATGTGGCATAAGAGATAGGAAGCTGTATTCTGCCTCAGGAAGTCTTGAGTTCCAGTGCCCTCTCTGATACTTACCCATTCTAGGATCCTAGGTCAATATGTAACCTTTTAATATCCCCAGGCAATTCTTTAAGGCTATAAATTATAGACTTGGTGCCTCTGAGTTACAGCTATAAAAGGGCTTCCCTTAACCCCCAACCTTATACCAATAGAGGTATTGTCTCATCTGCTTCTCACAACTCTGTGAGGTAGGTGATGCCATAATGTCCACTTTCTAGGTCAGGACACAGAGGCTCAGAGAGTTTGAGTAACTTGTCTAGGGTCACTAAGCAAAGATTTGGGTCCAAAGGGCACAGATCATAGGGTTTGGCAACAAACTTAACATAGAATGAAAAGAAAAAGCTAGATAGCTTCAGGGGCCATGTAGTCCAACATGTTTATTTTACAAATGAGGGAAGAGAGATCCAGGCAGGAGGACAATAGAACTCACAGTCATAGAAGTAACAAGTGGCAGTGCCAAGATTTGAACCAGGTGTTCTATATAGCCAGTGATGATACTGAATTGACAATTCGTCTTATACAATCATCAAGCCTGTGGAAAACATCGGAAGACATCAGGAGCTCTATTAAACATCAGTTAAATGGGGAGTGGGGAAGGAGAAGTCCCCTTGCCAGAATGTGTGGTTCATCCATGAGTAGAGCTCCCCTGGCAAATTTTGGGAGTTTTGAATTGAGAATCAGGGTAAAAGCAGATGACCTTGCCACATCTTTCCTCTTCTTGCTTTCATTCTGATGAGAAAATTTCAGGTGAGATTGGATGCCAGCATTGGAGCTAATCACCCTGCCCTGGCAGTGATGGATTATTGCTCCAAAGAAATCACGCCTAAAATAAAGGTGACAAGATAAAGTGGAGAACAGCTAGTGTGCCACAGAGGGAGATTATTTTCCAAGGAAATGAAGCAGTAGAAATCAAGTTTACTTGGAGTATTTCAGCATATGTTCTGAATTTGAAAACATTTTGTAGAAGGAAGGAAGGGAAATAAGACTTAGCTGCCTTCTTTAGGAACTGTGTGGGAACACGCGTGTACAAGGATTAAGTTGGAAGAGCTTCTGGTCCTTTCTGTGTGTCTATATCACCTTCTTCCAAAGGCCAGAAAGGGAAGCTGTTCAGAAGAGTCCCAGATGAAGAAACATTTACAAGGAGAGAAGCATCTTAATCTATTGCTTCTCGGCGGACATCCATTTGTTCACGGAGAGACCAGGATCATAGACTCTCTGAGGAAGGGACCTCTAGCTCAACCTACACCCTCCAAAACCCTTCCACCACATTCCCGACAAGAGGCAATCCAGCCTTTACTTGAAGACCTCCACTGATGGGGAGCCCACTACCTCCTCTTTTGAATAATTCTAATTATTAGGAGGTTTTTCTAGACATCAAGCCTATGTTTGATTTTCTTTACCTTGGCAAATTTCTCCTTCTTCTTCCCTTTGAGACATCTAGTTCTCTTAACATCTGCTAACATTTCAGTTACTTGAAGACAGTTTTCACGTTTCTCCCCAATGTTCTCTTCTCTAGGCTAAATAATCTCCAATTCTCAAGACCAGACCTCGTACGTCTTGACCTCCAGTGTCTTAACTCGTTACCTAGACCAGGACTTCTCCAATTCGATTTGGAAGATTGTCTTTTGTAGGAAGGAGAGGGTCACAGCTATAGTTTAGGTTTCTGTAGTGACTCAATTTCTAGCCAGAAAGCGGAGATCAAGTGCTTATTACTATAGAAACTTCTTGGAGTAGAGTTGTTAGTTTCCGTTATTAACAGAGGAATATCATGATCTTACCAGAATTTGCTTATACCCACACTCCTTTGTTTTCCCAGGTTTTTTTTTAAACATGGAAATCTATTCCCTGGAATAATAGCCCATCTTAACTGGAATTCAGGTGGTTCATTAGCTCTTAGCTGGATGCCCCCTTCACTCTGTAAACCCTTCTTTCAGACACCAGTCAAAGATTCTGAAGCACACTAGTTAAGTCAAGGGGTGTTTTAGGTTATCTTGTTTAACCCAAACATTTTGTTAAACAACAACACCTTTATTGATACATTTTTTTAAATTAATTTTTTAATTAATATGATTTTTTTCTTATCCTCTTCCTACCCCTCCAACTTTGGTGACGGGAAAGAAAAACAAAATCATTTTAAGAAATAAACGTAATCAAACAAAACAAAGTTCCACGTTGGCTATGTCTAAAAATATGCATCATTTTGCATATTAGTCAATCATGTCTCTATTAGGAAATATGTAGCATGCTTCATCATGGACCCTCTGAAATTGTGATCGGTCATTGTCTTGTTTAGAGCTTAAAAGTATTTCTTTTTTTTAATATATTTTTTAATTAATTTGTTTCCTTTTAGTTTACAGGATTCAATTCCACAATTCCTTGAGTTTCACATTTTGTTCCCCTCCCTCCCCTCCTCCCCATGGCGGCATATAGTCAAGTATAGGATCTGTAAATGCTTTCACATTATACATTAGTCAGGTTATAAAGACGGATTGTATCAGCTGGAATGAAAAATGGTAAAGAGGACATAAAACCAAATAAGATCAGGTATTTGTAATGGAAATGCAAATTTAAAGATCTTCCCTGCCCCCAGGCTAAAGTGCACCTGGAGCCTGGGGTGGGAGGCTTGTTTTTCAGTAGATACTTTTTGATTGGCCAGTGAGTCTATAAGGTTGTTACATTCTCTGAGCCAGGAGAAGGCTATATAAGCCCTGATGTGTAGCTTTGTTTTGGGACTCACTTTGAGAAGTGTTCTGTGATTTGATCTGAATTCTGGGAAGCCGTTGTTGAGAGTCCCCCGGCTTTGAAAAACCCAGATGTTGATTTGGTATGGATGTAATGGTTGGACAGTTTGGAAACTGTCTGCTTGATCTGTTTCTCCGTCTTGATAATTCTGTCTGTGTATTCTGAAGTTCGGGGTGCTGACCTTTTTCCCCTGAACTAGGTAAACGATACATATCTGACTGATTAAAGTAAGCTTGTTAACCCATTTTGAGTTACTTTCCTTTATCAAAGCAGATCTAAGAACCTGTGGTGGTAGCGACCCAGGGGATGCTGGGGTGCTTGCTGCTACAGTATTTTGCTTCCACCTGGATATAAACTCAGTTCTTTCTAGTTCTTTCTCTGGATGCACATATTTTTCTCCATCATGAGTCTTTTGCGATTGACTTATATCACTGCATTGCTGAAAGGAATCCAGTCTATCAAAGTTGGTCATCACACATACGTTGTGTCTGTAATTGTGTACAAATTTTTCCTGGTTCTACTCTTCTCACTGAGCATCAGTTTGTATAAGCCTCTCCAGGTAAATATGAAGACCGTCTGCTCCTCGTTTTCTTATAGCAAAATAGTATTCCATAACATGCATATACCACAACTTGTTCAGCCATTCCCCAATTGATGGGCACCTCCTTAATTTCCAATTCTTTGCCACCACAAAAAGAGATGCTATAAACATTTTTGTACATATGGGTCTTTCTCCCACTTCTATGATCTCTTTGGGATATAACCCTAGGAGTGTTATTACTGGATCAAAGGGTATGAAAGTATTTATAGCCCTTTGGGCATAATTCCAGATTGCTCTCCAGAAAGGCTGGATCAGTTCACAACTCCACCAGCAATGCATTAGTGTTCCAATTTGCCCACATCCTCTCCAGCATTTATCGTTTTCTTGTTTTGTCATCTTAGCCAATCTGACTGGTGAGATGTGGTACCTCAGAGTTGTTTTGATTTGCATTTCTCTAATCAATAGTGAATTAGAGCATTTCTTCATGTGCTTATAGATATCTTTAATTTCTTGAGCTTGAAAGTATTTCAAAGTTGTTTTTCTTTATGTTGTTGTTGTATAAATTGTTTTTCTGGTTCTGCTCACTTCACTCCATATCAGTTTATATTTCTTAGATTTCACTGAAACTACCCTTTTTATCATTTCTTATACTGTAGTAATATCCTATTACATTCATATTTATCATATTTTTTTTAGCCATTCCCATATTGATGGACACCCCCTTTCATTCCTAGGGTTTTTTTGTCATGATAGAAAAGAGTTGCTATAAATGTTTTGGACATGCAGGTCGTTTTCCGCTTTCTTTGATTTCTTTTGGTATTGTTATATCAACGTGTATGGAGAGTTTAGTGATTTCAGGGGTATTCTTCTAGATTGTGTTGCAGAATGTTTGGACCATTCATAACTTCACAGTGCACCTGAGGTTTTGCTTTCTTGGGATCCCTCCAACATTTGCCAGTTTTTTTTCCTGTTGACTTAACCATAGACATACTAGACATGAGGTAGGACCACAGAATTGCTTTAATTCTCATTTCCCCCACCCTTGACTCCCCCAAGCAGAAGGAACTGCAAAATGATCATTTTGGATCTTGAGGTTTTCCTCAATGAAGAGGAAAAACTACAGAAAGGAAACTTGGAGATGGCAAACATAGTGATGGCCTGGGATCTATGCATGTTATACAGATACAGAGTATAAAGGGATAGAAAGGAAATTCCCCCTTCTGCTTAAAAAGATTTCCGACAAGTGAACACTGGTAGGAATGATAGGTGTAACTAGCAGAGATAAGAGTGCCTAACCAAAATGTTCTAGCAGCAGCTAAAAGCTTGATAGGAAAGCATGGAACATTCATTATTCATACTCTATGGGGCACTAGGGAACACATACAGTTGGAAAGTAGTCAAAATTGCCTGCAGTATATTCCAGAGCCTTGGTATCACCAGGCTGATCTAGTTGTCAAAAAAGAAAGGAAAAGAAAAGAAAGACAGTTGAATCCAGGAACAAAAATTTTAATTCTTGAAGAATTCTCCTCCTCCCCCTTTATTCTTTAGAACTGGAGGTAATCTTGAGCAGCTTTGCTTCCATTTGTGAAGACCCAGGAACCGAGGCTCTTACTTGATCTATTGTTATACGAGAGTTCAATCTGATTCAAGAAAATTTTGATTAAGCTCACATTTCCTTTGGCCTATTAAGTGCCAGAGTCTAGGCTCCTGTGGGATGCAAAGATAAAAAAATAAATATTTCCTTCCACCAAGAGACTTATGTTCTCCTGGAGGGATCCCAAATACACACAGATAAGTAAGTTATAAAGAATATATTGAGTGATACCAAATAATTTGGTGAGGCAAAGGGCAATAAGGAGTGAGATTAAGAAAGGCTTTAAGAAATGTGTAGGTTACACAGGAATTACAGAATTTTATTTGAAGAGTTAGTCTGTCTATAAACAGGTAAGTGGTAAAATATATTTGTTGTGAAAAGACCTTGCTGCTGGCTTCTTTTTTTTTTTTTTTTTTTTAAGAAATCGGGGTTAAGTAACTTGCTCAAGGTTACACGGCCAGTTATTTCTGGGTGTGGTGCTAAGTATCCCTAGGTCATCCCGACACTGGGGCCGATGCTCTTACTTGCTGAGCCACCTGGCCACCCCTAAAGATGTGTTTTCTTTCTTTCCTTTTTGTTTTTTGCTTTTTGGAGGGGGAAGGCAGGGCAATTGGGGTTAAGTGGCTTGCCCAAGCTCACATGGCTAGTTTTGTGTTAAATATCTGAGGCTAGATTTGAACTCAGGTCCTCCTGACTCCAGGGCCAGTGCTCTATTCACTGAGCCACCTAGCTGCCCCTGGCTTCTTGTGACTTATAAAATTCTGTCGATTTATTTTAGTTGTCCATACCCCCAAAGGCTGGGATAGTGGTGGAGTGGTTTCCAGAGATGTTGGATGAGGCCGACCTTTAGTATGCTTATTAGGGCCTCAGATTCTTTCAAGCAGTCCTTGGCTTGGAATACAACCTACCAATCCTCTGATTCAGAGCAGACTTAATCACCATTTTTGTGATCTGGGCTCTTTTGGTCATCTGGTGAAGCCAATGGACCCTTTCTCAGAATAATGTTTTGAAACACATAAAATATGTAGGATTACAAAAGAAATCAATTATATTGAGATACAGTGATCAAAAATATTTTCTAGTGAGTAAGAGCACTGGCTCCAATGTCGGGATGACCTGGATCGAATCCTGGGCTCAGATACTCAGCACCACACCCATAAATAACTGTCCGTGTAACCTTGAGCAAGTTACTTAACCCTAATTGCTTTAAAAAAATATTTTTTTTCTAAAAGGCTTATAGGTTCCAGGTGAAGAACCCTTGACCAAGAGAATTTTCTCACTTCCAAGAGCTAAACTCCTCAGGGCAGATGGTCCTCTCTTCCTCAAAGACCTCCAGGAAAGGATATGTCCTAATCACCACTAACAGCTTCTTCCTCTCTGATAATTCTAATAGTCAGCAAGCTCTTCCTCGAATCTGATATGAATCTTCCCCTGGTAATATTAAACCGATCTTTCTCTGGTCTATTTTTATTAGAGGCAGAGAATACCTTGTATACCAGAGAATACCATTCTATGACAAGGGCGAAGTCCTGTCCTTCACAGACACAGATGTATCAGGGCATCCTGCATTGGGCACTACCTTTCCAATGGTGATGGTAGAATTGTGCTTTTCCTGGCTACCATCTGATGATCAGAGGCATGATATGGATAATGGAGTTATGAGTAAACTAGAGCCATGGGGAAGGAATAAAAGTAAACTGTTCATAGGAAAACTGAACCTTGACCTCAGTTACAATAACGTAGTACTTTAACCACCTGAACTAGTCAGTTGTCCTATGCACGCATTTGAAGATTATTCCCCCACTCACACAGCTCCAGTATGACTCCCAGCTACCTTTCCAGTCTTACTTCATAGTCCTTGCCTTCCTTCTCTCTTTTCTAATCAAAGAGGGCTGTTAAGTGTTCACTATATTGGATGTGGAGGTTGTCTTCCAAGTCTGAAATGTCCTCTCTCTCCACTTCTCCCTCGTAGGGTGGTTAGTTTCCATCAAAGTACAGATCAGGTGTCCCTTCCTATGGGAGGCCTCTTCTGACCCTCCTTCCCTTCCCACTTATTAGTGTTTTCACATTCTTGATATTTCTTTGAATCATTTTCTATATATTTTGTATTTATTTCTCTGTTTACATGTTGTATCTCCTCCAGCAGAATGCCCTCCCTGAGGGCAGGGACTAATTTAATATACTTTTAAAAATCCCCAGTTCCTTGCATAGTATCTTGAACATAATAGGCATGTAATAACTGTTGAATTCAATCGAATTTAAGAGACAAATTTATGCCTAGTCAGTTGATATAGAAATTGGCTATAGTATCATGTATCTGGTTTGGAAGTCAGGCAACCTGGGGTCTCTGCCTCCCCACCAGCTGTTTCATTTTGTGCAAATCACTTAATTGTTCAAAACTTCAATTCCAACAAATTGAGGGAGTCAGGCTAAGTGACCTGTAAGCATGCTTCCCTCTGCCACATTCTGTGGTTTGATGCTGTCATAAATTTACCTAAACAAGCATGTATCAAAATATCTTTTTCTTCCATTGACCTACAAATATTTTTCTAGCCTTAAGTGACTTCTGGAGTTATTAGGTCTCAGAGAAAACAGGCCAATAGTATTTTGCCTTTTTGAACTTTGAGAAGAAAAATCACCATTGCACTAAAGTTTTCTAGTTGACATCTGCTAGGTAGATGAGGTGGTGTGTGTGTGTGTGTGTTTTTGTGTGTGTGTGTGTGTGTGTGTGTGGAGGGATAGTGTAGTGTGGAGTAGAAAGAGAATTGGAAAAAAGTCTGAGCCAGGGTCTAGAGAGCCAGGAAAACCTATGTAAAAGTCTGCCTTTGAAGTGTTCTGACTGAGTAAATATGGGCAAATAACTTATTCTCTTAATTTCCCCAGATTGTTCTATAATACTATTAATCTAGACCAGGTATCAGTCTATGTTGATATGAGAGGAAGTCATCAGGAAGGAGCTCCCTATATCAATGAAATTTCCATGTCTGGAAAAATAGAGAGGAGGAGAAGAAAGGAAGAACATGGACATTTATTAAGAGTCTACTATGTGCCAGGCACTCTGAGTCAGGCATAGTGTCAAACACTTTACAAATAGTATCTCATTTGATTGTCATGACAACCCTTAGTGGTAGGTGGTATTATTTTCATTTTTCATTTGAGGAAAGTAAGGTAAACCTCCCTAGAGTTTAAATGTAAGTGTCTGAGGTCAGATTTGAACCCAGGTATTTCTGACCTCAGGCCCACCACTGTGCCACTTAGGGGAAATATATTTGGAGCAAGTAGACTGGGGTTGGACACTTGTCTCTGCCATTTCCTAGCTATATGACTGTGGGCATAAAGCAAGGCAACATTTTAGAGTCTTCTCATATGTAAAATGGAGATAATTTTGCTTATCTCGAAGGGCTATTGTGAATGAAGATAAAATTCAATAAAAAAAGATTTATTAAGCACCTAGTATATTCTAGGGACTAGTGATAAAAGATAAAAAAACAAAAACAAAAAAAAGAAACAATCACCTTCCTTAAGGAATTTACATCCTATGGAGGGATTGCCCCATGTACAAAAGCAAATAAATATAAAGTATATACAAAGTAATGAAAATTAGTTTTAAGAGGGAGAGTGCGCTAATGATGGGGAAAATCAGGAAGTACTTCTTGTAGGAGTTTGTACTGGAACTATGCTTTGAAAAAAAGTGGTTTCCAATGAAGTAGAGATGAGGAGGAGAGCATTCCAGACATGAAGGACACTTGTGAAAATACAGAGGTAGAAAGGAGATGGGATGCCAAGTCTGGGGAAGAACAAGTAGGTTAGCCTGGCTGAAAGGAAGAATTCATGAAAGGATTATAGTATGTGGAAGCCTAGGGACATAGGGAAAGCAGAAGGGACCCTGGTGCTCATCTAGTCTAGTGGTGTCAAACTCAAATGAAATTAATTCCTGCAGGCTGCATATTGACTTAGAAAACCACAAAATAAGATTTTGTTGTACTGTTGTACAACAAGATGTTGTACTGTATTTTTACTTATTTTATTAAATGTTTCCCAATTAAATTTTAATCTGGTCCAGTACTCATAACAGCTTGTTGCCCCTAGAGTTTGTCACCTCTGATCTAGTCTAATACCCTTGTTTTACATGTTCCCACAAGGAGTATATCTCACAGATAGCCAGGATTTGAATTCAGATCCTTTGACTTCAAATGCAACTCCTTTTCCACTATATCACAATGTGAAACATGCTGGCAGTGGTAAATATGAGCCAGATTTTTAAGGCCCTTGAAAACTACTGAGGAGTTTGTCTTTTACTCTAGACACAATATAAAGCTATAAATTCTCAAGCAGAAGAGTGACTTTTTGTCAGTTGAGATGTTGGCTAAGTTCTTGTAACTATAAAGTACTATGTAAATATCATTTTCCATTATTACTCATAGTCAGCTTTCAATACAGGAGCCAGGCTACCATTATTTCTTGAAGATGAGAATAAAAGAGGCAACCAGCTCATTACCCTTCCCCAGTATTATCATCATAATTACTGTCAGCTGATAATGACTACGCATAGCTGGGACAAGGACCTCCACTTTCTTCTTAGGATAAGCAGCCCCCAGCAAGTCAAATCTCACTAACTGTGGGAAGAAGTGTCACTGACTGCCAGGGATATTAGCAACACGTGTTTCCAACGTATGTGCTGGGAGAGCCAGAAACTTGTTATTGGATATGTGAGAATTGGTAACAAACATAATAATTCATTTGGGTTCCCCACTGTGTTCTGATTGCCCAGCTTGCAGGTGTGGGAGAAAGCTTTGGATCTGTGATCTCCACAGTGGGGGTATTACTTCTAGGGGCACAGTTAATCAATAGGCATT
>NW_027185761.1:53560168-53579936 GCF_028583685.1 Petaurus breviceps papuanus
ACGTACTCAGAATAATCACAAGATAATGTTGGGGTAGGGGGGCAGGGCACTCATAGTCTAGGGAGGTAAATTAAGGAAGCCTTCATGGAGAAGGTAGCATTTAATCCGTGCTTAGAAGCAAGTAGGGATTTCAAGAGTTGGGGGTCTGATTTACAAAGCAGAGGATCCACTATTCATATAAAAGTTGACAGAAATTTTGCAGGTTATATGGGAAGAGGAAGTTATTCCCCCAGGAATTCAAGGATGCCTCCATTGTCCATCTCTACAAAGGAAAGGGAAATATGTTGTTCTGCAACAGCCACAGGGGAGTGTCTCTTAGTCACTGCAGGCAAGCTTCTTACCAGAATCCTCTTTAATAGACTGATTCTTCACCTGGAAGATGGTGATCTACCCAAGAGCCAGAATGGCTTCAGGAAGGACCAAGGAACAGTCAATATGGTGTTTACTGCTTGACAACTCCAGGAGAAATGCCAGCAGCAGAACAAAGAGCTGTACACGATATTCTTCTATCTAACAAAGGCTTTTGACGCCGTAAGTCATGAGGGTTTGTAGGAAATGATGGCAAAATTTGGTTATCTGGAGAAGTTCATCAGTATTATACACCAGTTTCATGATGACATGCTTGCCCAGATTCTGCGTAATGGACAAGGCTGTCGTTCTTTCCTAGTCACCAATGGAGTAAAGCAGGGCTGTGGGCTTGCTCCTGTGCTTTTTGTTCTCTTTGATATGAGGATGAAAATGGCATCAAGGTTAACTACAGCACCGATGATAAATTATTTAACTTGAAAAAGCTGCAAGTCAAGACTAAAGTGGAGGGAGAATTGATGTATGACTTTCTGTTCACAGATGATTGTGCACTCAATGAAGCTTCTGAGACTGAGATGCAGCAAAGTACGGATTGATTCTGCTGCTTGTGCTAATTTGGCCTAACAATTAACAAGAAGAAAGAACATGTTCTACACCAGCTAGCACTGCATCATCCATATGTGGAACCATCAGTGTCAACAAGTTCACTTCCATTGGCAGTATACTTTCCAGGAATATTCACATAGATGATGAGGTTGACACGGGCATTTCGGTTTAGGAGGTTCCCAAAGAAAGTATGGGAGAGAAGAGGTAGTAGACTGACTAACTGAAGTCTACAGAGCCGTTGTGTTGACCTCATTGTTGCATACCTGTGAAACCTGGCAGTCTACCAGCACCATGCCAGTAAACTGAATTACTTCCATTTGAATTTACTGAAAGCTGCCCACTCCTTTTCTGCTCCACTGTTGCCAACTTTGTCTTGGCTTGGCTTTCCCCCCAAGCTAGCAACAAACTGTTCACAGTCATATGTCATCTGTTGACATTCAGTCTTCTGGTAGTCATCTTGCCTTAGGGTCACCACTTTCGTTGAATGCGAATGTTTAGCTTGGAGAGGATAAGTCTATGATCAGTCCAGCACTCTTCACCACACATTGCCTTTGTCACTCTCACTTCCTGTCTGTCTCTTCTCACAATGACATAATCTATTAAATGCCGATGTTGCTGCAAGGGCACTTCCACAAATGTTATTGCATTTGGGTAAGAAGGAGACAGTGTTGGTGATGAGAAGGTCATGAGACGCACAAGTCTTCAGTAGTAAGTGACCATTGCTGTCGCTGTTTCTGACTCCATTCCTCCCAAGGACTCCTCGACATGTCTGATAGTCTATGCCTATTCTGGCATTAAAGTCGCCCAGAATTATAAGCTTGTCCTCTTTTGGCACATTGGTGATAAAGGTCTCCAGATTTTCATAAAATTTTTCTTTAACCAAAGTTTGTCATGGTAGAAGCATAGGCACTGATGATGGTGGTATGGTGCTTTCCTGTAAGTGGTGACTGCATTGTCATGAGCCTGCTGTTTGCTCCTTTTGGTAGGCATACAAGCCTGTTGACCAGATTAGGTTTAATTATGAAACCTATGCCAGCTTCGTGGTTCTCACCATCACTGTGGCCACTCCAGAGAAACATGTGTCCAGCTCTGACTTCAGGAAGCTGGCCTTCATCTGCCAGCCTTGTTTCACTCAGGGCTGCTATTTGGATGTGATACCTGCTGACTTCTCTTGCAACAAGATTTGTTCTACTGGATTTTGTGTTGTCTGTAAGTGTGTGCACATTCCATGTGCTGATGGCGAGTGGAATCATCTTGGAAAAAGTTTTTGTACATTTTTTGGTGTTTGGACTGCAAGGTGGGATCCCTGCCTGCTGTGGCAAGCAAGCCAGAGCTGGGTGAAGCGGACAATTTTTAGGGCACCTTTTCTAGCCCCTTCCTCGTGCCAGGAGGTGAGCAGTGCAATCCTTAAAAGGCTACTCAGACACCCAGGGGGCTGCCGAATCCTGCTGCTGTTTCTAGTGGGAAGATGACCCCAGGCCTGGGCTGCCTGTGTGCAGGGTTGTGACTGCAGCTCCCACTGTGTCTGTACTGGCTGTTTTATCACTTGTCTGTCACCACAGGCCTTAAAGGTAGGTAAAAATAGTTAAATGGTATGGGTGATGTCTTTTAACTGAAATATAAATTAGATTTAAATGAGGCAGAGTTGCTTGAAGTCATTGACCTCACTCCCTCTTCCAGAGTCATCAAAGTCCAGTGGCAAGACAAATGTCAGGATGACTGGTGATGGCCCAGGATGCAGTGGATGACCTGGGAGTCCTTTGATGTCTAACCAAGTTCTAAGTGTTTCATAGTACCTGCTCCAGCCGTCTCATGGCTGTTGGAACAAATTGTTCTCACCTACCCATACTGCTGGGGAAGTTTTCACATGCTTGGAGTAGATGTCCCCCCAACTCACCAGCAATGTAAAGGCTGTTAGTCACCCTCAACCTGATTTAGCCAGTCTGCCAAAATGGCTTACTAGGGTGTGGCCACTGTGTGTGCTAAGGCTTCTTGGGGCCACAGGTGAGAGTTGGGTGAATCAGTGGACACCAAAGGTGGAAAGCAGCCCTCACACCAGAAGCACTCATCTTCCCTGAACACTCCATGCCCCGATGGAGAGGACACACTATACCAATAGTTAATTAATCAACAAGTGTTAATCATTTATCACTCTATCTGAGATACAAAGAAGTAAAATAAATACAGGAAATGTGAGGAATTAGAAAGCCCTAATGTTGGTCATGATCAAAGGACTATTGATCAAGAGCTAGGAGGCACAATAGGGGCTATCTGGTCCAACTCAATTATTTTACAGATAAGGAAACTGAGGCAAACAGGATTATGTGACTTACCTAGCATCACACAGCCAGTATCTGAGGCCAAATTTGAACTCAGGTCTTCCTGACTCTGGGTAGGTAGGTGGCACAGTTGAGAGAGTGCTGGGCTTGGAGTCAGTAATTCCTGATTTCAAATCTGTCCTTAGACACTTATTAGCTGTGTGAATTAGCCTATTTGCCTCAGTTTCCTCATTTGTAAAATGAGCTGGAGAAGGAAATGGGAAACTACTACAGTATCTCTGCCAACAGGACCCTGCACCACCTAACTGCCTCCGGGCATCACCTCTAGTATCAAATATAAACTCCCTTTTTATCTTTTAAAGCTCTTCACAATCTGTCCCCTATCTTTTCAGCCTAGTTGGATATTACTTCCTCTCCTGTGTTTTGTGATTCAGCCAAACTGGCCTCCTCTCTGTTCCTCACACAGGATATTCCATTTCCCACCTCCATACATTTGCACTGGCTGTCCCCTCTGCTTAGGATGCTTGCCTCACAGAATTCCTCTCTCTCTTTTTTCAAGATACAGCTCAAGGACCATCTCCTTCTAGTGAAGCCCTTCTGGCCCCTTTAACTACTGATACTCTCCCTGTCAAATTGCCTTGTATTTATTCCCTTTCCATTCTTCTCTATATTCTTATGTATGTCCTTGTTGCACCCCTGTTAGAATATAAGCTCCTTGTGATTGGGAATGGTTTCTTCTATTTGCATCCCAAACATTGAGCACAGTGCCACAATAGGGACTTAATAAATGCCTGCTGATTGATTGATTGCCCAAGGTCAACAAGCTGATAAGCAGCTTTGGGCAGATTTGAACCAAGGCCCTCTGTTTGTATACTTTCCATTGCACTCCCTGCCTCAGGGATGACTTCCCGCGGAAGGTGGAAGGTGTCTCATGAACTGTCTCACGTGGGAAGCTAGGAGTTCCAAGAAGTGAAGGCAAGGAGGGAATGTGTGTAACAATCAGGGGTGTGCTAGGACGGGCTCTCAAGAGCTTAAGAGAGAGTGAACATTTACACTTCTGAAATCACCACAAGCCAGAGCTTGATTTATGACTGTGTTCATTGTCTGAGCTTAGTAAAGGTGATTGAGAAAATGTCAACCATGAAGCTTAAACTTAAAAGTGTGTTCTGTGTACATTGTTTTTCCCTTTGAGAGCCAGGTACTAACGTGTGCCGGCACACTTCTGTTAACAGTTATGACTTCGGTATAGGCTAAATAAAAGGAACCAGTAAAAAAAATGTGAAAAAGCCAATTCCTCTTTTATTTCCACCAGTTATTGTTATGGTCTCCTGATTTTAGTTTTTCAACTAAAATCCCCCAGTCTTTTTTTTTTTTTTAAAGCAATTGGGGTTAAGTAACTTGCTCAAGGTTACACGGCCAGTTATTTCTGGGTGTGGTGCTGAGTATCTGAGCCCAGATTCGATCCCCAGGTCATCCCAACACTGGGGCCGGTGCTCTTACTTGCTGTGCTACCTGGCCGCCCCTAAAATCCCCCCAGTCTTGACCTCTGAAACCAATGGAGTCACAATAATCTTCATAAGTTTCCATCAACTCTTGAAATTATTTCTTGAAGTGAGTAACTAGACTGGTTTAATGACTTCCAGGAGACAATTCCATAGGTGAGGAAGGAGCTGATGTGACGTGATCTTAGCTCCTTGGTTATCCTTATCAAATGAGATGTTTGTAAATTCACTCACTTAGTATAGTGCCCAGCACATAGTAGGTACTATAGAAATATTTATTGCCTTCCTCCTTCCTTAGAAGAATGGTGCCCATATTAAACAGCTAAAGGAGGTGCCATTTTAATTGTTTTATAGCAATGGCTATAATGTAACCACGGACCTGTTAGGGAACATTGATTGTTTTTCGATCATCTTTGTAGGGACAGTGTGAATGCAAGTGGAGTGGTCTTTGGTTTTGTAGTCTTTGGTAAATGGATTACATGGCTGGCATCATGTTTTCCCAAGGGCACAGGTAAATATTTGTATGGGGCTCAACAGCCCGTTTAGACTTACCTGGTGATCAAATTCAAATCTTTTTGCTTGACATTCAAATGTCTTCATAATCTGACTCTCGACTACCTTTTTAGCTTTTCTTTACCTTTCAAACATGCTGTGCTCCAGCCAAACCAGTTTCTGAACATGTCCCAAGTTGAATTCTTCTCCCTGAACTCAACATTACACCCCATGCCTCCATACAAATTATCACCTATGCCTGAGATAAATATATCAGGCTAAGATGTATACAGTGCCTTAAGGTGTGCAAAGTGATTTACAAACATCATCTCGTCTGATTTTCACAACTCTGTGAAAATCCCCATTTTACATTTGAAGTAACCAAGGTTGAGAACGAACAAATGGCTGAGTACATGAACGAAGGAGCATTTATTAAATACTTACTCTTTCTCTGGAACTCTGTTAGATGCCAGAGACACACATATAAAGGGTTCCATCCTCAAGCAATTTATATTCTAATAGGGGAAGATAACACACACACCGGACAGAAGTAGTCAGATATTTTGGATAGGGAAGTCAGTCAGAGGGAATGGTGATCAGAATCATTGGACAATTGAGTGACAATCACTTATGTGAATGGAAGCGTTGATTGGATTACTATTCTTGGAGATAGAGTCCAAAAGTGGAGTAGGAAGCAGAGCTTATGGTTGCAGCAGCATGATCTGGATATGAATGGGGAAGAGGGACGATTGGCTTCAGTCTGGGCAATACAGAGGCATATGGTGGGGTAATGGATAGAGCAGTAGACTTGGAGTTTGAATTTGGCCTCGGACACTTCCTAGACAAGTCACTTAACCCTGTTTGCCTCAGTTTCCTCATCTGTAAAACGAGCTGAAGGAGGAAATGACAAACTACTCCAGTATATTTGCCAAGAAAACTCTAAATGGGGTCGCAAAGAATTGGGCATGACTGAATAAGAGCCCCAAGAACTGGGCAAAATAAGGTGAATGCACAAATCAGAGCCTCAGTCCCTGGGGTGTGCACCTGAGTGCCTGGGGCAGAGGCTGAAAAACAGGCAGCTTGCCATGGAGATGGCCAGAAGTATCTGAGGTGGGATTTGAACTCAGGTCTTCCTAATTCCAATGTCAGCATTCCATGTGCTATTCCTTGTAGACAGCTTCCGTCTTCCTCACCTCCATCCCTCATAATCATCACCCTCCAGGGTCAGGGAGGCACCCTGTCTTCTGTAAAGCATTCTCTGATATGCTCAGTATTCTCCACTTGCTTAAGTCATTTATGTACATATTGTATTCTCTCCTTTATCACTCAGTAGAATGTGAATTCCTTGAAAGCAGGCACCTTTTCCATTGTTTTATCTTTGTTTCTGTTTTTTTTTTTCTTTTTGGAGAGGGGAAGGTAGGGCAATTGGGCTTAAGTGACTTGCCCAAGATCACACAGCTAGTTTTATATTGTGTCTGAGGCTGGATTTGAACTCAGGTCCTCCTGACTCCAGCACCAGTGCTCTATTCACTGCACCACCTAGCCACCCTGTCTTTCTTTCTTTAGCATGATGACTTTCCCCTGGCTCCCAACACAGAGCAGTTGCTTACTAACGGTTTGTTGTTATGATGGCATTTTGTCCCGAGTAGACAAAGACACAACAAAGACTGTATGTCTTCATGTTTGTGATTCACTTCCCCCCTTTTCCATCCCCCCCATAACTGGAAATAATGGTTGTCCTATAGCAGTGGCTTAGTTCGTGAATGCTGAATTGAAATGGATTGCATGTGCATCATAGAGGGTGAGATCTCCATTGACAAGAATGGCGAGATCTAGCTTCTGACTCACATAATACCTTATAACCTAGAGATACAAAGGTCACGTTGCTAAGATTGTAGTATGTGCCCCAAGTGCCATCGATTCTGTCATTCAACGTTTTAGCATTCTTTTTTTTTATTTGAGTTGCAAATTCTCTCCCTTCCTCCATCCCCTCATCTACCCTTCAAGAAGTTAAGAAATATGATGCCCATTATACATGTGAAGTCATACAAAATATTTCTTTTTTTTAAAAGCAGTTGGGGTTAAGTAACTTGCTCAAGGTTACACGGCCAGTTATTTTTGTGTGGGTGTTAAGTATCTGAGCCCAGAACCAATCCCAGATCTCCTGACTCTGGGGGCGGTGCTCTTACTCACTGTGCCACCTGGCTGCCCCATAAAATATTTCTGTATTAGACATATTGCAAGAAAAATAAAGGGAAAAGCAATACGCTTTGGTAATCACTCAGAGTTCATCAGCTCTCATGAGTCAGCCCTTTGGAATTGTCATGGATCACTGTATTGAGGATAGTAGCTAAATCTTTCATGGTTGATTATTGTTACCATGTTGCTATTATGTGGGGCAAGGAGGTGCACAGTGAACAGAGCACTGGCCTTGGAGTCAGAAGGACTTGAGTTCAAATGTATCCTCAGACACTTAACACTTATTAGCTGTGTGTCCTTGGACAAGTCACTTAACCCCAATTGCCCTGCTTCCCTACCTCCAAAAAAAGACACCCCCCCATATTGATATTATGTACAATGTTCACCTGATTTTGCTCATTTCACTCTTCATCAGCTCATATAAGTTTTCCCAGGTTTTTCTGAGCCATACTCCGTGTTATTTCTTACAGCACAACTGCTGTTGTGTTTGTCCTTTGTTTTTGAAGAAGACCATGACATCCAGGAAACGATGACATGACTTGCAGTTGACTTTAATTTGAGCACGACAGTATTCTATCACAACTTGTCCAGCCACACCCCAGCTGATGGGCAACCCTTTAATTTCTAATTATTTGCCACCATGGAAAGAATTGCTGTAAATACTTTTGTATATGTGGGTTTTTTTTAATCTCTGTGGGATACAGATATACCAGTGCTGTTGCTGGATCAAACAGTGTGCACAATTTTAAAGCCCTTTGGGCATAGTTCCAAACCGTCCTACAGAATGGCTAGCACAGTTCACAACTCCACCAACAATGCATTAATGTCCTTATTTTTTCCACATGCCCTCCAGTATTTGTCATTTTTCTTTTCTGTCATGTTAGCCAAAATGACAAGTATGAGGCAGTACCTAAGAGTTGTTTGTTTGCATTTTTTCAATTCCACATTTTAGAAAGAACATTGATACATGAGAATGAAATGCTGTCTTAGATGGAGATTTTCAAGGGAATGCCCCAGGGAATCTGCATTTGACCCTATGCTGTTTATTCCATTTTTAATCAGTGGTTTAGAGATAGGCACTGAGAGGCAGCATGGCCCAGTAAATGGATCTAGTCTTGAAGTCAAAAGGAGCTGAATTCAAATCTCTCATTGGACACACATTGGCTGTATGAACTTGAGTAGGTCACTTAACTTCAGTGACTCAGGCATCTCTCTAAGAGAATACATTACAGAATAAGTTGGTGGTGAACACTGATGAAGGAAGTTTTCTCATAGGAGTTCATTACACCAATGATGGCAGTCCATATGAAAAAAGGTGGGCCTTGGCATAGCTTCCAGGACCAGGGAGGTGGTAGCCCTACTGTTTTCTTTCTTGTTTAGACAACATCTGGCATACTTAGTTCCATTCTAGGGACTACAATTTAGAAAATGCATTGATAAGGTAGAGTGTGGTCAGAGTAGGTAACCAGGAGACTTAAGGATCTTGAGATCATGCCAAAGGAGGACTGGTTGAAGAGGTTGGGAATGTTTTAGCCTAAAGAAAAGAAAACGTAGGGGGAAATTCTCATATGGCGTTCTGTAGAGAGTTAGGAATAAAAATAATAGCTAGCCTTTATAGAGTGCTTTAAGGTTTGCAAAGAGCTTTACAAATATTATCTCATTTGATCCTCACAACAACTTTGGGAGAGTAAGTTGCAGTTGAGAAAATAGTGGTTAAAGGACTTGCCCAAGATCCCATAGTTAGTGTTTGAGGCTGGATTTAACTCAGCCCCTCCTGACTCCAGCTCTCTATCCACTGAACCACCTAGAGGCTGATTGGAGGCCAAATGACTAACAAGCAATAGGTTGGTTAATCACTCAACCAACTAGTATCCAAAACCAAAAAGGAAATAGTTCTCGCACTTCAGGATCTTACATTCTAATGAGAGAGACAATATTATCCCTATTAGCACATAGAAAATAGATAAAAATAGATACAAGTTCATGTGTTACTCCTAGAGAGATGAACAGCATCAATGGGCAGTCACAGCCCAGAGGAATCCCACATTTGGAAAGTACCTTTGGAAGTCTTCTAGGGCGGCATCAAGAAGACATTGGAGCTTAATCACTCTCCTTGGGTGAACTTTCATTGGAAAATCTCTCTATAATTTCTGAAATGGTTTAAAAATAGCTCTCATTGAACGGATCTGTTTCTTATATTCTGGATTAGATTTGTAAAATCTAATTATTTTGTCACTTTGTGTTAAGCTAATGGTAATATTTTATGGAGGATTTTTATGACAAAAAGGAAAAAAAAAGGTCTGTAGCTCTTTCCCTCTTCCTTTCCCATCCTTTCACTCTCTCTAATGCCAGTCCCCTTTTCTTTTCCCTATCAAAAAGTGTTCTAGATATATGATCTAGTGAAATCCCACCCCAGGGAAGCCCTTTGCCTCTTTTGCAAAGAAAGAAAAGAATCAAAACTGGCCTTTAAAAATATCATCTAGATATAAATCAGAGGAATGGAGGGGTTGCAAATGTTTAAATATGGACACCAGAGATCTTAACTGATTGATTTTTTCCAGGATGTCCTGTGTGAGCTTCCATTAAAGTCCTCCTCTGATGCTTCTGGGAGGTGTGGAGGTGACGAGCCTTTGGGACCCAATGTGCAGTCCTGGGGAGGTAGACAATGATCGAAATAATAATAATAACAATAGCTAGTATTTATGGAGCACTTTAAGGTTTGCAAAGCTCTCTTCAAATATAATCTCATTTGAGAATATTCCATGACCCTGGGAGCTAGGTGATATTGTGATCCTATTTGTCTGTCTTCCAAAGACCATCAACCCACTTTCAGAAACTTAACACTAAGAGTTAGGGGTGAGTCTTTTTCTTTTATCATTTTTTTTTAGCCTTAATTTAATTTAAACAAGTAAGTATTTGTGTCAGTGCTATTCTTGGGGCTGACAAAATTGAAGTATTCCTTGTCCTCAAAGAGTTTATATATCACTGAGGAGAGATACATGTCCGCAGACAAATAAATGCAAAGTATAATAATTGTTATAATGATAATTACAGATAGCATTTATACAGTGTTTAAAGATTTACAAATATTGTTTAACTTATTTGATCCAGGCAACAACCCTGTGAGGTAGATGCTCTTATTAACCCTTTTCTTTTCTTTTTTTTGGAGGGCAATTGGGGTTAAGTGACTTGCCCAAGATCACACAGCTAGTTTTTGTGTTAAGTGTCTGAAGCCAAATTTGAACTGAGGTCCTCCTGACTCCAGGGCCGGTGCTCTATTCACTGCATCACCTACCTGGTCCTTAACCCTTTTCTATAGACAAGGAAGCTAAGACTGAGAGTGGTTAAGTGACTTTCCGAGGGTCACACACACAGGTAGTAAGAATCTGAGGCTAGACTTGAAGTCATGAAGGGGAGCCTTCATGATTCCAATCCCAGCACACAGTAGGTGCTTAATAATCACTTGTTTCCATCCTTCCTTAGCATGGGAAGAGTTAGCTTATCAAAATTCAACTATACTAGTGTAAGGTAAGGGGGAAAATACCCTACTAGGAGTCAATGAGGAAATGCTAGGTTATTTCTCCCCTGCCCAACAAACTTCCATTTTCAGAGTCCTCTCCTTTGGCAAGTTTGAAGAATGACATCCCCATATACATAGCAATATCCACATACTACTTTACCTTTTGATCCTTGGCTAATCTGAGGTAATTCAGTGCAGCTAGGTGGCATAGTGGGTAGAGTGCTGGGCCCAGGGTCAGGAAGACCTGAGTTCAAATTCCAGGCTCAGACACTTTTATAAATTTATAATTTTTTATTATATATATATATGTGTGTGTGTGTGTATGTGTCTGTGTCTGTGTGTGTATGTGTGTGTGTTTATAGCTTACGTAAGCTTCCACTAAAGTTCTATTCTGATGTTTCTGGGAAGACATATAACATATATTATAATTTATAATTACATTTATAAATATCTTTTTATAGATACTTTGTAAATATCTATTTATTTATGACACATAAAAAATAAATAGTGTTCATAACTATCAGTATTATTGGGTTTTCTTGCTTCACTCCAGAGAATTGCCAATATCTGTAAAATTCCTTTTAATAAATGCTTGCTGACTCCTTTCTTTCTAGGTAGAGTATCTTAACAGCAATTGTATTATACTACACTATTCATTTATTACTTATAATATCTTGCCTGGTTCATTTTTTCCTGTATATGAGAAAAAATTGATACACACACACACACACACATATATATATATATATAACATCATAGGAATCTAGATTTGGAACTGGAAAGGACCTCAGAGATTATTGTGTGCAATCCCTCATTTTACTCATGAGGAAAATAAGACCAGGGAGGTTAAGTGACATGTGGTATGGTATACAGAGTACTGGGTCTAGAGTCAGGAAGAACTAAGTTTAAACCCAGTCTCAGACATTTCCTACCCATGTGACTCTGGGGAAGTTGCTTTAACTTCTGTTTGCCTCAGTTTTCTCATCTGTAAAACAGGGATAATATTAGTATACCTTCCCCTCCTGGGTTGTTGTGAGGATCAAAATAAACTATTTGTAAAGTGCTTAGCCTTACTATGTCTGGCTATGCCAGACTGGAACATAGTAAGCTCTATATCAATGTTAAATGTTTCTCCTTCTCCTCTACTTCTTCCTCCTCCTCCTTCTCCCCTTCCTCCTCCTCCCCTTCCTCCTCCTCTTCCTCCTCCTCCTCCTCCTCCTCCTCCTCCTCTACTTCTTCCTTCTCCTACTACTCCTCCCCTTCCTCCCCTGCTATCACACAGATAGTGAGTGTGAGAGGGGCATTTGAACCTGAGTCCTCTGACCACAGATAGAAGGTTCTGTATTAATTCATGGTTCAAGCTATTCATTTTA
This sequence comes from Petaurus breviceps papuanus, assembly GCF_028583685.1. Lineage (NCBI taxonomy): Eukaryota > Metazoa > Chordata > Mammalia > Diprotodontia > Petauridae > Petaurus > Petaurus breviceps. The sequence goes on from NW_027185761.1 coordinate 53,572,446, forward strand.
GCTGTGGTACAGAGTATGGGGAGGAGATGGTTATATATCTGTACATGGAGAGTGACACAAGGCTTATAGCTAAATGGATATAATATGGAGTTCATCTATCAGGACATGTATCTTGGACAGGTTACCTCTGGCAGATCTATCATACTGGTAAGCCATGGAGCCTGGCTCTGACGTTGTCCAAAGGCAGTCTACCTAAGTCCAGAGAGGATGAAACCATTTTGGCCATAGGGTACTGACTTTTCCAATAATATTTATTCTCAAAGACTGTCTGCTTGACATCTCCATCAATGGAAGAAATATCTACGCTGAATAAATCACTGGTTCTCAAAGTATTAAAATTAGTCTGGGGCTTGAATGAATTTTTCCTGCAGACCTGAAGGCTGGGATGGGAGGTACAGCCAGAGCAGGGACAAGGACGACATTATGTAAGAAAAAATGTGTGAAGTTGGAGTCTTTAGGTGACTCCTGGTCCTGGTTGGGATTTCAAGGTAGACTGGGCAGAAAAACCAGGAAAGGAGCCTCAGCAGAGTAAGGGAAGTTTTCTTTGCAGAAGATTGCATTAAATCCCCTGAATGTAAGAGCCATTCATTTCTAAACCCCGAGGCCAAGCAGATCCCAATAGTAAACAATTTAATCCAGCTTATTATATTGTAACACTTCATTTCTAGAAGGTAGTTTTCTGCCACTAACAGAGCAGAGAGACATCACTGATAATGCACCCAAGCCTCCTGTTGGTCAGAAAAGTCATTTTGAAAACTGCCAGAGGGATTAGGTGGGCTCTCTCTCTCTCTTTCTCTCTCCTCTCCTCTCCTCTCCTCTCCTCTCCTCTCCTTATCCCACTCTTACCCACCTCCCTCCTCTCCCCTCACTTCTCCCTCCCCTCTCCCTCCCCCCCTCCTTTCCCCTCCTCTCTCCTTCTCTCTCTTCCTCTCCCTCTCTCTCTCTCTCTCTCTCTCTCTCTCTCTCTCTCTCTCTCTCTCTCTCTCTCTCTCTCTCTCAGTCCCAAGCTCCTAATTTCTAGTTCACCTGTTTATATATATGTTCACCCTACTAGAATGTAAGCTCCTTGAGGCCAGGGGTTGGTTTCCTTCCTTCCTTCCTTCCTTCCTTCCTTCCTTCCTTCCTTCCTTCCTTCCTTCCTTCCTTCCTTCCTTCCTTCCTTCCTTCCTTCCTTTTTCCCTCCTTCCTTCCCTTCTCTCTTTCCTTCTATCTTTTTCTCTTTTCCTTCACCCTTTCCCTTCCCTTCCCTTTTTTTTGTAGTCCTAGCATTTACTGCAGAGGCACAAACAAAGGACTTAATAAATACTTTTAAAAATTCATTTTTTCCCCATCACCTCCCTGTGAGGAGGGCCCCTTCACCAATACAAGTCCAGCTTTAGTCTTAGAAAATTGTCTGGGGCCCCGAGAGTTTAAGTGACCTGCCCCCATTCATTTGTCCAAGTCAGATATTGAAACTAGGTTCTTCTGCTTTTGAGTTCCTTTCTCTATCCCCTCTTCTTGGGAAATTAGAGAGGATGTTTCGAGATCTGAAGTATCTCCCTCTCTAACTTGCCATTTTCATTCCTTCAAAAAAGAGAGAGAAGAGCTTTCGTGAGGCATTTGTTCTTAAATTAACTAAAGAAATGTTTCCACCTAAATTGCAAGGCTAAATGTCTTCCTCAAAGTCAGTTAGTTCCGGAAAAATATTCTACTTGGCAAGGAATAGAATGCTACCAAGCGAAAACACAAAAACCCAACACCCAGCATTTTTTCCACCTCTGATATTTACAGAATGAACCCACTCTTCCTGTCACTCTGCCCACAACAGACCGCATAGGGTCAGCAGGGCTGCTCTCACTTACTACTTTTGATTTTAATTAAAAAAAAATGTTCAAACTAGAGCCTGGCATCTGGTTATTTCAACAATAGAGCTTTTTTGAATCGGTGTTGAGAAAACTTCCTTCAATGTGCCGATAAACCAGTGGGGCACCAACCCAAAGAAAGCTTGGGGGATCTTCAGAACTTGGTTTATCCTAGTCCCCTGGCCCCCTGCCCCGTATGAGTAGCTCAGTGATGTCAGAATTGCTCTGACAGAGCTGCTCTCTCTTGGGTTTCAGGACAAACTTGTTTACCTCACATTCCTCTCTTTCCCACTCCCCATGCCACCAAAAAGGGACCCCCAAGGTGGGTCTTTTTCAAACGATCCAGTAGAACAGGGAAACATTTTCCCCACAAGGAGGAGATGTGGTCTCTGCCTGCTGGAAAACAGGGCTGGGCAGGGGCAGATGGTCTCCAAGTCCCTGAGGAAATGGAGAAAGCCTTTGATCATGTGGTCGTCATGATCAATGTTATTGGAATGTAGCATTAGAGCTGGAGTAACCCACGTGTTTCATCCAATTTCCTCATTTTAGAGATAAGGAGCCTGAAGCCCAGAGAGGTTGTGATTTGTCCAGTGTCACCAAGTGCATAAGTATCTGAAGCTGGATTCAGCTCAGGGGATTCTGACTCCTACATGGAGCCCTAGCTAGGTAGAAGAAGGGTCTGACTGGTGGGGTCTAGAGCTCCTTTCAAGATGTCAGAGCACCTCAGACCTCCTTGCTAGGTCTCAGCAAATCTCACACAATCCATTTCAACAACAGTTCAGCAAGCACTCATTAAGTTGTGACTGCTTGGAAGGTCTAGGGTTCAGTGCTAGGGGAACCAAGGTACAACCAAAGACAGCAAACTACCCTCCCCGCCCTCAAGGAACTTACCATCTAATAGGGAGGACGTGACACAAATAAATAAACACTAACTACATAAGGGGGGTCTCGTACAGAGGAAAGGGCACCGTTATTATATGGAGGATATTGAGCAGGAGCATGGTATAATGGAGAGAGCTGACTTCAGAGCCAGGAAGATCTCAGTTCAAGTCTAGCCTCTGAAGCATTCTAGCTTTGTGACAGATCACTGGGGCAACTCTCAAACACCAAGTTGCTAGATAAAAGATTGATACAAGAAGCTGGTTCCTCACTGGGAGTTCCCTCCATCAATGAAATCTTAGGTCTGGTTCCTATCTCACATACTGAAAGAAGAGGGATGGAGACTTCTAAACACGGTGTTAAGAAATATGCAGAGGAAAAGATCTCTTTTGGTTGGTGGGGGGTCCGGGGGGGCGTCATCATTTCTTTTTGTTGGGGGGGGCGTAGGGGAGGCGTCATCATCTCTTTTGGTTGGGGGGGTCTCAGGGGAGGCATCATCATCTCTTTTGGTTGGTGCTGGGGTCTCAGGGAAGTCATCATCATCTCTTTTGGTTGGTATGGGGGTCTCAGGGAAGGCATCATCATCTCTTTTGCTTGGGGGGGTTCTCAGGGAAGGCATCATCATCTCTTTAGGTTGGTGTGGGAAGGCATCATTGAGGAGGCTTTACCTGAACACAGTCTTAAAGGAATATAAAGATCTCAGTGGGAGAAGATTACAAGGGAGTAGCTTAGCACAGTGCACCTGGCACCAAGTAGGCATTTGATAAATGTTTGTTGATGGACTGATTGAATACATTCAGATAGGGGACAGTCTGTGTAGAGAGGTTGGACATGGGGGGAGGAGACGTGGGTTAGCTAGCAGCTCACTTTAGCTCACATGTGGAGTGTAGGAGTAAGACTAAGGTGAAATAAGATGGGGAAGGTAGACTGGAGCCAGATGTCAGGGGGTTTATATATCAGGCTAAGGAGACCTTTATTCCAGGCAAAGAGGAACCACTGGAGGCTTTTGAATAGGAGAATGTCTCAAAGAATGACTTGGTCGTTACAAGCTTATGTAGGTATGAAAGATTTATTGTAGAGAAAAGGGAAGGAAAGCAGGGAGGCTAGTTAGCCAAAGTTCAAATAGAGAAGTAAGGGATAGAAATAAGAACAAGGTAGACTGACAAGACTACACCTGATGGGAGAGAGGGGGTGAACCAGATGAAAGAGTTAAAGATAACTGAGTGTGGGTGACTTGGAGAATGGAAGTGGCGTTGACAGAAATAGGGAAGTTGCCAATTTGGGGGGGGGGAGATGAGGTCAGTTTGTTCTGTGTTGAGTGCTGATATGGAGGAGGAGAGGTCCAGCAGTTGGTTAGAAGTGGGTCCCTTGGGGACATATCCAGGATAGATCTGTAGATTGAAGAGTAATCTGTACATGGCATCTCATCTCTTTTTTTTCTCTCTTTTTAATTTTTTAGTTGACATCATTCATTTCCACAAGCTTTTGAGTTACAAATTTTCTCCCCATTTTTCCCTACCCACCACCTCAAAACAGCGATCCCACTGAATATCCCCTCCCCCAATCTGCTCTCTCCCATATCTGACATCTCATCTCTTAACTTCATGTATTTGCACTTGTTTGTCTCTCATGCCTGGAATTCTTTCTCTCTACATCTTCTCTTTTGGCTTCCTTTAAGTCTCGGCTAAAACCTACTATCACAAGCCTTCCCCAGGCTCCTCTAATGCGACTGTCTTCCTTCTGAGAGCATCTCCAGTTTATCCTGTAGATAACTTGTTTGTTGTTTCTTGTACAGTGTCTCTCCCATTAGACTGTAAACTCTCTGAGAACAGAGACTGTCACTTTGCCTTTTTTGTATCCCCTATGCTTAATGCAATGCTTGGAACATAGTAGGCACTTAATTGATTGACTGCATAAATGTGTTTAATGCAGTCATGGGAGTGAATGAAATTAACACAAAGACTATAAAGAAAGAAGAAAAGGAAAAAAAAGCCACAAGGGTCCATTCATGCTTAGGGTTGGGGAAGTGGAAGATGGGCTTGCAAAGGAGATCCCAAAAGAACAGTCAGACAGGCAGGAAGAGAACAGGAGAAAACAATGTCACAGAAACCTAGAGAGAGGGGATTTTAAGAAAGGGTGTGACCAATAATGTTAAATGCTGCCGAAAGGTCAATGAGAATGAGGAATGAGAAATAGGAATAAGGAATGAAAATGAGGCAATGAAGAAATAATTCTAGACCCAGTAGGGAGCAGTTTCACCTTGCATGAATTGGATGAGTGATAAAGAAGAGAATGTTTATCTCTTTCTAGAAATTTCGCAGTTAGAAAGAGTCAGGAAAGAAAGCTGAGGGGTAGCAGGGTCAACTTAATCTTTTCTTCCTTTCTTTCCTCCCTCCCTTCCTTCCTTCCTTCCTTCTTTCCCTATGACCAGGAAGATTGAGCCTTTTGGAAGTTAGATAACTCACCATGTTTCCCTTCTCCTCTTCTTCCTCCTCTTCTCTTCCTCCTCTTCCTCCCCCTTCTCCTTCTTCCTCTCTCTGTCTCTCCAGATAGACCTAACCTAGTCCAGGAGACAATCTCTAAGGAGAGCAGAGTAGTTAGCATTGTGACTTCTTCTCTTGCTCTTTTACAGGAAGCCCTGGAGATGGATGGGCAAGATTTCTGATTTATCAAAGCTTAGTCCCATGATCCCTCACATCCAGGTACATTTAGACAAACTCATGTGGATATCTATCTATATCCATCTATCTAAAACCTGCATGGGCAATGCACATATACACATTGTGTGTGTGTGTGTAATGATTAATTATGTAGAAGTTCACAAAATCTGTGGCTTTTGCTTTCTATGTCTATGATACCTTGGACATTTCACAAATCCTCAGAAATAAAAATAATTAGAAAAAAAAAAAGAATGGGTCATGCCAGACTGACTAGTGCCGCAAAGAGTGGGACATGACTGAAACATCTCAGCAACATGTCACACATTCTGGTTTTTTTGGAGAGCTGGTTATTAAACATTTATTAACATACACACTAAAAAATAAAGATAATCAGCTGGCTTTCTCTTGGTTCTTTGACCTCTGATATTCTATGGTATAGCACTTTTGTGAAAACAGCCCCTTTAGCTGAAGTACTGCATCTTCATATTTTCAGTTTGCCTTAGCCTCACTCCCCCATCATGTACCTAATGGACTCAGACTGGCAAAGAATGAATGGACTAGACAGGTGAGGCTTGTCAGCTGTCCTTGGCAGAACTCCATGACATGAGTATCATTTAGCAGCCATTTTCATAGAAGGGATTTGAGCTTTGCTTCTACACGCTCACCCCAATCCATCCTGTGTGCACTGAAGGATACTGGCATTTTGGAGTCTACATATGCTTTCCATTGGGACACACTTGGTGATGTGATGAAGGAGGATGAATGCATGAAGCATTATTTAATGAGAACAGACGTATTTCCATTTCAGGAGCAGCCCTTGTTGGGCTTCACCATTCACCAGAGCAGAGAGAGGGGGCGGGGTTCCTCCTGAACTCAGTTGGAAGTCTCTTCTCAGATAAGCTTCACAGAACACTGAGCAAGAATAGAAGCTGGACCTTTTCTGTTGCATTAACAATTCCCCCCCACCCCTTTCACAAGCTGCCATGCTTTTATCCCCATGGAATGAGCTTGTCTTAAAAAGAGTGTCAAACCATGTTGAATTGGACCCCACCAGTTGGAACTGGGTGTAAAATTGTAGGATTATGGGCTAAAGGTTCCCCTTCCCTTTCCATGGAGAAAGAAGTTGCCAAGTACATGAAGAGTGTAAATAGATCGTGAAGGGAAATATTTAACTTAATTACTAGAACAAATGGGTTAAAACAATTGAGCAGAATCTATTTCCTGTTGTTACCCAACACTAATCTAAGCGGGCTGGTTTCTCACTTTCTCTGCAAATCTCCTACCCATTCTAGCCTCTGGGACTTTGCCCAAGCTATTTCCTTGTAATTCCCTACCAACTCCTTTTCTTCTCCAAATCCTATCCATCCTTCAAGGCTCAGCTGACCTCCCACTTCCGCCATGAAATCAAATCCTCTAGTTCACATGATAGCTCCCTTCTCTGGAGTCTCACAGTATTTCAGTTCTTAATCAGGAAGCTTTGTTCAGTTCTCTAATTATTTAACATGCATATGCCTTGTCTCCTCAACTAGAATGCAGTCTACTTGTGGAAAAGAGCCATGTCAAATATAATAACATCTCACTCATCCAGTGGTCAGAATTGTGGCAGCCTTCACCTGGGATCTGTGATGTGATTTATTGTTATTGTTATGTATCATATGTTAGATATATGTTATATATATAACTATACACTTATATATATATAAAACTAAATTTCTATATAACTGGTTTTCTTTACAATTTTAAGTATTTTTATTTCATGCATTTTAAAATATGATTAAGAGAAGGGGTCCATTGGCTTTACAGATATGCCAAAAGGGTCCTTGAAGAACACCTGTTCTGAAATGTAGCCAAGAATGTGAAAGTAAGTATAAAAGGCTTCTGAAAGGGTAAAAACAGTTATTACAAACCCCACACATAATGAACTTTACTGACAGCCTGAATGTCTACTGCTTCATTTTATTATTTGGGACAGCAAGGTAGTGTGAGGGAGAGACATAGAGACAGAGACACACACACACACATACAGAGACAGAGAGAGAGACAGAGAGACAGACAAAGACAGATACAGAGACAGATAGAAACAGAGAGAAACAGAGACAGAGAGACAGACA
>NW_027185761.1:53579946-53595302 GCF_028583685.1 Petaurus breviceps papuanus
ACAGAGACAGATAGAAACAGAGAGAAACAGAGACAGAGAGACAGACAGAGACAAAGACAGAGACAGAGAGACAGAGACAGACAGAGACACAGAGAGAGCTCCATTTGGAATTAGGAAGACCTCAGTTCAAATCATACCTTAGGCACTTAACTGTGTGGGTCAAATAGCCCTAAATGCCTTCCTAGCCCCTGAGAACATGATTGTATCACAACAGGACCACAAGGTGTGGGAGGCAGTGTGTTACAGTGGATAGAACGCTGGGGTGCATTTGCGGGGAGATTTGTCTCTGATATAACAGCTGTGTGACCCTGGACAAATCTCTTAACCTCTCAGTGCATTGAGTGGTAACTCCTTAGGACTTATTGGATAAGCCATAGATGGGCTCCATTTTGCACAGTGGGAGTTCCCATGCTAGGAATTCTGAAATCACAGATTCTTCATGTATCATAATTGATATTCATAATTTTGTCCATGAGACATTAAATGAATGAGTTCTTAATTAGTTTGAAAGAATCTTAGATGCTCAGAGTCATCTAATGACATTGCACAGAAAATCACTTGTGAATGGGTGAAGAGAAACAATCCCCAAAAATGCTGACATAGGTTTTTGCTTTTTTTTTTTTTGAGGGGCAATTGGGGTTAAGTGACTTGCCCAAGGTCACACGGCTAGTTTTTTTGTGTGTGTTAAGTGTTTGAGGATGGATTTGAACTCAGGCTTCCTGATTCCAGGGCCGGTGCTCTATTCACTGCACCACCTAGCCGCCCCTTGACATAGGTTTTTAATCTGGAAATTTCCTTAGAAAGGAAGGAGTTGGATAAAAAAAAAAAAATTATGGGCCAACAAGTGTGCATTTGGAAAACTTCTATAGATTGGTATTTCCTAAAATATATCATAAAGACCTCTCAGATTTCTACAGTTTCCATAGGCCACAAAGTATTGCATGTGAAACCCCTACTGTGTATTCCCCAGGACCGGAAGGTGCTAACAGAGATGAGAGAAAAAGATAGGAACTAAATTTGGAAACATTATTCTGAAGGAAAAAGAGTATGGACCAAAGTCATTTGGTGGAAAGTATAGAGATAGAATGACATTAAAAAAACCAACACTGGCTGTTGGACATTTGGGAAGCAAGAAGTGAAAAAAAAAATCCCTGAAAATGAATATCTATGATTTCTAAAGTAGAAATTCCCATTAAAATATTTTCTGATTAACCAGAATGCCTTGTCAATGATGATTGCAGTTTAAGAAAATATTCATCAATCTGTATGCTGTAAATCAAACATAATGCATTCTTCAAGGGATGATGGCTAGAAAAACAATGATTTGAACTTGTTAAAAGTTCATTACAAAAACAAAATCATTTTCATGGCAAGTAGTGTATACTTTCTGTTTATCACCAGATGGTCCTAAATGAAATATAACCTCAAGTCTGGGTTTCATGGCTCACATCTCTAGTCCCTGCTATCCGGGAGGCTGAGGCAGTTGGATTGCTTGAGCTTAAGAGTTTGGAAGAGCAGTGGGCTAAGCCACATTAAGTCTGGCACCAATATTTGGATTCTCTGGGAGTAGGGGTTTATGAGACTGCTGAAGGAGAGGCAAACCAAGCCCAAGCCCAACCCCATGGCTTCCATGCCAAGAAGTAGCGGTATTGAGCTTGGTAATGGCTGCTGCTTCTCCAGCCTGGGCAAGAGAGGGAGTCCCAGCCTTAAATAAATGAAGGCAGCCTGAGACATATATGACCCAGTCACTGGAACTTGGATCTTCTCTCATTAACAAGAGATTTTATAATTTAGCATCTTCGAAACATTACAAAATTATCAATGATAATAGTGATTTGATTGCGTCTATTAAGGTTCCCAACAAGGTAAGATCTAAAATTGAGGTGATAACCTATACGGTGCTAAGAGGTAAAATACTTATTTTTGTGGTGGTGCTTTTTAAGACAAGCTTTAAATTGTTAAAGAAATAATGGAGGTAAGGTGTTTCAGAAGACCCCTGATCTTGAATCTCGCCTCTTTGACTAATTGGCTGTGTGACTTTGGACAGGTCATTTCCCTTCTCTTGGTCTCAGCTTTCTCCTCTATAAAACGATGGTGTTGAAACTGGATGATCTCTAGAGTTTTTTCCCACACTAATGCTTTATAATTCTTATCAAAAAGTAAATCCCTCTCTGGTTAGTATGGAGAGGACAAGCTAGCACAGAGCACTGGACCAGGAAGACTGGACTCTTCTTCCTGAGTTTAAATCCAGCCTCAGATACTTAGTACCTGAGTGACTCTGGGCAAGTCACTTAACCCTGTATGCCTCAGTTTACTCATCTGTCAAATGAGCTGGAGAAGGAAACGGCAAACCATTCCAGGATCTTTGTCAAGAAAATCCCAAGTGTTGGGGGCGGTTAGGTGGTGCAGTGAGTAAAAGCGCTGGCCCTGGAGTCGGCAGGACCTGAGTTCGGTTCCAGCCCGAGCCACTTAAGACCCACACAAAAATACTAGCCGTGTAACCTTGGGCAAGTTACTTAACCCCAAATTGACCTCCAAAAGGCAAAAAAAAAAAAAAAAATCCCAAGTGTGGTCATGGAGAGTCAGATGGGATTGAAACAACTGAAAAACATTGTTCATAATTATTTAATCTCATTCATTTGAACTAATTGGGGACTGGAGAGAAAGATCAATCTAAATTAATGATTACAGGAACATAAATTTAAAGCTGTAAAGGATTTTAGAGGTCGTTTACTCCAACCATCTCATTTTACATATATGGAAACTGAGGCTCAGAGACATAAATTGGCTGGCCCAGGGTGACATAAATGATAAGCATCAGAAGGATGTTGACTCGAAGTTCAATATACTTTTTCCATCATGGTAGTCTGAATCATTTTTTAAAAATTAAGTTTTGTCATTTTCAAGCGCATATGATGATAAGAACCCAAGAAATCTTACCAAGTGTAGGCCATGGCAGGTCTAGTTTGTTGAGCAGACAGGAGTCACTGGTAATCAGTGCACTTATTCTTTCTTTGCCCATTAATTCATTAATTGACCTATAAGTATTTGAGCCTTCTGTGATTGAGGAGGACGCCCTCCCACCTTTTTGCATCTTATTTCACTCTTTATGCCAGTGAAACTTGGCTGTACCTTGTTCCCCCCACCTCTGTCTTTTGCTTTGGCTGAACAAATGTCTCCCCATTTCTGAAACGCTCTCCCTCCTCATCTTCCCTTCTTTGTTTCTCTGGTTTCCTTTAAGTACCATCTCCTACAAGAGGTCTTCCCTGATTATCCCCAGCTGTTCTCTTTCTTCATCCGCCTCTTAGAATTACCTAGTTACTTTGGATAGGATGTGAATTTATTCATCTGAGTATGCGTTCTATCCCATCAGGAGAACAGAAACTCCTTGAGGGAAGGGATGGTCTCATTTTTCCCTTTGGATTCTCAGCATTTGGCACAGGCTTTCACACACAGTAGGTGCTTCATAAATACTTGCTGAATTTTAAGAATTAAATATAAGCATGTAAGTACACAATTGGGAGAGTTGGCTAGTAAAGGAGACTAGAGATTTTAATAAATTACAAGATCAATATCATTGTGGGGAGGAGGCCAAAAAGTAAATGGAACCTTTCTGTTTGTTTATTTTGACTGGATCTAGGATTTCATTGCTATAGAAAGCTCCTAGGCAGTCAGTCAATAAACACTTATTAAGTGCCTACTGTGTGCCAGTCACTGTGATGATAATGATGCCAGCCACATATACTCACTGGGGATACAGAGAAGACAATTCCTGCTCTTGAGATGATATTCGAATGGAGGAGACAATATGTGAAAAGCTATATACAAACAAGCTATATACAGGATACACTGGGAATACAACAAAGGGAAGGAGGTGGAATTAAGGGGGAGTAGGAGAGCCTTCCTGTAGAAGATGGGATTTTGGCTGGGGCTTGAAGGAAGGCAGATCAGAACTGAGTCTCCAATTGAAGGTCAGAGAGAATTGCCTGGGGAAATTGAGAAGCAACAAGGTAAGTCACTTAGGGCCACACACCCAGTATATGTACAGGCAAGGCTTTTGGATGCTGAGGCCAGTTCTCTATCCACTATGCCGCACTGCCTCTTTGTGACCTTAGGGTCTATAAATAGAAGAAAAGCCCCCAGAGTGAAGGAGGGGATGGTCCCATGATACCCTGTCATGGTGCAGACCACATCTACAGCACAGGACTTGAGTCTGGTTGCTACACATTAAGACTCTTGTCAACTGAAAGCTAAGCAGAGGAGAATGACCAGAACTGGAGGAACTTTGAAACTGTCTTGCTGGTTGCATTGAGGGGCCTGGGAAGGTGGAATTGGAGAAGAAAAGACTAGGGGACAGGAGGGGTGGTGGAGAGATTCATTATCCCTTGTTATCTGTTCCTGCCAGCACAATTTCCCTCTTATGCCATTGGGAGTAATTCTACACTCAGTAACCCCTTATTAAATAGCGATCATATCTAATCTTGTGTTTCTTTCTGCATGTGACTGTGGAGGAAGAAATGAGTTAAAAGCACTAACAAGTCCCATATGGTCTTGTCTTGAATGGTATAAAGAGGAAGAGATGAACAAAACGGATGTAGAAATGAGGCTTCCAAGGCGGGAAAGGGCAATGATAGCCGCAGGTCTCTCCTTCCTCTTCTACACTCCAAACCGATCCTCCACCTCAGGCATGCCAGGGAGAGGGGTTGTAGAGCTCTGGAGACAGCCCATTGTGCATATGGTATAGTGGGAGGGGTTATGGTGTAGGAAGTCAGTAGACCCGGGTTTGAATCCCGGCCTGGCTAGTTCTACCTCATGGGATCTCAGGCAAGTCACTTAACCTTCATTCCTTCCCTATAAAACAAGGGCTGTTGACCTAGGGATGCTGGTCTCTTCCTATCTTATTATTTATAAACTGGCTTGGCCACTTACTACCTCTGTGATTTTGGCCAGTCACATACCCCTTGGGCTCTAGCTTCCTGTTCTATAAAAGGAAGGGTTTGGAGCCAATAGCCTTAGAGAGCCTTTTCAACTTTAGTATCTTACTAGTGGTAAAATCTTCATTTCAAAAGGCAAATCTATGATAATAATCTTTGTTTTGAGGCATTTGAACCCAGCTACAGAACTAGGGTAGGGTAGGGGTTGAGGTAGGGGCTGGTAGCTACATTGGACTTGATCCATGTTCTTTTTTTCTTGGCTAGAAACAAGGGAGAATAAATGACCGTTAAGTATGTGGGGATACCTAATGGGGTAGGGGGGACCAATTATCTCAATCCATTCCCACTTAATCGCTGGTGTTTAAAATTTTAGGATTTTCTGAACATAGTTAAACAGATTCTTTGGGCGTTAAGCCCATGGAATAAGCACTAAGAGAAATGCATGGATGAGTAGGTAGAAAGAAATAGATATAGTTAACCCCAAAGAGGCAATTTAAAAAATCATTCTCTGACATCTTCTTACCTTTGTACTTAATACCATATGGCAAAATGCTTTCCTATTTTGCTGTAGTTTCCCTGGCCAAAAAGAGATAAGTGATACAAGTAAACTTAAGAAATACCACTAGAATTTGTTCTCCTTAATTCTGCAATATTTGATACAAGTAATTGTGGGGCATGATAACAAAATGTGGCGCTGGGGATTTAGGGGAATAAGTCATTGGTAGGAAAAATCCAGTTTTCTCCCTCAGCTCCATTTTTCAGAGTAGATACTACATGGCCCCTAATTCCTCCCCTCCTCTCCCCTCCCCTCCCCTCCCTTCCCTTCCTCCCCTTCCCTTCCCCCCCTTCCCTTCCTCCCCTTCCCTTCCCTGTCCTTCCCTTCCCTGTTCTTTGTCTGTGGTACAAATGCATTAACACCAGCTTCACAAGGTTGTTATGTGGACAGTACTTCAAAAACTTAATAAGGGCAAGTTTTGTTTTTTTTTTTTTGCTTTTTGGAGGGCAATTGGGGTTAAGTAACTTGCCCGAGGTCACATGGCTAGTTTTTGTGTTAAGTGTCTAAGGCCGGATATGAACTCAGGTCCTCCTGACTCCAGGGCCAGTACTTTACTCACTGCACCACCTAGCCACCCCTGGCAAGATTTTTTAAAATACAAAAATGAATAAGATATAATTCTTGTCCTCAGGGAGTTTACAATCTATCAGAAGAGATTAAAATATATACACACAGCACTAGAATGGAAATGTCACATGATCAATGTCAAATATTTTAGGAGAGGAGAGAGTTGTCTTTCTGATTGGGAGAGCCAGGGAAGACTTCATGATGGCAGTGGGCCTTCCAGGATGAGCAGGATTTTGGTAGAAGGAGGCAGGCAGAGTGAGAAGGAGGACATTCCAGGTAGAGGAAATACCCATGAGTAAAGCTGTCAGAGTCAGAAGGCCAAAGGCATGTTCTAGAAATGATGAAGAAACTAGTGGGGCTGTTGTGTAGAAAGTAATTTATTCTGTAGAAGAGTAGGATGTTAAGACTTGGAAAGGTAGTTTGGGACCAGGTTGTTGAGGGCTTCCAATGCCAAGCTAAGTAGTTTGACTTTTTAAGATCATAGATGAAAGAGTTGAAAGGGACTTTACTCCACTCTCTTAATTTCTACATGAAGAATCTAAAGCCCAGAGAAATTGTAATTTACTCAAGGTCACACAAGCCATATATGAGGGAGACAGGATTTGAACCCAGGTCCTTTAACTGCAAATTCATTGCTTCTCCCACTGTCCTATATGTAATATATCAACTGTAATGTTCTTCTTGATTGCCCCTTGGACAAGTTCCAATTTCAGATCTTCAGAGACTGGCATTTTATGACTTGTAGACTTATGTGCCGAGCGATGTTAATAATAATGAAATTAGTTATGTCCCTGGTACTGTGTTAAGTGCTTTATAATTATCTTGTTTGTTCCTCAAAACAACCCTGGGAGGTAGGTGCTATTGGCCCCATTTTAAAAACGGGGAAAAGCAGTTAAGTGACTTGCTTAGGATCACACAGATAGTAAGTATCTTAGGCCAAATATGAATTCAGGTCTTATTGACTCTAGGCCTAGTGTGCTATCTATTATCTAGCTCGCTGATTACTCATATTTTAATATGATGGTCTTAGGAATGACTGATTTTATAGTGATTTTTAGAACAATGTTGGTATCATGGAAAATAGACTTAGACCTTAGTGGAGGGAAATCTTAGCAGGTCAGGTAGTCTAACTACCTAATTTTACAGATTAGGAAACTGAGACCTAGAGAACTGAAATGCCTCGTCCAAGATTTATATTCATTGCAAAACAACATAGAAATGGGTAGCCAGCTTGCCCAGGAATGATAGGTAGACTCATGAAGTCTTGCTGATTTTTTGATTCTATGAAGTTTTTCCTTTGTGTGAGCCTCAGTTTCTCCATCTGTCAAATGGGGGTCAGACTATAGATGATCTCTAAGATTTCCCCCACCTCTAGGTTCCATGATCCACCTCCAGGTTCTATGATGCTCTAAGAGTTGAACTGATACATTTAAATTCAGTGCCTAGTTAAGGTCTTCTTTCTGTAGGTTCCTTTACAGATAAACATTTGGTATGCACGTCACCTATTTGTTGCTGCTTGGGCAATTATGATCAGGGCTTTGGGTTGAAAGCAGTGAGAAGTTTAATGCATCTTTTAGAGAGCTTTCTTATCCACCCTCTCCTGAGTTCCTCCCAGCAGCCTTCCCACTTCACTCTCTTGGGATTCTTGGTCTTCTGCTGTTCTTTCCCCCACCTTCCCCCCCCTCCCCCCCCCGGCTTTGGGGTGTGGCAGATGTGCTAGTGACTAGCGATGTGCTGAGACAAGCCAAGAAGATCCCAAGCGGCATTTTTGGGGGAACAGGTTGGAACCAAAGCCTTGTGGGTTGCAGTCCAGAAACAAATATGGTGCAGGATATATACCTGGTGCTTCTTTCTCCTTAGACTTTGTCATCATGCTCGAGCTGTCTCTTCACTCTGCAACATCCCTCAACTCCCACAGCAACCTTCCATTGGAGAATTGCTCTTGGAGAGGGCCCCAGGCCAGCCAAGTTTCATTCCCCTCTCTCAAAGATTGTCAGAAAATACTCCCTCCCTTCTCCACCCCTCCCTTTTGAACTCCCCTTTTTTGGTATTGTTTTCCCTCATTAGAATGTAAGCTACTTGAGGGAAGGAGTTGTCTTTCCTTTGACTTGCAGTTATCCCTTCCACACGGAGGAAGGAGGAGCGTTAGGGGCACTGGGTCCCCAAGATCTAGGAAATCCATGTAAAATTTCTTAGCCCTCCCTTCATACCAGAGAAGAAGTCAGAATTTTTTCTTTTTCTTTTATGGGGTGTTTACGGTACCTTATTGTAAAATTTGGGTTAAGTATTTGGTTACAGGCTCTGTGTCATTTGCTGGCCTTTGTATGCCATCTGTGGCTTCTACAAAACCCCCCAATTATTCCCATTTAATTTCTTATGCCAACCCCATGATACATCAAAACCACGATGGGGAAAGTCATAATGTGGAAGAGATAGCTGTATTTGTATCTGCAGCCTTTAACACACTGCCTGGCACGTAGGGTTTGGTAAACATTGTTACCTATCCAAATGGCCCAACATAACTTCAGCCAAGTTTATAGCACTGAGAGGTTGTGATAAGTAGTTAACAACAAAGTTGTTGACAGATTCAAAAATAAACTTAAATGCTGAGATATATAATGAGACATATGGTCTACTGGAAACCAAGGCTTTCCTAGTGTAGGTGGTATTTGCAACACAGTGACCTCTGGGACCATATTGTTGCATCGAGAGATGCTGGTGGAAATACAATTAGAAATAAATTGAAAACCAGAGTTGGAAAGGACCTCTAACGTGTATTTGAATAAGAATTCTCACTTAGGACTTACCTGACAAGTGGTCACTCTGGTCTTTGCTCAAAGGCGTCCAGTGAAGGGAAACACTTTACCGTGTCTTTTCCCACTTCAGAAAAAGATACTTGATGTGAAAAGACTTAAAAACACATTCTGCAATCACATTCCAACTCCCAACCATTTAGTGAATTAATCAACAAAGCTTCTAGTTCCATTCCAAATGAACTTCAGACCCTCAGTACAAATGTATGCCAATACATGAAGGATTTGTGATTTTCATCAGTACAGGGAACTCTGCATGTGAAGGCTACCTCCAGTGTGGAAGATTGCAGCCCTCCTACAACCAGTACAATTGGAAGTTGCCTAAGGAGTCAGGGAATCCCAGTTCAAATGCTGCCTCTGATGTTCACCGCCTGTGTGACCATGGGTCTCAGTTTCCTTACCTGTAAAATGAATGGGTAGGACTGGATGGCCTCTGAGGTTCCTTCCAGCTCTATGTCTCTGCTCTGATGAGCTGCCTGTCGAGTGAGGGATGTGGAGATCAAGTGACTTCTCTGGAGTCATTCAACTCTCACGAGTTGCATATAGGATTAGAACCCAGGCCTTATTAAATCCAGGCCTAGAATTCTATTCGTAATGCCACACTAATTCTCTCTAGTCCATATGTAAGATACAAAAAAATCCCAACCTAATTAAGACCCTATTTCTTTAGTCCATCTGAACCTTACCTAGCTTCAATATTTAAGGCTTTTCATGAATATTTGTTGATTTCTATGCAAACTCAGTGCTGACAATTAAGTGGTACTTTCTGGAAACAAAGTGCTATTCATGCACCTTCTCATTGGTCCTGGCATTATTTGGAGGGCTATTTCAGAATGACCATTTCCATTGTTTGATTGGGATTCTTGTCTATCAGTATGGAAAAGGCACAAGATGGTGCCTCTTTCTAGAAATGTTAGGAAGTCTTCCATTCTACTACAGTGGATAGAATGCTAGACTTAGAATCAGGAACACATCTGGCACTTTCTTGCTGTGCTGCCATAGCAAGCCATTTCATCTCTCTAGATCTCAGTTTCCTCACCTGTAAAATTGGGATAAGAATACCCACTGCGCCTGATGGGGTGCTTGAGATCACGCCCACTTTACAGGATTATTGGGCTTAAATAAGCTAATCGGTCAACAAACATTTATTAAACACCTATTACTTGTCAGATCCTGTGCTAGGTACTGAAATACAAAGACAACTTGCTCTGGTCCTCGAGGAGCTTATATTTGACTGGATAATAAACATTAAGTTCTTTGTAAGCCTTAATCCTCTATCAAAATGTCAGTTAATATTTTTTTGTAGTTCCCCCAGTGTGGACTGAAAATATTTTTGCCATTAATGCTTGTGCAGGGGATTGGGTGGTTAGTAAGGCAAGGGATTGGCTTGAAGAATAAAATTATCCACAAACAATATGGATGGGCAGTCGACATTCTGTCTCCTTGTGAGCCCCTAGCTCCAGCGGGCACCAGCTTGGGCATGGCACCTACATGATCCCTCAACACCCTTCCCTCCTAGCACTCTTGGGCACGATGACATTATTCATCTCTGGCACCTCAAAGCAATTACATTCCAAGGCAAAGCTATTTAAATAGGAACTTAGACGTGTCAGCAGAAACAGGTCTCTGTTCTATTTGGTGAGCACCCAGGCCAGGGATAGAATTATTTACAGTGATCTTCCCAAATTAATTTTTTGCTCAGTGATTTGCAAATTGTTAAATGATGAGTGGGACTGAAATAGAAGCTTCTGTATGATCACTATTCTCGCTCATTATTTCTACTATATTTCTCTCGTGCTGCTGATCTTGGATTTGGAAGTGAGCTCTGAGGCATCCTTGGCTAACCTGTACTTAATCAAGATTTCCCTTTCCACAGTGCTGATGAGTGGTCATCCAGCCTTTACTTGAAGACCTCCAGTGACAGAACATTTGCCACCTCCTGAGGCAGCCCATTTCACTTTTGTCAACCAGACTGAGCCGGCCTCTAACCTGTGGATGGCTGGAACCGAACAGCAGGCCAGAGACAGGAGAGTCAGGAATCAAACCAAAGTTTAATTTCAACGTGAGGGAAACAGCTTGCAAGCAAAGAGGGAAACTAGACCCATGTGCTGGGACCCCACCCCTAGTGGGGGGCCTGCTTTAGCACAGGCAGATCTCAGTACGCAGACCGATGGCTATGCAGTGAATTGTAGCCCTGATAATGAGGGGTAACAGCAACAATGATTCATACTAGTGCTTCATGACTGGAACATGGATACAGCAGGTGCTTGTCTAAGCTCAGAGAACACTTGGTGCTGGTGAAAGCTATACAATTATTATATTAAAAAATTCTGGGGTTTTGCTCTAGCTGAGATCATCCGGAGGGTGACTGCAAAGGACTGTTGTTATGCCAAGTTCAGGGCACAGTTTGGGGCCTCAGCTATGGAGAATATGACATCTCCTAATAGCTTGATGCTTCTGACCAGTTCTAACAGTAACAAACTTGCCCCTTTGCAACTTCTACCTATCATTCCTGTACTGTCCCCTGGGTCCAAGCAGGCTGATGTATTTCAGTTTAATCCTTCTTCTGTAGGACAATTCTTTAATAATCTCCTTCCCTCCTTCCCCCATTATCTTCTCTTCTTCAGGCTAAACATCCCCAGGTCTCTTTCCTAAGTGATTATAATTTGAAGGGCATTGGAAGATTGTCCAAAAAAGCTCTCCTTTACCACCTGACCAATTATCTGAAACTCATATCTTGGTTAAAGACAGCGTGATGGAGTGGAAAATAAATCATACTTGGAGTCAAGACACACCTGGGCTTGAATCCCAGTTCTAATATTCATCAGCTGCTTGCCTTTGGGCAAGTCACTTAACCTCAATTCCCACATCGGCAAGAAAGGGTGCACCTTGAGGAACTTCTCATTCTCTAGCTTGGGGCTTTCACCCTGGTGATCTAGAAATGTCAGTTTCTGTCACTTCCCATAAAGGTAGTCACCATCTCTCCACACAGGTTCACAAGACTCAAAACATGAATGATTTTATTTACAGGTTAACAACAAATTGGATTTACTTCTGAGTTCATAAAACATTCACGATGTCCTCCAGCAATCAATCCTCTTCTAGAGGCCTCTCTAGTTTCCATGACTTAGAGAATTCCCCTTGGTCAGGCTTCTGTGAGGGGCAAGTAGAGTTGTGGCAGATTGGGGTTTTCTTGCAGTTCTGTTTGACTCCTAGCAGGTGGTACTAGCTGCTATTCCACTTAAATGTTTCTTTTGGAGGTAGATCCTGAACATTAATGCATTGATTTGTAATCTGCCCACTAGCAGGTGTTGGGTATTCTGAAAAACATGTTTGTTAGGGCTCTCAGCTCCTGGAAACTTGACTTCTTTGTGCCATGGCCATCTGACATGATGGTGTATCATCACCCAGGCTGCAGGTATGAATCTTGAGCCCTCCAAGATGTGTCCTAGATTTTTGTTTTGTCTTTCCTCTATAATGCGAATCTATGAAGAATCAAAATTACAAAGAGTAGTGGAGAGATGGATGATGGGTTCTGGTAGACTGTGGTATGTTACAAGTGATGAATTCTGTTCAGGGAAGGGTAGAAAAGTAATCAAGGAAATATGCCCACAGAAAGCCATGGGCTGGGTACATAGCTGGGACCTATAACAATTTGCTTCAGTTCAGTAAATGTTCCTTATTGCTTACTGTGTCGGACACTGTCCCTGGTTCTGAAGACACAAAGATAAGGACAAAACACTCTAGTTCTGTTGACTGAGTTTCCAT
Source organism: Petaurus breviceps papuanus (assembly GCF_028583685.1). NCBI lineage: Eukaryota > Metazoa > Chordata > Mammalia > Diprotodontia > Petauridae > Petaurus > Petaurus breviceps. Next base: position 53,592,585 of record NW_027185761.1, read on the forward strand.
CTTACTAGCGGACTCAATGAGCACAGAGATAATAGCTTATAGATCATATTAACTTCTAGATCACATTAAGGTTTGAAAAATGTTTTAGATAATTTCATTTGATCCTTACTACCGTCCCAAGCCAGCTAGGTAGTTTCATCCTCATTTTCCATATGAAGAACCTGGGGTTCAGGGACATTAAGTGACTTGTCCATTATCACACAGCTAGTAAGAATAAGAGGCAGGATCTGAACTCAGGAAGATGACTCTTCCTGATTCCAGGCATGACGCTTTATCCACTGTACCACCTAGATGCCCTTCGCTTTCCTCATTGCCAGAATTAATAAAACTCGGTAGCTCTTTCCTTGTGGTAAGTACGTGTTGACTTGGTAGCTGAAATTTAAAACGTTTTAAGCTCTTTGGAGACGAGTTTGTCATAATTAGAAGGAATTAATGTTTTCCATAATGAGACTGACAAGCTGGCTCTTAGACCACAGGACCTGTATTGATCACAGAAAGTATTGGACATCTTTAAATGAATAAGGATTTTTTATTCCTTCCACCCTTTTGTTTAATAATAATAATAATAACAACACCACATTTGTAGAGTCCTTTAGAATTTACAGTGGGCCTTTATAGTAGCCCTATGGGGAAGGTGGTACAAATATCATGATCTCCACTTGATAGATGAACTAAGGTGTAGAGGGAGTGACTTATCTATGGTTCTAAAACCAAGCAATCTCTGAGATAGGACTAGAACCCAGATTGTCTGATTTCAAGTCCCACGCTCCTTCTACCGCATTATGCTGTGTTGGTATGGTAAGGAGCAGTGTAGCAGACAGAGTGGGTAGCACAACTGAGTTCAAATCTTGCCTCTGACACATATTGTCTGTGTGACCCCAGACAAGTCACTTAGGAAGCTAAGTCTCTAAGTCCCAGAGATAGTGCTGACCTACATCGGTAGAAGGAGCTTCCTCACCTCCTCCAGGCTCTCCATACCAATGAAATCACAGGTCCAGTGTCTGTTCATGGTACCTAGAAAAAATATCCACGAGATCTGTGGTACAATAATGAACATTTTCATTTTGGTTTATGTTTTCCTTTACTAAGATGGGGTGAGACTTTGTGAATTTCTGTGATAATTAGCCCATGAGCTATGATTCTTATTCTCATCCATAGAGGAAAACCCTTCATGGCAGATGAGTTGTAACCCCCTAGACTCAACTGATGCTATATGCCCAATAGGTATCTAGTCCTTTGAAACATAAAGCTAGGAGTGAACTTAGCTGTAATAAATCCAACCAGAAACTCTAGACTAGGTGTGACCACAGTTTTCGTAACTGCTCACTCGTCAGACGCACGCTTTGTGCGGGGTCTGTGGAGACTGTTATTGAGACACAAGGGAAGAAGGAATCGGTCCTTGACATTGCAGAGGCTGCAGCTGTTCTGCTTCTCTTAGCTTCACCACATACAAACTAGCCTGATCTAAGATGTACCGGTTCCCTTCCCAGGATCTGACTTCCCTAAGTATTCTGGTGAAAGGGTCTTGGTAATAAGCCAACACCAATTCAACCCTCTCCTCACCCCTGCACCCTTTTCTGACCCTATGCTTTCAATACCCATTCTTCCTGGGACATTGAGGTGGCACTGTGGATAGAGCACTAGCTCTGGAGTCAGGAGGACCTGAGTTCCAATCTGGCCTTGGACACTTTCTACTTGTGTGACCCTGGGTAAGTCACTTCACCCTATCTCCCTCCATTACTCATCTGTAAAATGAGCTGGAGAAGGAAATGGCAAACCATTCCAGTATCTTTGCCAGGAAAACCCCAAATGGGGTCATGGAGAGTCAGACTCAGCTGAAACAACTCAACCACAACAACAACCCATTCTTCCTATGATACTGACAATTGAAGCTTTACTGTGAAGACAGGGAAAAGAAGAGAATAAACATTTAGATAATGCCTACTATGTGCCAGGCACTGTGCTAAGCATTAAAAAATGATATATCCTTTAATCCTCATGAGACTGGAAGGTAGGTGGTACTATCATTACCATTTTATGGTTGAGGAAACTGATCCAAACAGATCAAGTCACTTCGTGTGACTATTAAACATCTGAGGTCACATTTGACCATTGCTTCACCAGCTGCTTCCTTTTGAATTAAAATATCTCCAGAGATGGAACACACTAGAACATTGTCATTAATGATATTAGTGAGAGGGCAAGGTTTGTTTCTATCCAACTCTGCTGGTGTACAGCAAAGCAATGTTTTCACCTCAAGGAGTTCTTGAGATAGTCATTACTGTTCTAAGTGATAGGAGCTGCAGTTTCCTCAATCTTTATTCTTCTGAACATCAGTTGGCCCTCTTGTTTGCTTTGTGAGCTCCTTGAGGGCAGGGACTGCTGTTTACCTTCTTCTGTATCCCCAGAACTTAGCACAGTGCTTGGCACACAGTAGGCACTTAATGTTTATTGATTAGTCGATTGACCATGGCACACAATAGGCACTTAATATTTGTTGATTAGTTGACTGATCATCTTCTCTGTTTTGAAACTCTCTCCTCCAAGCTTTCTGTGATACTGAACTCTCTTGGTTCTTTTCCTTCTTTTTTTAACTATTCTGTTAAATTCTTTGTCTTCTCCTTTATATTCCTTAAATATATTTATTCCTCGAGTTTCTATCCTTTCCCCTTTATCTTGTCTCTCAGATCCTTTTGGTGAGTACAAAATCATTAGTGA
>NW_027185761.1:53600302-53625869 GCF_028583685.1 Petaurus breviceps papuanus
TCCCTCCCTCTCTCCCTCCTCTTCCCCCCTCTCTCTCCTTATCTTGTCCAGGTTGGAAATATAGTAACTACTCATAGTGCTTATCTAACTACTTCTCAGAATGAAAGATTTGATCTTCTCTTTAGGACTTTGTTTTCTGTACCCCCCCCAGGAGATCAATATATTGTATATAATATAATATAATTATAATATAATATGAAATAATATAAGCCAGACTTAGTGCTGGCACCCAATTGACTGAGTCCACTACAGCTCAGAACTCTTAAGCTCAAGCAACCCACCTACCATAGCCTCCCATAACAGCAGGAATTCCAGGTGTGTGCCACAATCCCCTGCCTCCTGCTGCTTCTTTCAGTGGATAGATAAAAGTTCATATAGTAAGAGAAATAATAACCAATATTTTTTTAGTGCTTAAAGCACTCTAAAAATATGGGGTCATAGATTTAGGACAGAAAGAACCTCAGACGTCATAAAGTTCATGGGTTCTTAAGTTGGAGTCCACCATGGATAGATTTAAGGGAATTTGTGAATTTAAAAAATACTTTTTGAAATTTTACTATACTTTAATTGGTCTCCTTTATAATATTATGTATTTATATATTACAGTGCATAAGATTTCATGAAACCTTATGCATTTAAAATATTCTGAAAAGGGAGCCCTCGGCTTCACCAGACACTACCCATGGGGTCCATGACTCAAAAAAAGGTAATTTCTGGTCAAGTTCAATTCATCATTTTGTATATAAGAATCCTAACCTGGGGCCCAGAGAAGTGAATTGTGTCATTTAGTCACCCAGTGAGGTCATGCTGCAGACATTATCATCCGTATTTTCGAAATGGGTGATGTAGCTAATAATTAACAAACATTTATTTTTTTAAATTTATTTTTCCAATTACATATAAAAACAAATTTTAACATTTATTTAAAACTTGAGTTCCAAATTCTCTCCCTCTCTTCCCCTCCTCCCCCCTCACTGAGAAGGCAAGCAATTTATAAAAGTAATACATGTGCAATCATACAAAACATATTTCCATATTAGTCATGTGAAAGAAAATAGACCAACCCTCTCCCCCCCCCAAATAAAATAAAATATGCTTCAATCTGCATTTAGACTTCATCTGTTCTTTTTCTGGAGTTGGATAGTATTTTTCCTCATAAGTCCTTTGGAAATGTCTTAGATCATTGTATTGCTGAGAATAGCTCAATCATTCACAATTCTTCATCATACAATACTGCTTTTCTATATGCAGCATTCTCCTTGTTCTGTTCACTTCATTTTGCATCAATTCATGTAAGCCCTTCCAGGTTTTTCTGAAAGTATTCTGTTCATCATTTCTCGGTAATATTCCATCACAATCATATGCTACAACTTGTTCAGCCATTCCCCAATTGACTGGCATTTCCTTAATTCTTTGCCACCACAAAAAAGAGCTGCTATAAATATTTGTGTAGACATAGGTCCTTTTCCTTTGTAAAAACATCTCTTTGGGATGCAGACCTAGTATAGGTATTACTGTCTCAAAGGGTACACACGGTTTTATAATCTTTTAGACATAGTTCTAAATTGCTCTCCAGAAGTTGGATCAGTTCATAGCTCCACCAACAATGCATTAGTCTTCTGCTTCTCCCACATTTCCCACATTTATCATTTTCCTTTTATGTCATATTAGCCAATCTGATATGTGTGACATGGTATCTCAGAGTTATTTTAATTTGTATTTCTCTAATCAATAGTGATTTGGGGCATTTTTATTTATTTGTTTTTATTTTTATTTCTGTCTCTAATCAATAGTGATTTAGGGCATATAAATAGCTTTGACTTCTTCTGAAAACTGCCTCTTCAATATCCTTTGGCTGCTTATCAATTGAGGAATGGCCTTTATTCTTATAAATTTGAATCAGTTCTTTATATACTTGAAAAATGAAGTCTTTATCAGAGAAACTTACTGTAAAATTTTTTTCGCAGTGTTGATTACTGCTTTTCCCCCTCTGTTCATCCTTCTCTCTTGATTGCCTTTCAGCCTGTCCTTCCTCAAAAGTGTTTTGCTTCTGACCACCACCTCCCCCTCCCTTCTTTCACTACCCCCCACCCATTCCCTTTCCCTCCTACTTCCCTGTAGGATAAGATAGATATCTATACCCACAGGAGTATGTATGTTATTCTCTCTTTGAGCCAATTCCAATAAGAGTAAGATTTAAGCCTTGTCTTCCACCCCCACCTCCCATCTTCCCTCCACCATAAACACACATTCATGCCTCTTTTATGTGAGATAATTTACCCCCTTCTACCTCTCCTTTCCTTCTTCTCCCAGTGCATCTCTTTCTCATTCCTTAAATTTATTTATGTTTTTAGATATTATCCCATCATAGTCAGCTCACACCCATGCCCTCTGTTTATATATACTTTTTTTTGCATTTTGAAGGGGGGAGGGTAGGGCAATTGGGGTTTAGGGTTAAGTGGTTTGCCCAAGGTCACATGGCTAGTAAGTGTTAAGTGTCTGAGACCGGATTTGAACTCAGGTCCTCCTGACTCCAGGGCTGGTGCTCTATTCACTGAGCCACCTAGCTGCCCTGTTTATATATACTTCTAACTGCTAAAGTTTTAGCTGATAAAAGCTCTTAGGAGTTACAAGTATCATTCCATGAGGAATGTAAACAATTTAACCTTATTGAATACCTTATGATTTCTCTTTCCTTTTTTACTTTTTGTGCCTCTCTTTAGTTTTATATTTGAAAGTCAAATTTTCTATTTAGCTCTTTTCTTTCCATCAGAAATGCTTGAAAGTCCTCTGTTTCATTGAATGTCCACTTTTTCCCCTGAAGGATTATACTCAGTTTTGCTGGGTAGGTGATTCTTGGTTATAATCCTAGCTCTTTTATCCTCTGGAATATCATATTAAGCCCTCTGATCCTTTAATGTAGAAGCTGCTAAATCCTATGTTATTCTGACTGTGTCTCCACAATATTTAAATGGATTCTTTTTGGCTGCCTGCAATACTTTTACCTTGACATGGGAGCTCTGGAAGTGGGCTATGATATTCCTGGGAATTTTCATTTTTGGATCTTTTTTTCAGGAGGTGATTGGTGGATTCTTCCAATTACTACTTTACTTTCTGGTTCTAGGATATTAGGGAAGCTTTCCTTGATTATTTCTTGAAAGATGTGCTCTTTTTTTTCTTGATGATGGCTTTCAGGTAGTCTAATAATTTTAAAATGATCTCTCCTTGATTCATTTGAACAAATATTTATTATGGAGTCGCTGTAAGTCATAGACTGTGCTAAGTGCTGGGGCTATAAAGATTACACTGAAACAGTTCTTGTCTTCAGGGAGGTAACAGTGATCATTCTGAGGTAGGAATTGTTCCCAAGTCTTCCTCACTCCAGGTCCAAGACTTTACTACACTACAATTTACTCATTCCACAAACATTTATTAAGTGCTTTCTATATGACTTAAAGGATATTGTACTAACCTTGCCAACAGGAAAACCTGAGTTCGAGTCTTGCTTTGACACATCCTTGCTCTGTGCTCTGTGTCAAATCACTTAAACCTCTCAGCATCCAAAGCAAGTTTCTGTCTCTAAGCTGCTGAGGAAGTATTCACCTGCATTGGTGGAAGACATTCTCTAATCTGGGAATTCCTTATACCACTGATATCACAGGTCCAATTATTATCCCTGTCTAACTATATCCTAAGCAGGGTGAGTACTACTAGTTATATAAAAAATATCTGGAACTGGAGTTTCTTTTGTGTATATATCTCCCCATCAAATTTCTCTGAGGTCTCCCATCTCCCCTCACCCTCTTCCTGTAAACATTCTCTAAATGTTGGTGTAGTTTGCCCAAGTATCTATTTGTTGTGACAGATGGGATTGTGGTAAAAATGCTTGCAGGATCTTAGCATCCTTTCTTACAGAGAGAGAGAGAGAGAGAGAGAGAGAGAGAGAGAGAGAGAGAGAGATTCTACATATTATGTGTATTATATTTCACATTTCCAAAGAGTACAGTGATTGATACTGTTCAAGTTTTGCAGGAGTGCATCATATCGTAATCAGCAAGAAATATAATAATAGGGTAGTTGAGATTTTGTATTTTAAAACACATTCCTGCACAATTACTCTCCCATTAAGTGCATACAAAAAACTTAGGTTAGAAATCATGATTGGGATCACATAAATGCTAAGTGCCTGAGTCGAAAATGAAAATTGTGATGGAAGTTGAAATTCACTATTTGACTAAATTGACAAAACAGTAAAATTCCAATTGATCTCCTTCCCAGTGGCTTGTGCTTTTTCATTTTTTCTTAGTTAAACTAAGCTTTAGGAATTATAGTTCCATATACACATTGTGTATCTACCATCTATATTTAAATGCTTCTATTCTAATATATGTTTTAAAATTTCCACCCAACATATGATCAATCAACCTTTTCTTGAAGACCTCTAGTGAAGAGTGAACTTAGTACTTTCTAGGGGAACCCATTCCACTTTGGGATAGTTCGAATTGTTAGTAAATTTCTCTTTATATTATACCTAAATTTGCTCCAAGTTCTATCCTTTGAGGTCAAACACAAGTCTTGTCCTTAGAGGAGATGGATGTGTGATACATAGAGTGGATAGAGTATGGTGCCTTGAGTAAGGAAGACCTGAGTTCAAATTTGGGCACAGATATTTATCATCTGTGTGACCCTAGGTAAGCTATTTATTGTCTTTTTGGCTCAACTTCTGCATCTACAAAATGGAGATAATAATAACACCTATTTCCTAGGGTTGTTGTGAGCATCAAATAAGATAACGATTGTAAAGTACTCACCCTCGTACCTGGCACATAATAAGTACTAAAGAAATGTCAGCTATTATTATTGCTATTATTTCATATCACAGACTATCCGATATTTGACAATAGCTATCGAATCCCAACTAAGCTTACTCTTCTCCAGGTTGGTGACCCCCAGTGGCTTTGCTGGATCCTCAGCCAGCACGGGCTCAGGCTCTGTCGTTTTGGGTGACCCCTTCTGTATATGCTTTGTTGGGAATTGAAGTCATGATTCTTTTCCCTATAAAAAAAATGGGGCAGCCTTTGTTTTTAGTCTGGCAACTCTTTTTTCTCTTCATAATCTTTTAATGATTTCATGTTTATTTTCTGAAAGTTTTGCCTTAGTTGGCAGCAGTTAATGAAAGAAACCCACCTGTGCTCCTAAGATCCTCAGTTTCTGGCTTAAAACTTCATAATCTTACAAGAGACGTTTTATAGCTTGTTTCATTACCATTTGTATGTATTATCCTATGGATCATCAGAAGCAGGTGTTCAGTTTTCTCAGTTGTGTCCAACTCTTTTTGACCCCATTTGGGATTTTCTTGGCAAAGATCCTGGCGTGGTTTGCCGTTTCCTTCTCCAACTCATTTTACAGATGAGGAAACTGAGGCAAATAGGGTTAAGGAACTTGTCCAGGGTCACACAGCTAGTAAGTATCTGAGTTTGGGTTTGAATTTAGGTCTTCCTGGCTCCAGGCCCAGCACTCTATCTGTTGCATCTCTTAGCTGCCCCAGCAGCAGTTAGTCATAGGGCTTGACAGTTCTTGGGACATTCCCCATTATGGGAAATTCCCGGGGATACGAACTCCAGAAAGAGAATCAATGGTCTATTGTCAGGTTGCTAAATCATTGCCTCAGTCCTCTTCAGAAGGAAATCACCAATCGTGTTAGGCATGCATGGGGCAGGCACTGCATACAAGAGTTCTTGCTCTTGGGTGTGTGTGTGTGTGTGTGTGTGTGTATGTGTGCGCCAACCTCTGCTATTCTTCTCTTCTTCTGACCTTTCTTTGGTGGTCTCTGGCTTGACTTATGAATGATAAGCAAGATTCTCAGTCTTTTGTTATTCTCAGTAGTATCTCTTAGGGTCAGTTTCCCTGAAGAACTAATTTAAAATGAACATTATTTTGAAAATGATTAACTGTGGTGAATACTGTTACCTCTAATGTAATAACAACAGCTTGCGTATGTGTAGTGGTGGGGGTGTGAGACTGAGCTCACCCCTGCCAGATTCTGACTGATCATCATATGAAATTATAAGGGCTTCTGCCCATTGGCTGGATCAAGACTGGCCCCATTCCTGGTGACCTTTAAAAAACAAAACCTGCCAATATTGCAATCAGAGTTAAGGCAAGGCGCAGTTTTGTGGAATGTGATCCGTGTGTCTCTAGCACAGGTTAGAGGTATAAGAGGTAGGGGGGATTTTTTCTCTTCCCAATCCCTCAGCCATGGCATCTTACAATGGAACCAATCACCCAGTAGGACCTTGTATCCAGAAGAGAGCAGAGAGAAATAGAGAGCTGGAGGAGGAAGCAGTTTCAAGGAGCCTGACCCCTGGCAGTTGGAGAGCGCCAACTGTGGATTCAAGGGAAGTTGGGACATGAGCTGTGCAAAGAAGTAGCCCAGAGAGCTCATGGATTTGGAGCTTAGGAAGGAGCAGAGTGAGGATGCCATGAGAAGAAAAAGGCCATTGGGTCCATGCAATACCAGAAGCATGAGGCCACATGTGTTCACTCACTGTCCCCCCATTCCCAGGTGTGCTCTGTGTATTTTGTGGAGCAATGTGCCTTAGGTTCATGGAGAGGGGAGGGGGTGCTATATTATGGTTTCTGTTCTTTTCAGTCATCTTAGTAAATGTATTTGCTTTGAGCTGACTTTGTCTACTGACTGACTAATGGGTAAGTTCACTGATGGGTGCGCCTATGAGCTCTGGCTTTAGGATTCACACTCATGGAGCATCCTTTGAACAGGGGACTAGTCAGTCTGCTAGGTACTCAACCTGCAAACTTGTGAGTTGTGGGGCAGGGGAGTAGTTCCAGAGGGAGTTACAACATTTGTATAATGCTTTACAAGAACTTGAAGAAGCACATGTTCTTCCCAACAACTTTGTGAAATAGGTGTCCACTCATTTAGTTGATAAGCATTGATTGAGTAGCACCTACTATGTGCAAGTTATTGTACTTACTATGTGTCAGCAACATAGACACAAAAGCAAAACAGAACTTAACAAGCTTATGTTCTAAGGGGCTACAACCTGCATACAGATAAATGAATAAAAGTACATGCAAAGTAATTACAGGGGAAGATAGCACTAACAGCTATGCCTCTTCTGCTGGCTCTTGGACTGAATCTTAAAGGAAACCAGAGATTCCAAGAAGTGGGTGATGGGGAGTTCATTCCAGGAATGGGCAGGAGCCGGAATGTCATGTACTTTGTGTGGGGAGCAGCAAATAGGCCAATTTGCATGGAACATCCATTACCTGAGGGGCAGGAGGAATGTAAAAACAGTTTAGAAAGTTAGTCTGGAGGCAGGCTGGAAAGAGGTTGAAATGCCAAATGGAGGAGATGGTGATTTATCCTAGAGGCAATAGGGAGCTACATACATTGCTTAGACAGGGGAACAATCATATGGTCATGCCCATGCTTTAGTAATGTCCTTATGGCAACTTGTGCACAACAGATTAGAGAGGGGGAGAGGTTAGATGTAGGGAGAACATTTAGGAAGCTATTGCAGTAGGCTTTGACCTAACTGAGTATATAGCAAGGGATAGATTCCAGAAATGCTGGGAAGGCAAAATCAACACTTGGCAACTGATTGGATGTATGAGGTGGGGGTGAGTAAAGACAGGCTGGAAGAATTCTGTTACCTTGAACAAAAATTGGGAAGAAGGGAGGTTATTGTGATTTCCTCCTCACTTTTTAAAAACATAATTTAAATGAAAGTTCAAATAGTAACATAACTTATCTAAGGTCACATAGCTAGTAAACATCTATAGCAGGGGTGGGGAACCTGCAGCCTCAATGCTGCATGTGGCCTTCAAGGTCCTTGGTTGGGGCCAAGTTGTACAGAAAAAATCTGTTTATTAAGGGGATTTGTTCTGTGAAGTAGGGATTCAGTCAAAGAGCCATACTTGAGGACATAGAGGGCCCCATGTGGCCTCAAAGCTACAGCCTCCCCATTTCTGGTCTACAGAATGAGAGATGTTAGACTAGATGGACTGTGAGGTCCCTACCAGCTCCAGATCTCTGATTCTGCAGGATTCAAACCCCTGGTTTTCCAACTCTGAGTTACATGTCCTTTCCATAATATCACACTGCTTCTCAATGGTAAATCTCCCTTAATGGTATTTTTAGCTTCATTAGTACAGTGGCAAGGGATGTGTAAAGAGATCAGCTTGAAGCATTGTAAGATCTCATTGTCAAAGGATTCCTAAATGGTGGTTTAGAGTTCAGAAGGGTTTAAATATATATGTATTCTAGTACTTGGCATACTGATAATTCTCTATTAACTGGAATATTTGGTTAACTGGAAAGTTCCATTCTGTGAGTAGACCACAGAAGAGAACTGAGTTTCATGGGGCTTTTTGATAGTGTTGATGTCAAAGAAAACCTAGGAGTCTGTATATTACATGTCAGTAGAATAGCATGGGTGTCATTACGAAAAGGCTATAAAATCTTAGGCTAAAAGATGTTTTTCTCTTTTGCTTGCCCAATGAAACAGTTTTTCAAATCTGATTTCAGGAAGTGTTTCTAAGTGAGAACCAGAGCCAATTTAAAAATAGTAATAAAATAGTTTTATAGAATAATAAATGACACAATCTCATCCTTTTTTTGACTAATTATGTTAGAAGTCTTTAATTGTTTATACATAATCTAATTAAATGCCTTTAAAACATGATCAGCTAGGGCAGACTTGTTCTCACAAAAAATGATTTACTCATTGGCAGAATTCAATGAACAAATTAGCAGTTGTGGGGATTTCTCTCCTCCCAATGTTTTAAGTAATTCAAATTCGGTAGCAGATATTGACCTATGTAAGACTTTAAGTCATTAGAAAATTGAACCCAGATGGATAGCCTTTGCTTGAATCATTCTAATCTGTTGGAATTCTTGAATAATAAAGTAAATATATACATGGTAATATCATTAATGTGGCAGTTAGGTGGTGCAGTGGATAGGGTGGTGAGCCTAGAGTCACAAAAACTCTTCTTCCTGAGTTCAAATTTGACCTCAGATACTGACTAGCTGTGTGACCCTGGGCAAGTCACTTAACCCTGTTGGACTTAGTTTCTTCATCTATAAAATGAGCTGGAGAAGGAAATGGCAAACTCTCCTGTATTTTTGTCAAGAAAACCTCCAAAATGGGGTCACAAAGAGCTGGACACAATTGAAAAATGACCGAAGAGTAGTAAGTTAGGAAATAGTGGATTCATATCCTGCCTCTGAAGCTTATTAACTATGTGACTTTTGACAAGTTAGTTTACCATTCTGACTCTTAGTTTCATTCTCTGTGAAATGGGGGCAAGGGTACCTCCTTATGGGGGTAGTTGTGAGACTGATATAAGATAATTAATGCAAAGAACTTAGCAAACTTGAAAAAAGTTATAGAGATGTTACTTCTTATACAGGATGTCCCAAAAGTCTTGGTGTAGTTTAAAGCTTCAATACCTTAAATAATAACCTTTAAAGGTCAAAACTGCCCTAAGACTTTTGGGACACCCTGGATGGCCTGGTCTGGAGACCTTCTCCTTCTCTGTCAGAAAGCATTATGTAAATGATATAGTACTATAGGAATGTGTTGTTATTATCTTCAACAGCTTTTTCTACCTAGAGAGGTTAAAGGCATAACAGGTAGGGAGGAGACTAAAGGCTTTTATGTATAAGCTATCAGCTCTTTCATTAATAATAGGTAATGATGGGGGAAATTAATAGTGCTTCATCTGGCACCCTGCCCCTTTTCAATGTGGCAGAACATATGAGTCACTGAACCATAGGACATTGAGGAGACAAGTGATGTCATGGAAAAAGTATTAGTTCTGGAGTTTTAGGACCTCGGTTTAAATGCCACTTGTAATGCCTGTTACCTGTGTGATGGTGGGTAAGTCACCTGACCACCCTGGGTCTCAGTTTCCTCATCTGTAAAATGAGAGTATTGGGCTAAATGGCCCAAGGTCATATGACTAAAAAGCAAATGGTAAACTAGAGTTAGGACCCAGGTCTTCATACTCTTAGTGTAGTTCTTGTCCTACTATGAACTTATGTCTTTGGCTGAACATTTTATAAAAGGATTTGATACCTTTAAAATTTTTAGAGTGGCATGCTTATGTAGAGTGTCCCAAAAGTCTTAGTGCAGTGTTTAATTTGTCATCCCTCTCCAGGCTGTAAGGCTGTCTCTTCTCCTCAAGTCTTTCTCTATCAAGCCATGCAAACATTTTTATCCTGAAAGCTCATTTTACCCACCCAGGACTACTTCACAACATTGGAAGTATTCTTTGCTCCTGAAGCCTCACCTCCTGATTGGCTCCTCCCAGAACCACTAAGATAAGGAGGGCCAGGGCAAAGATGTCTTTATTTCTCTCCAGACTGCTTGACTGACTCATTTCCACATTACTTTCTCTTACCATGCAGATACCTTCTCTCTCTCCCCTTCCCATTAGAATACAGGCTCCTTAAGAGCAGAGAGTCTTTTTTCTTTCAGCTTTTATTTGTTTTCCTAATGCCTGGCATATAGCAAGCATTTAATAAATGCTTGTTGACTAACTGCCTCGTGGCTTAAAATTGCACTAAAACTTTTGGAATGCCATATAAATAAATAAGTTTATTTAGATAGTAGGGATTCAAATTCTGTGTCAGGTATCAGATTATAAATGACAGAACAGGTATTTTGAGATGTGTGGAAATAGAGACAGATGGTTATTCACTGCTTATTTCAATTCAGACTGTTGGGATTCTGGTCAAGAATAAGTCAATATATACATGAGTAGAATAAACACATGTATGAAAAAGTCACTGTAAGATTTTACAATTATAAAATTCCATCACAATAACATGATTTTATAATTGTATTCTTGTAAATAGAAATGATGTGCCACGTAATTCTCCTCGCCCCACCCCCCTGCAAATATTTTTTATTCTCAAAGTCTTGGTTGCAATTGGTTTTGATTTCCTCTTAATCCATGAATCCATCATAAAATTGGAAGCATTTCAACGTTAGGGTAAGCCTGAAGATATTAATTACGCCTGACTTTTTTTTAATTGGTAAATTCTGGATGTGGAAATGGAGACCCAGGGGAATAAAGGGATTTGTCCAGGGTCACATGGTGGACATGGTGGATGTATTGGCAAACAATTGATGTGTATTGGTAAATTTCTTCTCAAGGTTGCATTGAGCAAGGTATATCTTGAGTAAGAGGATGAAATGAGTTGGGATGCATGTCTAAACAAATTTAAGCACCTATTTCCTTTTCCTGGACTTTGTTACAAATTGTCCCTCATGTCCTCCCCCATGAACAATTCCTTTCACCAGTGAGGAGATACAAATCATTTTGAGTTCAGTGACGCAACAAGGCATTGTACTATTATATGCCTGATATCAATTTACTCAGTGTTACAGAGTTAATATTTTTTCTCATGTACTACAGCTTCTGAGATATTTTAAAAATACGTTTTTTCAGACATTTAATAACTTTTTGCTGAAATTTTTCCTCTCCTATTTAAAAAATTATAATTCTGACAAACATGTTTTTAGGTGTGGAAAGTACTCCTAACCTTTGCAATATTTTGAGGTTATCGTCATAAATGTTCTCATCTTTGTTTCTCTGAGAATTCCTACCAAGCACCTATTATGTCCCAGGAACTGTACTGGGGTAGAAAAAAAGGCAAATGACAGTCCCTGATCTCGTGGAGCTCCTAGTTTATAGGGGGAGACAGCATGCAAACAGCTGTGTGCAAAGAAGCTACACTCAGGATGAATTGGAGATAATGTCTGGTACTAGCATTAAGGGGGATCAGAAAAGGCTTCTTATGGAAGGTGGAGTTTTAGATGGGACTTAAAGGAAACCAGGAGGCAGAGAAAAAGAGGGGGGAAATTCCAGGCATGAGGGACAGCAAGTGAAAATGCCCAGACTCAGGAGATGAAGAATATTGTTCAAGGAATAGCAAGGACTCTGGTGTTGGTGGATCTTAGGGTATGTGGGGTGAGTGAGGTATAAGAAAACTGGAAAGATAGCAGCTGGCCAGGTTATGAAAGACTTTAAATGCCAAGTAGAGGTTTTTATATTTGCTGTTAGAGGTGATAGGAAGCCCTCAGAGATTTTTGAATAATATGGTTGACTAGGTTGGACTCACACTTTAGAAAGATTACTTTGACCAGGGAGTGGAGAATGGAATGTAAGTGGGAGAATTGATGTTAGGGGGAGTATCTAAATGTGTCTTGAAGTTCTCTAGCCTGAGGGGTAGGTGTTGGGGAGGAGAAAAATACAATGTAGCCAGTCACAGACTGCATTGAGGTGAAAGGGAGAGTTACCAGAATTTTGATTTTGTAGTAGATATGAATGAACCTCAAAGGAGGAGAGATTATTGAGGAATGAAAGTGGCAAGTATTTCAACTGCCCTCACTCCCATTCCCCACCCCCTACTACCAGTGAGTCCAAGTAAATGGGGTGAAATTATAGCCAGTGCTAGAGACATCAGCCAGGGAGGCTGTGTCACAAGGAGGGAGCCAAGTCTCAGAGCCAGAAGGCAGAAGGAAGAGGAAAGGAATAGATTTAAGACAAAAACAAATGTGTTACCAATGGAGCAGAGAGCACAGTGGAAAGGGTGGGTCAGTTTAGAATGGGACATTCAGGGCAGAGTTTGGTCAAAATTAATTGTAAGAAAGGAGGAGGCAGTAAGGGAGGGGGAGAATAGGGCTTGGATGACTACTGGAGATTCAGGATCACTGGGATGGGGAGGGTAGGACCAGCTGGAGTGTGTTAATTAATTGTGGAGGAATGAATTTGGGTAGGTTATCAAATCACTGCTGCTAGTAACACTCTTTAAAAGGAGGTATTAATGGACTGCTCTGGTTCCAGCTAACATCTTCATGACTTCTTAGATCAAAACACCTCTCCCTGGCCACCACTGTCGTATAGATGATCTGTTTTATACCATAAAAGAGACAACTTAACTTTTGTATCTGTATTTCCAGAGCTTAGCACAGTGCTTGATACAGGGTAAGCACTTAATTGTTTCTTTTTCTTTCACTCATTCACTAACTCACAGAAACTTAAAAGCAGTGGGACCTGAGATGGGTCTTATTTAATCACAGCAAAAAATGTCATGTGGTTGAAAAATTCAAGAGGGAGCTAGGATGCTTGGAAAGCAACGATGTAACTGTAAATGCTGACTGAAGAACACCAGGACTGAAGGAGTGACCAGAAACAAATATATAGAATAATGCCCAAGTCAAGGGGATGACCAGAAATGCTAAGAGCCCCAAAGCCTGCCCTCACTACAGTGACTTGAGACAAGTCGAGAGGGAGAACCAAGGCAATTTGGAATGAGGAGCCCACTGAAACCAGCTACTTGCTTCTACTCCACCATCTTGGCTCCGCCCCCCCGAAACCAGCTACTTGCAAAGCTCGAGAAGAGAGGAGGGCTTGAGGCAGGTCGCCATGCAACAGCAAACCCTTCTCAGTTGGCTCTTTTTGTCTGTGAGATGCTCATGACTTTCATGGCTCTTCCAGGGTCTGGCTCTCCTGGATTTGGGAGCTAGACAGTTGTGAAAATCAATTTGAAAAATAACTGTGAAAGAAATCTTAAGGTTGAAAACTGTTTTTTTTTAAATCATTTCTACTGCTTTTCGGGTATTTTGCATGTATGTGTAAGAAAATAATGGGTTTTTTTTTCCTTCCTCTTATAATTCAGTGGATTGATGATACCTAGGTGAGTACACTTTCCGATAATGGAGTCGGCAATTCATCCATGTCTGTCTGTCCTGTACAACCCTTGTCTATCTTCCCATCAGTGTTGCACAATGAGGGATTCACCCTATACACAGGGGGCCTTTCTTCTGTTCTGACAAAATGTGGATAGCAATAGAGCTCACAAGCTTTCTATTGGCTGTTCCTGTTCCTTGCTGTTGTCACATGACCAGCTGTCTTCTTTTTCCAGTTTTGCACATCTCTATGCATTTTCCCCCTCTTTGTCTCTGCCTCCTGACTTCCTTTAAGTCCCATCTAAAACCCCACCTTCCATAAGAAGACTTTTCTGATCCCCCTTAATGCTAGTGCCTGTTATTATCTCCAATTCTATGATGTCTTTTATACCTTTGGCATAATTCTTGTTTGGTAATTTGTTACAACCTACTCATGGCTACCCGGAATCTCTTCAGTGCCCTTTGGATAACCTTGAATATTCATTCTTTGGAGATGCTATATTCCAAGAATCACAGCTATATAGCATCACTAGAAGTATATTGCTCAAAAGCTGAAATGGCCTGGGATCTTCAAAAGCATAATTCCACTTTCAAAAGGTCATCCTGGTCACTTCCTGCTTAATTCTGGGACCAGTTGGTTCATTGTCCATTCCCAGTGCCTATCCAACATTTGTGGATCCAAGATCCCACTTCGTAGGAGAGCATGGAGATTTAACACTCTTCATTTTCCAGAAGTCTTTCCTGATTCCCTATTTTTAGTGCAGTCTTCCCAAATAGCATTGTATTGTACTTTGTGTGTGGTTTTGTACAGGTTGTTTTTCTGGAGTAGAATGTAGGCTCCTTGGGGGCAAACCCTATCTCATTTTTGTTCTTATATCTTCTTTGCCTAGTAAGCATTTCCTAAATGTTTATGAAATGAATGAATGGGTATTTTGGTAAGAATAGCTAATGTTTATATAGCTCTTACGATGTGCCAGGCACTGTGCTAAACACTTCCATTCGATCCTCACAACAACCTTGGGGGATAGGTGCTATTATTATCCCCATTTTACATATGAGGAAACTGAGGTAGACAGCCATTAAGTGACCTGCTCAGATGTTACATAGCTGCTAAGTGTCTGAGGCTGGATTTGAACTCAGGTCTTCCTGGCTCATTGTGCCACCTAGCTACCCCCAGAGTTATGTCAAATTCTTTCAAGTGATTATGTATATAGAATTATAGGATCACAGGTCTCAAGTGACTAGTCCAAGCCCCTCATTTACAGAGGAGGAAATGGAGGCCCAGGGAGGTTAAAGACCTTCCCCAGGTAGCAATTGTCAGAGGTGGAATCTGAACGTGCATCCTCTGTCTCCAGAGTCAGTATTACTTCCAGCCTCACTTGGGAGGCTCTTCAGTGTTCTAGGGTTTATACAATCAGTGCAACTTCATCCCCAAACAAAAGCATGGAAAGAAGGTTCTTAACCTTTTTTTTTTTTTTTTTTTGCCTCATGGGCCCCTTTGGCACTCTGACTTCTCAGAATGTTTTTATATAATTGAAATACATGTGAAACTTCAATTAGAGATTAGTGAACATAAAGATTCTGCTCTTCTCCCCCCCCCCCCATCTAAGTTCACGTACCTCTTGTGATCTAGAGGAATCCGTCTTCCTAACTCTGGAAATCCTCTGTGACAGTGTTGATCCCCTTTGGCACACCTGTGTCCTGTGACTCACAATAAGAAGACGGCCACCAAGCAAAGCCATCTCTTTGCTGTGCCTTAACTGAAAAAAACAGACCTCAGAGTTTCCTAAGACCTAGATCATTTCCTCAGTACCTTATCTCCAGCATCGCTGCCTCCTGGGCTGAATCAGGTACACGTATACATCTCATTCTTTAATGCCATGTAATCTTTGAACAAATCTAAACAACACAAATGAACATCTAGCTTTGGGAGCATCATCTTTGGTGTAATGTGGACCGTCCTGGATCAATTTGTAGATAAATCAATACTGTGCTGTATCATCATATTCCATCACCTATAGGAAACAAGAACATACTGGCATTTAATTTATGGAGGAATCACTCGCTAGCCGGCAGCCGTAATGGAATCCCTGGTTCCCTGTTCGAATTTATCCTCTCCGTCTTTCTTCTGCCACACCATCAATTTCTGCTCAGCGTAGCTGGTCATTTCTCTGGCTCCTACAGCAGGCCGTTTGTAATAGGCGAGATTGGAGGTGCATTGTAATAATTCATATTCTAATGGTCTTTATTCGTAACAATGTGTGACTTTGCAGTATTTCCTTGTAAATAAACCCTTAGACGTGAAAATAAAGGACGAATGGAAATCTGGGATATGTATATTTGTCTCAGAGTGTTTGCAGGCTGAGAAATGAGCCCCCTGATGAAATCAGTGGGAACCATTTCAAATCCAACAGGCTCATATTATCGTAAAAATTCTGTTGACATATTTGTAAAAACCAGCAAGTGTTCAGTAAGAAACTTTTGATCTTTTTATTTTTTACTTTTAGATTTTATTGACGTTCTTTGTTTTTTATATCATACAGATTTCTGAATATACCTCCCCTGCCACACAAATATGCACTGAATTCTCCCTAGTGACAGAAACAAGTTAACCAAAACCAATCAATGCAGCAGCTGCCTGTCTGCAGGCGTAAGGCATTTGCCACATCTGTAGTCCCCCATTTCTCTAATGAGAGGAGGAAAAGTGTGCTTTGTTGTCTGTTCCCCAAGGCCATGACTGGTTATAGGAATATATATTTAGAGCTAGATGCCAACCCCCCTCATTTTACATGTGAGGAAACTAAGGCCCAGAGAACTGAAGGTCAGGGCCACACAGCTATTGAGCGTCAGAGGCAGGGTTTGATTCTAGGTCTTCTGGTCATTCATTGCAATTAGTCAGGTCAGGTGTCTTTTTCAGTGTTCTTTTCATTTATACCCTGGTAGTCATTGTGGTATAGCGGCTAGAGAGTTGGCCTTGGAGTCAGTGAGCTCTGAGTTCAAATCCTGCCTCTAACCCCTACTTGTTCTGTGACCATGTCACTTTGCAGTGCCTCAAGCAACTCTCTAAGCCTGTAACTTAAAGAGTAGTTGCCCTTCTAGATGGGTGGATGGAATTTCCTAAATGAAAGTTCCCAATAGCAAAGAAATCACTTATCTGAACCTTACCCCCACCCCCTCCAGTTCCCATGCAATCATCCATAGTCTTTCTTCTGCTGGTTCTATGTTTCAAACAAGTCTTCCTATTTGTGTTTCTTATGGCACGATAATATTCCAGTATCTTCATATGTACCTTCTGACTTTTCCGGGGTCCAATGATCATGCCAGGTTAAATAGGGAATAGTTGATTTTTTTCCCCTAGAGGATTCAACCACATTTTCTTTGGACTTTCTCATAAAGTAAATGTAGAATATTGATGAAAATGGAAGCCAATATTTTCCCCTTATTGAAATATGTATTGGAATGTACCAACTATTTTTTTCCTACTCATGGTCTTTAGGCAGGCGCTTCCCTTTCCTCACTAGCACCTGAGGGCTGGCTGTATTTTGATTTTGTCTCCACCCCCATCAGAAAGTTAGAGGAAGCAGCTGCAACTGTGAAGGCTCACTGTCTCATGATCCGGGAACGATGTGATGTGACCTTGAATCTGCTGTCTTCTTTGCTTTACTGCTCCGAGACCTCTAGATCTTCTGCTTGACCTTTGACCTCTCAAACTCTCTAATCCTTAGGGATCCATCTCCATCTGGTTTTTGTCTGCCTGTCTGGTTTCTTTTGGACTATGTTCCTATAACTTTTGGTCCCTGAGCAGATGTAATCTGACTTCTCCCTGCCCAGTAATGGACTCAATGCCCAATATCCCGTACTTCCACCTTGATATGTTTATGATATGTTTAGACACTTGCTGATTTCAGATTCACTGTTTCACTCCAACTTTGGATTTACTTAGTATTCCTTTATCTATTTTCATGTTGTTTCCCCTCAATATAATGTAAGCTTCTTGTGGGCAGGGACTGTTTCATTTTTTCGCCTTGTCATATTTTGTATTCTTTTATCTATTTTCATGTTGTTTTCCCTAAACAGAAAGGATTGTTTGATTTTTTTTTTTGGTCTTGGTGTGCACATAATTGGACATATTGGGCACCAAATAAATGCTTTTTCATTGATTGCCTAGTACAGTGACCAACACAAAATAGGAACATAATAATACATATTAATTGAATCACATGTATATATGTGTAATTGTATATATGGGCTCTCAAATGTCCTCTTGGCTACTCATGTGCTGAAAGCATTGATTTTCTGACTTCAGTATATTTGCTGGCTCTTGTGGTCTTGGCTTCCTGTGTTATTATGTTCCTTCCATCGCTGTCTACACTTTTGACCTGTGCTTAGAGAAATCAAAGCCTGGGGATTTCAAATGACAAAAGCCACAGAATTTCTCATTTTTGTTCTATTGTAATTAACTTGAAAAGCAGGCTATTCCCTAATCTTTTTTCTATTTGGTAGAGGCATTCTCACATCATACTATTTATTTCAATACTTGCCTATAGGATATCACAAATAAATATCTTTATTTCCACTGATGGAGATTTGGGCACAAGAAATACCATGGGTTCTGTGGTTAGGTGCTCTGACACAAGGCTACTCCAACACATATGCCTTTTCCTGGTGTGACTGGGGTGCTTGTTCCCATGCAGAGATTACTAGGGGTTTGTAACTATGCCATTCTTATATGTCAAGTCATATCATCACCGTGCCCAGATGATAAACTCACTCTTTGAGTTTTGCTGCTATGGCCCAGCATGCATTTAATCTTGACTTTCTGGTCCATGGGCTGAGGCACTTATTTCCACTTCAGTAGGGGAGGGCTTGGACCTGCAATTGAATTGGTATGGGGAACTTTCAGATAAAGAAAGTCCCTCTACCAATGCAAGTTGGCACCTTCTCTGTACCTTATCATCTTGCCTAGGGCACTGAGAGTTAGGTGACTTACCCAGAGTCACACAACCAGTATATGTGAGAGATAAGACTGTAAGCCAGGTCTTCTGGACTTAAGGGCCATCTCTCCACTGTACAATGGCACTCCTCCTTTTACCTCCACAAACTGTCTTAATCCTCACTTCTCTCCATGTTCCCACAAAGAAAGTTGACCCAACTCTCCCAGGGCTCAGGACTGGAGTTGTATCTTCAGACGTTGGGGGTGCAAGCACATTGCACCAACAATCTACGCTAACTCTTACAATCTCTCACTCTTCCTTTAATTCTCATGCTACTATTCAACTCCTCATCTTTGGTTTACACTTAATTCAATTCAATTCAGTAAGAACTTATTAAGTTTGTTTAATTGAATTTATTAAACTTTGCACACTCTTGATTATTGCTCCATGTTGTGTCAAACACCCGGGGACTACTGATGGACACTTCAGGAGAATGTCCTGATAATCCTTTATAGCCCAAGAGATTATTCACAACTATGATGAGCTGTGAATCCTATTAAGCAACTGGCATCTTATTAAGCAATGGGCAGAACAGTATATTAGGGGTTTTAGGTTAGAGGTTGTTTCTAGTGGCTCTGTTACCCTCTTAAGGAAGGAAAAGTATTTGGGTGGGTTCAGTGCTGAAGAATTGTGCCCATGTGTGAATGCTGGATAGTGACTGCCTTAGAGAACATACTCTTTCTTTCTTAAACTTGTGTGACAGTGTTTTTTTCTGGTTTTCCTTCTACCCGCCTGACCGCTCCTTCTTGGTCATGCCTGCTGGGTCATCATGCTGGTTCCATCCCCTAATGTGAGGGGTCTCTCAAGGTTTTATCCTAGACTTTCTCTCTCTCTATCCTCTCTGCATGACATAGTCTTCCTTGGCTTCAGTTATCATCTCTCTTTCTTTCAGCAGATACACACAGTCACTCACACACACGTACGTACATACATACATATATCCAGCCCTAAATTCTTGTATGAATTCTAATTCTACATCGCCTCTGAGAAAGTACCATTTGAATATTACTTAGGTATCTCAAACTCAGCATGTCTAAGACTGAATTAATTATTTCCTTCCCTAAACTTATTCTCCTAAATTTCCCATTTCTGTTGAGGACTTGATTCCTTCCACACATGCTGGTTCACGACTTTGGGATCATTCTCCCTTATTCTCCTCCACTCTCAATCTTTGTATCTAGTCAGTTTCTAAGTCTTATTGAATATCATAATGACTTACATATTTCC
The DNA here is from genome assembly GCF_028583685.1 of Petaurus breviceps papuanus. Classification (NCBI taxonomy): domain Eukaryota; kingdom Metazoa; phylum Chordata; class Mammalia; order Diprotodontia; family Petauridae; genus Petaurus; species Petaurus breviceps. Next base: position 53,620,251 of record NW_027185761.1, read on the forward strand.
TCTTCTCTCTACTAACCTATCCGCTACCCTCTTTAACCCTCAATCACTTGGACTCCTGACTTCTAGTCTCTTCTGCCTCTAACTCATTTTCCACATAACTTCCAGAATAATTTCCTAAAGCACAGATATAACTCCTGTGGTCAAGAATCTTCAGTGGCTCACTGTTGCCTCTAGGATAAAATATAAATTAAAATAAAAATTAGCTTGACAAAACCACTTATAATTTGGCCGCGGTCTACTTTTGCTGATTCATTTCAGATCGCTTCCTGTCATGCACTCTCTGTTCCAACCAAACTGTCTCACTTCTTTTCCCCTGATCTTGGCATTCCATTAACTGTCTCCATTCCTTTGCCCAAACTGTCCTGCATATCTGGAATGAGTTCCACACTAATAATCCTCATCTCTTAGAATACTTCCAGGTTCAGTTTGGGGATTACCACCTACAGGAAGCCTTTTTTGATTACCTAGTTGTTAGCGCTTCCTTCTGTCTCAAATTACATTGTATCCATTGAACAGAATGAAAGCTTCTTGAGGGCAGAAAATGTTTTTCATTTTTACTTTGTATCTTTAGTATTTAGTGCAGTACCTTCTTCATAGGTACTTAAGAAATAATTTCTTATTGAAGTGATTTATTGGTAATTTGTCATGCCATGTGTAGCAAAAGGTGAACATGAATAACCTGGCAAGGTTCTGGGAAAAGTGTTTTAGTATTCTTTAACTATTAGAGAATGATGCACAGTCTTTTACTTTTTAAATAAATTTTCTATAGATTTGGTTGTTAGACTTTTATCAGCAATATTTTAGGTACAGATTTTTCCCCAACCTATAACTTTCCCCCTCCTAATTATAGCCACATTGACTTTGTCCATACAAAAACTTTTAGATTTTATGTACTTGAAATTGTCTATTCTGGGTCATATTTATGGGAAGATATAAACAAAAGTCAAATGGGATGGATGAGCATGGTCAGATTGCAATCTGCATCATAGGAGAGAATTACTACTCCATTGTTATCAGAGATCCATTGAAGTGTTGGAATATTACCTCCTCTGTTTCTTATTATGAATTCCCTCCCCCCATAATTGTGACAGATGTGCCCTCTGATTCACCTCTGTTTTCAAATGATGTGATCTCTAAAATTTGGATCATTTATCCATTTGGATTTGAGTATGGTTTATGGTATAGGATGATAACCTAAATCTATTTATTGCTAACATTTTCTGATTTTCCCACTAGTTACTGTTGGATAGAACATTTCTCTATTTTCTCTGTCATGCCTTAGTTGAAAGAAAATGGAAGGGATTCATGTAGAAGGTTTGAGTTACCTAGGTGTTATGTGTTTGGGTCCATAGTATGTCCTTTGCTTTTCTGAAGCAGAGACATAGAGTTCTTACAAAAAAAAAAAAAAAGGAATCCAACTGAAAATAATGTGCTATGGATTGAGCTTGGAGCTATACATCTGATCCTTGACAGCTAAGCTCGACTTTCCTGACCCTAGAGAGGTGGCTTATAGCAAGCCCCTAGACATGACACAAAGCCTGCTGTGAAATTCAAGCGAAGTGGGAAGAAGGAACCTCTCCAGCTCTGACACTTATTCACTTTGCCAACCTGGAAAAGTCATTTAAAGTTCAATATTGTGGTAAAAGGGGAATAATAATACTTCCATCACCCAGTACTTTGTAAAGTGCTTTGTAAACAGTAAAGTTCTTTGCAGGAGTTGATTGGAGCCAGCTAAATTGACTCAGGAAAGCTGGTTGTTTAATTTTCTGTGTGAGCATTCACACCATAGAAATCAACAAATGCTACAAAGAAATCCAGGCTTGATTTATTGTTATGTTAATTGTCCAGGCATAAGAAGGTGATAAAGAAAATGTTAATAAGAGAGATTAAAATTAAAACTGTTTCTCGAGTACATTTTTGTTGTTAAACACTGTTTCTATGTAAATGTAAGCTAATCTCATAATTTTATTATTTGGAGAACATTATTTAAGTAATGCAATGAGCCAAGGAGAAAAGAGTTCAAAACAAGCATCCTGGTGATCTGACACTTGGGACAGACCTCCTCTTCTGTGTTTTTCCTCACATAAAAAGTGGCAACAGTAGATACTTCAGCTTAGTCACCTATATATTGATATCATTTTGGAATATGTTGTTAAAACACAGCAGTTGAGTCTTTTTAGCAACCATATCTAAACCCAGGTATTTTAATGATTTTAATTTTCCTAAATTTTTAAGAAAAATTCTTAACTAAGCTTCTAAAAATTGCCTAATTTGTGCAGGTACTTAAAATGCTTTTTTTTTAAATGCCTTTCGTTGTTTCACATCAAAGTCACCTCCTACTATAATACCAGCATTCCTCAGTGAACCTTTCCTTGTAACCAAGAAAAAAGAGTTGAGCAAAACCATCTGAAAAAACACAAACCAACCCTCATCTGACAACAATCTGACATGCACCATTCTGTGCTCACCGTGCTCCACCTTTTCACTGAGAAGAGGGAAATATCTTTCATTATTGGTTTCCTGGGACCCAGATTGGTCATGGCAATTAATCTGAGCTTGCTGCCTTTCAGGTTGATTTTATTTACATTATTGTAGTCACTGCTTGCTTATATTCTATCTACTTCACTCTGTGACTGAGAGGTAGGGAAGTCTCATGAAGCCTTGGAGTCAGGAAGATCTGTGTTTGAATACTGACCTAGATATTTATTAGTTGAGTCACTCTGAGACTCAATTTCATCATCTCTAAGAGCTGGATATGAAAAGTGGTCTCTTCACAGAATTGTTGAGAACATCAAATGAGATCATACATGTCAAAGACTTTATAAATCTTAAAATCCCATATATACTTACTGAGCTATTATTGTTATTAGTTTAATATAACTATCTCCATATTTCTTTGTTGTTTCTTCCCATATTCTGCTGTTTTATTACTTTATACACTATAGTTTGTTTATTCTCCAATCAATGAGTACCCACTTTGTTTCCAGTTTTTTCCTAGTTTTTTTTTTTTTTTTGCTACCTCTCAAACATCATCTATTTTCCTAGAGATGGTACCTTTCTTTCAGTCCTTGAGCTCTATGGGGACCTTTCTTCACAATCAAATCATCATCTTCAACAAAGAACAACAGGAAGATAATGACTTATTCAAGGATAATTTTGATCTGAATTCCATCAAAGAATTTCATCAACATCGATGTCAACAATAACAGTAATAATGATAATATTGACATTTATATGGTGCTTTATTAATGTACATAATCTAACCTGAAAACAAAATAACTGAATAATAGTAAAGTAGTATTTCTAAGGGTATTTTTCCTTTTATTTTAAGAAGAGCTAAGTCTATAAATAGTCCAATTGTGAATCCAATCTTCCCTACCAGATCAAGTGACAGATCAAGTTAGCTACTCCCTGCAGCTGGCAAGCTCCCTCATTCACCTCTTGTGTTTCAGGGTGAAGATTCTCACCCTCACTGGCGGTAGCAGCCCTGAGATTCCTCTCTCACTTAGGACTCTGATGCCTTGTGAAATTCACTGTCTCAAGATGGAATAGAGTCAAATTTTCTAGGAAGAATGTTTCAAAAGTTCTCTGGGATTTCACATCTATTAATAACAGTTCCAGTTATATAAGCTAAGATAAGGGCAATCAGAGCTCTTGCTTCAGGATGTGAACTAATCACTGGCAGGAGTCAGTCCGTACAAAGACTATGTGGTTGGACTGAAGTTCAGAGAGCAAAGAGTCATCATAGTCTACACCTGAATCATCATAGATACATGTTTGACCTTAGGCGAATTGTTTAACCCTTGATGTCCCAGTGATCTATAGAGAACAACAGATAATCTCTTCCTCCCTCCCTCCCTCCCTCCTTCTCTCTCTCTTATAATAGCAAGAATTTTAGAAATACCATCTCATTTTATTCTCACAACAACCCTGGGAGGTAGGCATCATTCATTATTATCCCCATTTTACAAATGAGGAGCCTAGGTCTGAAAGAGTTTAAGTGACGTGCCCAGGGTCATGCATAGAGTTAAGTGCCTGAGACAGGATTTGAACTTAGTTTGTTCTGACTCCAGGTCTAGCACTGTATCCACCTCCCCACCTCAATGCCTATGTATGATATGTTGCCTATATTACATATACATATATAATAGGGATGGCTATATTTCAAGTGTGTGTGTATACATCTATATCTCTTTTTATCTTTCTATCATCATATCTATTCACCTATTCTTCCACCCATCTTTTCATTTATCTATCCATCCATCTATTTATCTACTTACATATCTATTTCAGGGATGTATTGGTACCCAAAGGGCTAATGTGAATTTGGTCCCCATTTGGAAGATAGTGTCCAGGACAAAATGGTTCTATTGTTCTCTGCTTTGGTCAGACCACATATAGAATCTTGTCCACTTCTGGGCGCCATAATTTAAGAAGGACATTGACAGGATGAGGGGTGCCTAGAAGTGGGTCACTAGGATAGTGAAAGGCCTCCACATTTTGCTTTATGTGAAATTGTTGAAGAATTTGGGAATGTTGATGCTGGGAGACCATGATAACAGTTTTCAAGTGGTTGATGATCTATCATATGGAAGAGACATTTTATAGGATGATAGATTCAGACCTGAAAGGATGTCAGAAGAACCCCCCCCCCCTTTTAGTGATAAATACTCTGATTTTAGTAGTAAATAGCAGAACCAGGATTTGACCCAAAGTCCGGTGACTCCAAATCCCAGGTTTTTTTCCATTGCCCAATATTTCCTCCAAAATATTCATTCTACCTTGTCTCAGAGGACAGAACTAGTAACAATAGGTAGAAAGTACAAAGAGACAGATTTCAGCTTGATGTCAGGAAAAACTTCCTATAATTGTTGCTGAATTATTTCTGTCATGTTTGACTCATTGTGACTCCATTTGGGATTTTCTTGGCAAAGATACTGGAGTGGTTTGCTATTTCCTTCTCCAACTCATTTGGCAAATAAGGAAACTGAGGCAAGAGGGTTAAGTGACTTGCCCAGGGTCATAAAGCTAGAAAGCATCTGAGGCTGGATTTAAATTCAGGTCTTCCTGACTCTAAGTCTTGCACTCTGCCACCGACTGCCCTAATAATTAAACTTATCAAAGAGTTGAATGGCATAACCACAGCACTTGTAGGGTCCTTCGTATTGGAGGACTTGAAGCAGAGGCTACTGACCACTTGTCAGCTATGGTGTAGGAAAAAGTTCTTGGTAACATACAGTTTAGAGTAGATGACCACTGAGATCCATTCCTACTCTGACATTCTACAAAATGAGAATGGTCAGCAATGTCAGGTATTGCAGGGAGGGTAGGGGAAACATGAGGACTAATTCTACTTTTAAGCTCTAAAATACTATGCTTTGCCAATACTGCTAATGTGTCTGGAATAGAATTAGTCATGGTTTCTCACATAGCCCATCATTTAAGTTTTATAGGTTCTTCCTTATCTATTTGAATGTGCTAGTTACTGTGATTCTGAGAAACATTTAGCCACAGCTATTGCTAGGGGGAGAAGGGACAGGATTCTATATCTGTGTTTAGCATGACAGTGTTCTCAAAAGTGAGAGAGAGAGAGAGAGAGAGAGAGAGAGAGAGAGAGAG
>NW_027185761.1:53625969-53627567 GCF_028583685.1 Petaurus breviceps papuanus
AGAGAGAGAGAGAGAGAGAGAGAGAGAGAGGGAGAGAGAGACAGACAAACAGACAGAGAGTGTGTGAGTGTGTCTGTGTATGAGAGAGACAGAGAGACAGAGAGACAGAGACAGAGACAGAGAGACAAAGAGACAAACAGAGACAGAGAGTGTGTGAGTGTGTGTGTATGAGAGAGAGACAGAGACAGAGAGACAAAGAGAGAGAGACAGAGAGAGAGAGACAGAGAGACAAAGAGAGAGAGAGAGAAGACTCTACTGGCTCCATCTGAACTTGTAGGCCATTAGCTTATGACTTCTCATGCATGAGATTTGATTACTTTTGTCATTATCTTAGCTTGTGTTACTTACATGTCATAAAATTATTCCATCCTTTTAATATCATCTGCAAACATTTGTCTTTTTGACCTTCAAAGATGTTGTTGTCTGTCTGCTTTTGAATATCCTTAAGCTATCTCATGTAATGAGAAATTATCAATACTTAAGCTGAGTCTTGACCACCACCACTTGTATGCACTTTTCTTTGATTCATATGGGCAGCTAGGTGGCACAGTGGATAGAGAGCCTGACCTGGAATCAGGAAGACCTGAGTTCAAATCTGTCCTCAGATTCTTACTAGTTGTGTGACCTTGGGCAAGTCATTTTACCTTGTTTGCCTCAGTTTCCCCATTTATAAAATGAGCTGGAGAAGGAAATGGCAAATCACTCCATTATCTTTGCCAAGAGAACTCCAAATGGGGTCACAAAGAATCCAAAATGATGAAGTGACTGAACAGCAACTTTGATTCATCCTCACCACTAGATGGTACCACAGTAGTTAACTCCAATTTTGGTAATCGTTTTTTACTGTCTGAGAAGAATTGTAGAAAGATGTAGAATAAAGTTCAACAATCAAGTAGTGACTTGAATATTGAGATTAAAGCTGAGGATTAAACCTCATTGAAATGAGAACAGTTTGTAAATGGAGGAGTTTATTGTTTGAAATTGGATCATTCAAGTTATATTCTGCCGTACCTATGGTATATGAAGCTATGCCGAGATTTATTCAGTTGAAATCAACCAAGCATATCAGTGATGGACTAGAAGCTCCAAACATTTGTGGACACACAATTGATACTTTAAAAAAATCAATTATATTTGTACAATTAATATTTAATAAATGCATCTTGAGTGACTCAATTAATGTAACTCATTATTCTACATCACTCCTGTGGATTCCAGTGACTCCAAGTCTCTGTCTTGGATGCTTAGAACCACATGTTCCCTAACTCCAAGAATTTCTGAGTAGGAAAGAAAAGAAGCATTATAATGTGTGGTGTTGAAATAAGTTGTAGCTGGGGAATCAGGAGGTTCATGGTTCTAATTCCAGCTGACATCAACCAGTTATGCAGATATAGGCTTGATGGCCTCCAATTTCTTTTTCTTTCTTTCTTTCTTTCTTTCTTTCTTTCTTTCTTTCTTTCTTTCTTTCTTTCTTTCTTTCTTTCTTTCTTTCTTTCTTTCTTTCTTTCTTCCTTCCTTCCTTCCTTCCTTCCTTCCTTCCTTCCTTCCTTCCTTCCTTCCTTCCTTCCTTCCTTCCTTCCTTCCTTCCTTCCTTCCTT